>NC_135272.1:31461250-31777500 GCF_051311805.1 Agelaius phoeniceus
TGCATGGGAGATTGGGTTTGGGATTTCCATAAATTAAGGGGAGTTCTCACCTTTCAACAGTTGGGTTTTTAGTACTGAAAAACAAGTGTAGTTTCTCTGTGGGTTTGTGTGACTTCATTAAAAAGAAGCATTCTGGTGCTTCCCCCTGGTTATAAAAACTACTAATAATAAATGGTGGTATTTGTAAAACTGCTGACACTTCAGCAGTCGAAGAACACATTGAACAGATGCCTCCTGTTGCCCTCCACTTCAGAGTGTTTACTGGTGCTTCATGCAGCCTAGGTCATATTCTTGTTTTCGTGTTTCTGAGTGCTCCTGCAGCCTCTTCCCTCTGAATGCAGTCAGCTGCTCCCTGATTTGGTTTACATGCTCTTAGTGTCTCCCTCGGGTTCTCTCCATTCACCCGTCTTTCACAACAGGCTCTGCAAGCTTTGTTAATCAGCTCATCCATTTGCATTAGAAGGTGGTTTTTTTTTTTTACAGCACAAGAAAAATGGTTTTCACCCCTCACTGCTTGCTGTCATTCCTTAGTTTGGAGGTTTGTAGTTTATCGAATTTATCACTTGCTGTACTTAGAGACAGAGCTACTTTTCTGTGGGTTTTTTTTTTTTTGCATGTGTGTCCATCTATGTTACCTGGCCCCTTGCCTGCCTTTATAAAAAAAGCTTATTTTTTCTTCTTGATTGATTTCTTCCACTTGGTTCCTTTCATTTTCTTCACTGACTAGTAGTTCTATCACTTCTGGGATTTCATGCACTATTTCCAACACAGTTGACTTTATTTGAACCATTGTCCTCCATATTTTCATGCAATGTATAGCTAAAGAGTCTTTGTGTAGCTGAAGTCATTGCATCTTGCTGCTGTTAGTTTTTCCTTTTTTTTTTTTTTAGGACTTTTTCAGTTTGGAACAGTCACTTGCAGTAAAATACCTACATAAGAATGTTTTCTTTTGTCCAGTATATTAACAGTGGATTTCTTGAGCTTCCCAACTATCATGTCTGCTATATATCCTTTTGTATTTACTTCTTACAGATGCATAATTCTAAATGTCTTTTAATGAGTTGTAATAGTCCAATTCACGCATTTTTGACATCTTGCCAGTTTCTTTAGTTGCAGTAGCCCATGTAAAGTCAACTTTTGCCAAGCTGTTGCTCATTGCTTATGCAGAACCTCAGACTGTCAAAGGTATATAAAAATGGATATTGCTTAAAAGAAGTAACTTTTATTGGAGGAGTTTTGTATGTCAAAAAGGAAGCTTTCCTATTAAGATGATGTGGTGCAAAGCTGGTCTGATACAGACTCCTGTATCCAAGTCTAACACTTGCCAACATTTTTAATTGTTCTTCCTCATTCAAGTATTTCTGGTTTTGGATCACTTCTGTCTTGTTATGCTCCTAGCTTTCCAAGAGAAGTCCTTTCTCTACCCTGCTTGTCTATTGTTCATGTATTCCCTGCTTAATAGATTTCTAACCCACTGGCAAGTCTTCAACAGATATCAGAAAGGTGGAATTTTCAAAGATGCTAAACTACCTTAGGTTTTGTAAAATCAAACGTCCAAAGAGGGTGTTAATTTGGTCTCATCTCTTTGGGAATTGCACAGCAGCAAGACTGGATGCTGTAGCCTTAGAAAAGCATTGTTTCCACAGGACAAGGTTCCTGCTAGCAGCCTTAATGTGTGGGAGATGATTTCTGCCATGCCATGATGAGAAGAGATAAAACACTTTGTATACCCTTACTGGCATCCTAGGTAACATCTCATAATCCAGACAATTTACTTTTGCTTGAATTGAGATGCTTGTTGGTGTTCACAATACCAAGCTTTCTGTTAATGTACTCATTGCTGAATTCCACTGCTCTAAAGAAAACATCAGCTTTAATTATGTCTTGGAAGAGTTGTTCAAATTCTGTCACTCAGGGCTGCACGCTGTGGTTTGTCCTGGGCTCACTGGGGCTCTTCTCAGCAGCAGGGAGCACGCAATAGCACCAGGATTGCTCTCTGCAGCTCTCCTTGGATGTGGCACCAGCCAGAGGAAGTTAATAAACACAACAGATGAAAGCAGGGAAGGAATCAAAGATGAAAAGAGATTGGTAGAGAAGGAAAAAATGGCATTTTTGGAAGTAAGTAGCACATTAAGCAGATTGGGTCTGATTGGTTTGTTTTGCCTTTTTTCTGTTCTGAGGAGGAAGCATGATGTTTGTTGGCCAGAAAAGCAGATTCTGGAAGAATTATGTGCCTAGAAAGAGAGAACTAAACCTCAGCATGCTTAAAGATGGTTGCTGCATGTTTCACTCAGGGATGGGCTGTATCCTTACTGTCCTGTACTCCCTCTGATCTGCATCAATTTTCTGTGTAAGTTGCTCCTGTAGGTGCCAGCTCAAGCATCTCAGACTTTTGTGCAGGTAGGAAAAACCTCCAGGAATGTCCACCAGGCAGCTTGTCTTAGCAGATATGTGATACAGAGGAAGGAGCAAGAAGCAACAAATACTTGATATTTGGAATATAATTCCATGTCATGCTGGGCATTTTCAGTCCATCGGATAATTTACACTGACTGAATAATGTCAGGAGGTTTCACTGTTTCACATGATCTGAGAAGCCTCTCTTTCCCAGTAAGTCAGAGTCCTGTGATATCTGAACTGGACTTACCCTGTCATAATAGGACAGCCAAATTTCCCACTTCACCAGTGGGACCTTAGGAGGAAGAGCAGTTGCCAGTTTGCATTTGCCACAGCTGGCAGAGTGACTGGAGAGGTGAGAAACTTCCTCTCCAGCCCAGATATCTTCCTCTGGCAGCAGTAAAGACAAACTGATGCCAGATTTCTCTCTCTCCACTTGTCCTCTGCTGGTATGTGGGGGAAGATATTAAGGTCAGCCCCAGGCTCCGTGTGCTGTGACAGGGTAGGTTGTTCCCTTTACACAGATGGTCTGGCTAATGAGAGTACATTGCTGAACAGTTCTGAGTCAGGGTTATTAACACCCAGAACTAACTACACTTCATGGAACCACGGGGTTCAATCATCTGTACTACTGGGATGCTCTGTGTGGCACAGACACTCACTTCTTGTGTGCCTCTCTGTGCATCTTACCCTGCAAATGTCTGATGAAAATCCCAAGCTGAGATACAGTATTGGAGATAAGAGCTGGAGTTATGCTGCCTATTGTCTGTTTTTCCATCCACTTTCTCAATGGTAAAATGGTCTACTTAGAAACTGAAAACTCAGAGTTGTGCCCTCTGTCCCCAAGCCCTGAGCTTAAATGGAGCACCTGGGCTGGGGTGGTGGTGGAGGCTGCAGGTGGGACCCATCAGGGCACTCAACCCTGGGAGTGCATGGCAGTGCCATGCTCCCAGCTCTTCTTCCTTTCCTCGCTCCCAGAGTCTCATGTTGCTCTCTGCAGGTCACTCCACTGGAAACCTGTTTGAAATTTTGCCAGGTTATGTTGCTTTTTGTAGTGTTGAACAACACATTTGGGATCTTCTTGCAGTATGGGAATGTCATTGGCTGATGTGCTTTTTTTTCCTCTGTCCTGTTAACCTGTCAGCTCTGATGCTCAGCATTTGCCCTGTCACAGAATGGTGAGGTTGAGTTGGTGGGCAGGATAGGAAAATGCTGAGGAGCAAATTTGGTACACTGGAGCATCTGGCCTGTTCATCTTAATCTGAATCTTACAAGCAGTCTCTTGTGTAGAAATTGTGAGGGTTTTTTTTTCTGGATTCTTAAATAGATGAATCAAGTGAAGACTCCATTAAGCTTGATTGCAGTGTTTTTAAAATTATTTCTATCTGGGTCTTGTGGAAGCATTTGGAGCAAGATTTTACTGTATACACTTACATGTTGTTTTTTTCCCAACATTCATTTTTAGTATCTGGTCTTATTTTGGTTTGCATAGTTGATGTGACTGTATCTGTGAGATGTTTTTTTCCTTCATTCATTACTTAAAAGCTTATGAAATGTGCAATAGCATCTAGTTTTGACAGATTTTTTTAATAAATTACTGTTATGATCCTAATGATACAGAAGGAGAGGTTGGCTCTGCTTTCCACATGGAACAGCAAATGATGAAATTCAGGGAGTTCATTACTGGAGGGAATTCTGCATCTGTCAGCATCATGTGCAGAGCTGCAGTCCTTATCATGGCAGCGCTCATACCTGGTGCTGTGGGCACAGGCCCTGTGTGTTGGGGAGTCTTGAACATACTAAGACCTGACTGATGCCAGTGGAAAGAGCAAAGAAAACCTTTGTGTGTCTCAAGTCATCCAGGTTGCTAAGGAATGTTCTGTGCTAGTAGGAGTTGCTGAGCATCCAAGTCTTTGTGCCCATGTGGCAGCTGAGAAGTGACAGCAGCAGGAATGGATAGAGCCATGTCATCATCCTCCAGCCTGGGATAGTCTCCCAACCAGCTGAAGAGGGTGGCTTCCTGAACAGATGATTGCTCCTAAATAATTGGCCGCGTTTTCTGTGTTGACAGTCTTCCAGTTAACAGTGAGGTCAGTGGGAGTAATTGGTTAATAGCTTCATTGTGTCTTAAATTTAAATAGCACCATTAACCTCAAAGGTCATGAGCTGAAATTTCCACTACCAAACCACAGAATTTTATGGTGTGCACCTATACTGCCCTGTTACTTTGGCAGAAAGCACAAAATTATGGAAGTAGTCTGGAGAAAGACACGGCACCAATATGCTGGAGTGATTTTGCAATTTGTTGCCAGCAGCTGAAATTCCTTGTCAAATGTTCTACAGCATCACTGATGTCTGGCTTTCCTTTACCCACAGAAGTAGGACCCTCCACCACAGCAGAATAAAATCTTGTCCTTTAACACCTTTAAAAAAAAAAGTAAACATATTTTTTTGTACACTAGTTCTATGTTGGTTATCTGTGCTTGCTTGGAACATTTTAAGTGAATTTTCTTAGGCATGGGACTATGGAAAATGTTCAAAATAGAGGACTGTTTTGTTTATTATGTGAGTTTAAAGTTCCTTCATTGTACGATGTCAGAAGAACAATTAAGTTTTATCTGAGCAGAGCAGGGTGTCCCTAGGTGCAGGTTACAACGCATCCAGTGATACTATTAAAAGAAAGATCGTTTGTTGTTGCATTGGGGAATCCTTATAAAACATGAGGAAAACTGCCTGGAAGAATATAAATGTGTTCAGGCAATGGAGTGAAATATTCTTAAACTGCAGGGTGATGGCCTGTAGCTGGATAGGTTTTCAGAGCAGCTGTTTTGATGTGATTGTTGCTTTTCCCAACAGTCATAAATTGGATGTACTAGAACCCTTTCTTTTTCTTAAGGCTTTGCTGTTCGGAGGTCCAGAATCAAAGCTTTTGTTATGAAAGCAAGATTATCTAGCCTAGAGTTCATGAAATTAACTTTGCTGGGTTTTTTTTTTTTCCTTTTGATGAGTTGTTTACATGCTTCCAAAGATGTTAGGCTTTTTCTGTGTACAGACCAATGTAGTCTTGCAGGATTTGCTTTGTGTAGCTGTTATGGGTGCACTGAGTGTTGGCCTTGGTGTGGGTCTGTGTCTGTGCTAAACTTGCCTTGCTTGAATTGCTACTCACTGAAGTACTTATTTGTCCTTATGAACAGCTGTGCTGAGTTAAATCAAGGATTGCACTGTGGAGTTGAGACCCTAGTGTGGCCAAAGTTCCTTTAGGTGAGGGTCAGCTGGAGACCATCAGCTTTGGTCACCTGGTAAACCCATGGTGGGACTGGGCTGACCAAAGGTGGACTTTCTGCTGGAGCAAGGCTCCCCTGGTGATCATTGGAGACCTCCCTAGTGTGCAGCCAGTGAAGAAGAGCTTGCTTTATCTTCCTCTCAGAAATCTGTAGAACAGGACAGATGAACTGTGCCTTGGAAGTGCCCATTTCCTAAGAACCTCCTGTACAAAGGGCTGGGGAGAGTCGCTGCCCAGCAGATGGGTAACCTCAGGTGAGGTAAATTCATCCACACTGGCTTCTAGGACTGGTAAAGCCCATCCTCTCACATGCAGCTTTTCTCCACAGACTGGAGAAACCACAAGCAGCCTGGCTGCTGCCTCATCTTCTACCTGCCTGTTCAATGAAAAAACAAATCAGCTGTGGCTGTGGAAGAGACAGTTCAGCACAGAAGTGAATTCACTCTTGGGTGCCAACCTGCCAGCTTCTCCAGCTGGGCTGCACAAATCCCTTGAAGCCCTAGCACCAAATATCTATTGCTAGGTAACTGTAACATAAAGTTATTTATTAGGAAGGTTAGGCACCAGAGCAACTCTTATACCTACTAGCATATTTTTATTTTTTTTAAAAAGGACAGTATTAAAAATACCCATTGTTCATCTGCCCTACTTTAAAGGAAGCTAAAAATCATACCATGCTAAGGTATGTCACACTTTGAAAAGACAAAGTTTAAAGAAAACCATAGGTCTGTATGAAAATCTGAGACCTGGGTAGGAAAGCTACAGTCATCCTCGTCCCAAGAGATGAGCTCCAGGAACTCTAGAGGGCAAAAAGAGGAGCTGCAGATGATTTCTTTCAGTTGTCTTTCTTTAGCCTCTCCCTGATTTTGTGTCAGTATGCAAAGTTCAGTGTTGGCATTGCTCTTCTTTTAAAGAGAGAATACTGCATCAGTTCTGGGTTTCATACCCATTGCCTTCTCTGTATTTCAACTTGTCTTCCTTATTATCAAATTGTCATTTCTGTAATCTAAATTATACACTAAAGACTTGTGTTAGCCATATTCATCTGGGATCTGTTTATCCCTGAGATTTGGGTACCTTATTTAGGCAGCTTACCTAACCTTTATTTCTTAAGGGGTAAAATAAAACAGATGTACACAGGAAGCTTCTTGAAAGTCCTGGCACTTGTATATACAGGTGCAAGCTTAGTAAAGCCATTTTAAACTTCTTCTCCTTTCCAGAATCCTTGGTTTGAGAATAGGTTGCACAAAAGGGTCTACCCATAAATTACTGAGGATTGGTTTTTTTTAATGTATGAAATTGTAATACTTATTTACCT
The DNA here is from genome assembly GCF_051311805.1 of Agelaius phoeniceus. NCBI lineage: Eukaryota > Metazoa > Chordata > Aves > Passeriformes > Icteridae > Agelaius > Agelaius phoeniceus. Next base: position 31,468,249 of record NC_135272.1, read on the forward strand.
TCTGCCTGCTGCTACTAAAATACTTTGTGTAAGTGCCAGCTGCTCTAACGAGAAGTAATTTGGACAATTAATAGCTCTTGATGCTTTTTGTTGTCTTCATTCTCTTTTGTATCTTCCCTGCTTCTGCATCCTTCCTGTGTAATTGCAAGTTGCAGGAGACATAACCCTTCTGCATGCTGCTCACAGGTCTCCTTTGATTCCTCCTGTACCTCTGTTCTGATCCAGCCACCTCACACTCGTCCCCAGATCTCTTTCTGATCACTGTCTCAAAGCTTGGAAACATCAGCACATTAATCCCCTTTCAGGTTTTTATCTTTGTTCTTGTTATTGATATTGTTTGGCCTGAGTGCAAGGTGTATAGCACACTGTATTACAGATGGGCTTAAAGCAAATCCATCAACTGTTCTAAAATTAGGTGATGCTGGTTGCAAGACCCTGTTCACATTTTTTATGAGGGTTTTTGTGCTTATACATAGGCACATTAAAAATGGCTGAACTCATGTAAATCTCCCTGGTAAGTCTGGAGTTCTTCAGTGTCTAGGTCCTTTCATTATTTACAAGTAAATACATTTTAAAAATGCAGTCATAAATCTTTGAAAACATCTTCATTTGTGCTCAGTTGAAACTTTGCTAACTGTATTATACAAAATTGACAGCAATGTAGAAATGTTTTAACTCTCCCTGTAGGTAGGATTGAGTTCTGCTTGTAGTGATAGGAAAGCAAGCTGTAGGATTTAGGATGTCTGTCGCATGCAACTTTTAGTATCTCTGAATTTAAAAGGAGGAAAACAAAATCAGGGGACTGAAGGCATTAAAATCTCTATTCCTGAGCCAAAAGTGAAAGAACTGGAAGAGGGAGAAAGGTACCAGTAATTCTTAGTGCTGTGTTAACATGTTTACCTGCAGTGTATGCTGCCTTTTGCTTTTCAGTCTTGTGGTGCTGACAGTGGGTTCTTTAAAATGTGTTGAAAATTGGCCAGGCAGGACATAGTGGGACCAAGTAGACGCTGTGTGTTGCAGAGCAGCAATTCAGAGCTGGGAGAGGAGTGTGGGGCCAAGGACACTGCTGGCCTTCAGACTTGCTGGGAAGGTGCTGAATCATCTTCTCCAAAGCCTTCTTGCACTGCAGCAGAGCTGCTGGCCCCCTTCCCTGGCTGGCCTGTGCCCTGACAGTCCCAGGAATCCTCTGCTGAGGTTATTCACTGCCACACGCGCGTGCCTAAATCTGTGTGGCTGCCCAGCTTCCAGCTGTGGCACTGAGGATGTGGTTCCTATCACTACTAAGGCTTCTCTCACCATCAGTGGTATTTACATCTATTCATTTTGTTACCTCTGTGCTCTGCTGTGCCCTGGAGAGTTTTGTTCCAGTCTCCTGGCGTTCAAACATAAGTATCCACAGTGGGGTTTGCAAATACACACATCTTTGGAAAATTGGCATGTGATACTTAGAGCAGCTATGCAGTATCCAAATTACACATCTCATAAGGCATGAAAAAGAAAGTGGGCAAGCAACATTAAATAGCATATTTGTGCAAAAGCAGCTGAAGTGTGATTTCTGTGGGAACTGTGACTACTTGCCTAAGCTTTGTGCATCTAAATTCCTCATTTAGGGTTGTAAGTATTTAGGAAGGCTTTCTGTCTTGTTTTGTATCTAGCGTCTAGCTCTTTAAGGAGCTAGAGCTCTGACTACTCTTGATTCTTCTTCTGGGTTGGTTTTTTTTTTCCTTTCTCTCTTTTCTGGGTTCAGATCCAAAAGGTGATAGTTTTTCCAGGTACCTGTGTGTTATATTTCATCTCCTCGGCATCAGGAGGAATTTCATTGCACCACACAGAACATGGCATCGGCAGCAGAGCTTGTACAGCTTGTCAGTGGGTTCCACAGCAGGGGCAGGGTAGGAGGCAGGGACAGGTTCCTGTGTTTCTGAGTGGATCATCTAATAAAAGCTAATAAAAGCTCAGGACCATGTCAGTCATCTTTTTCAACTAGTGTTTTCTCAGAAATTTTGTGGGTTTTTTTTTTTATATGGCTAGTGTTCAATTATCATGACTTACATATTTTGCAGTGAAGCCTTAAAAATTTAACTCTGTTTCATGAAATACCTTCATTCACTAACCTTTAAGAGCCTGAAAAACATTTTCAATGTCATGCAAGGTTAGTCTCAATCACCCACTCCTGCTTGATTTCCACAGGGCAGTTGGTAAGGTGTTTTATTTTGCTGGTTCTTTTTTAAATTACTCAGTAGATAAATTATGTATGTATACTCTTAACTGTTAGCTGTTCAAGTAACAGTGGAAAAAGCCCCCTTGTTATGTGAGTAAATAACCTGTTTAGCCATTGTTTTTCCCTCTTCCCCCTAGTCCCTGCCACCTCCTGTACACATGTACAGCAAAGGGCAGTCAGTTTAATTGGGCTGGTTTCTTTTTTTCTTTCCTGTTCTCTTTGCTGAAATCTGGCTTTGGGTTAGATGCCATGAACAATTCAGCTCTAGCTTTCTCATCTGAGTTTGTGACTGTCAGCATCACATGAATTACATGTTTAGCTTTTCAGTTTCTTGTAATTTCACGGAGGGTTTAAAATTAGTTAATTTTTTCTGTGTATATTTATAAGGGGTTTGCACACCTTCGTGTTCCTGTTTTCTCCTAGTGCACTTTTTTAGTTAGTTATGCAGTGCATTTGCATGGGGTTATAGGTGGTGGAGGATATTTTAAATTATTATGAGATGTTCTGATGAAAGCACTGTGTGAGCTCAGTGTTGCTGAAGACAGTGTTGATGTGGTATCTTGAACTGGAGGCTGTTTCCACAGAGGTTCTTGAATTACTGCATAGGACAAAGCCGAGTGCTTGCATTGTGTAATGTCCTTTCCCTGCCCGTTATCTTTATTAAATCATTTTGTACACGAGATCCATCTCTTGCTCACACATGCCTCTCCTTGGTTCCTCATCCACCTGCACCCTCCCATCTGTCAAACAACAAAATAACTCTTTGATAAGAATTAAATGTTAATTTTATGAGAGGAATGTCTTGGAAAAGAGTAAAACTGTTCCAGAGATAAATGCTTAGATCTCCAGAAGAGTAGAAAATGAGGTGATGGAAAATGCCAGGTTGTAGTTCACAGGCAGCAGCATTTAAATGGTTTGCTATAATCATATTAGGATAGAATTAAATTGAGTTCTTTATTTTGTGCTGCAGTGGAATAGGACTGTTACTGATCATTTTCTCCTCCCTCTTGCTTTGATGATTAGTGTGAAAACTCAAGCAGCAAAAATTACAGGAGTTCAGGAGTGCAGGGAGACAGTGGTGTGAGGAGGTCTGACTTTGGAGTGTTGTGTCCTTGCACACGAGAGCTCTGGTGCTTGCCTAATAGACTGAAAATGAGACCACTGCTGCTTTATAAGAGGTCTGTTCCAGCCACATTGCTCTACAGCTTGGCAGATGGTGGCATGTGAATGGTTTCATATTGATTGGATGGATTTGCCTCGGGGTAATAGGAGTATGGGTCCTTAAAGATGTAATTCTAGATAGTTTTTTTTTTTCTTTTTATTTGAAAAAAAAATCCAACAAAAATGTGCATTTGTAAGACACCTCTCTTTACATGAGTGGGGTGTGTGGTAATCAAAGCACTGAAGTTACGTGGAAATAAAAAGTCCTTAAATAGATTATCACAAAGACCAAAAAGCCAAGAATACTTATTTACTAAGTGATTACGTTTTTACATTAGAAGAAAGTGACACTTTTAATTAGTGTTCAAGGCATATGGTGAATGAGAAAATAAGCTTATTTCATGCAAACAGAAATCGATGCAAATAACCTTTCTCATATAAAAAGAGATGACTTGAAACTCAATACATATTCAAGAAGGTTAAGTCATTACTGCATCACTTTAATATTAGTTAAAGGCCAGCAAAGAAAATCACTACTCTGCATATACTTACTCAGCATGGATTGCTATAAATGAAAGGAAATAGGTGATGGCGCTTTGTAGGTGGCAAATCTAAAGAAGCCTTTGTCCATCTAATGCATTTATTCTTTAACCTCAGCAAATAACCTTTTGGGTTCTGCTTTAGCACAGGTTGCAGCTGGGAAGAATTGCCTTGGTTCCTCCAGCAATTCTTCCCAGCTGGTAAAGACATTTTGTGATGCTCTTTTATTGTTCTTTCTCACTCCTCTGCTTTGTGCTTTCAGTCTTGTAAATGTTGTTTGTAAATCCTTCGGTATGAAATGACTTTTCAAATGTGTTTGTACAGCACCTAACACAAAGATCCCAATCTCATTCATGCCTCTGGGTGTTGCTGTAGAGCGTTTAGTGAATTGGTACTTTTTATAGTAATGGAAGTATTTCTTGAGGTATTTGACCTTAAATGAAGTGGCAAAAAAATACTTAAATAGCTTGCAGACATGATGGAATAGGGACAGTTTGATACCTTGGGAGTCTTAGGTGCTATTGAACACTGGATCCTTTCCACGTATTTCAGTCTTGTGCTCTGATGCGTGCAACAGTGGTTTAGTAAATGAATTTAAGCCACAGTAAGTCATAGCAGTATCTTATCAAGTTGTCTTCAATTTGCTTGAAGGTATAGTTCATATTTTCTAGCAGAATTATTTACATGCTGAATTTTGTCTTCCCATGAAAGAACCCTCTTGTGAACGTAGTGCTGATTTTTTGTTCTTCTGTAATACAAACCAGTTAGTTGGGTGTGCTTTCCCTTTAAATTATACTTTGTTCTCAAAACTGATTGGATTTTACCACTTTTGCTGAATGGAAAGCTCCTCTATAAATTTTAAGGTCCCTTTAAAAAAAAAAAATCTGCGTTAAAAGCTAAGTGATTTTAGGGTTTTGTTCTTGGGCTTGCTGCTGGGGAGGAAAGGGCATAAAACAGTGACAATTTTTTTTCCTCCTGCTTGATAAGTGTAGGGGGGATTTACGTTGTATATCACAACCAGCAGCTATTCCAAGAAAAATCTTTAAGATGGTTACTTGGATCTGTGTACACTGCCCACCTGGTGGTTATGGAGTGAACTGTTACTTTAAAGAATAGTTTAAACAACAGCCATGTTTGGGGCAGGCTAATCTTGCAAAGAGAGCAGTACATATAACAGGAGTCTACAGTGTGATAAGGGGAAAATTCAGCTCACTGACTAGATGTTTTAATGTGCGAACTCTAGGGAAATAACATATTGACTATTCTGTTGTGCGCAAGAAAATTGAAGAACCCTTTGCAGACAGAGGGCTTGCAAAGGATTCTTTCTGTTTCTCTTAACCAAAATCTGTGGCAAGATGTTTGAAATCAGCAGGACGCTTAATGCTGCTTTGTTAAATAATGAGGTAATATTTTGTCACTTTTTCTGGGCAGCATCTGTTTTTTCTCCTTTTTCATATGTTGGTGAAGGATTCAGTTTAATCTTATGCAAGTAAGAGATTTTTTTTTTTAAAAAATCATTCTTCAATTTATTATTTTTTTCCTTTTGATGCTTTTGGAGAATTGGGTTGTCTTTTATTTGCGGTTTCAATCGGCTGCTGTTGCCTAGGACATTATGCCACGTAAGGCTTCTAAACTGCACAGAGTAGGTAGTTATTAACGCTGAATTGGCTTCTGGTATAGTCCATCTGGGCTCTGTATGAGAGAGCTTGCTAGCGGCTACTGATGCTAAGATACCCGCAACCTTTGGGATGTATGCGTGGTGGAGAGGGGCTCAGTGATATGAGATCACTTCTTTTAAGGGAAACTGTCATTAATGAGTCAAGAAACTGCTCATTTATGGTAAGGAGAGGGAGGGGGGGGCTGGGAAACAACCCTGTGATTTCATTTTGATATTGGATTAGCTGTTTAAGACAAGTTTCTTTTTGTGGGGATGGAAGATTGCACTAAAAATATGCTTTGCTCAGGGGCTTGCTGGCTGATGCTGGAGAGACTGTATAGAGAATCTGATGCTTTACAAATGTCACCACCGTGATGCGGTGGTCAGTCCCTTTCCCTGAAAGATAAATGGTACTATTGGAAACACGAGAATAAGGTTGACTTTTTCAACAATAGGATTCTGCCTTTGTCTTTCCAGAGAGAGGCCTCTGAGGATGTTTGAGCATTTGTTTTAGTGTTTCTCGGGAAGGCTGCGTGTGTGGGGCGCTTTTTGGGAAAGCGGTCAGTGTGCAGAGTACCTGGATTTATAGATGGATAAGATTAGCTAATTTTTGAGAGGAGCAGCGAGCGATTATTGTTTCAGAAAAATGGCTGAATCTTGATATGCACAACGAATTTATAGTAACGAAGTAGGCTGAAGTTGAAAAGACTTAAAAATAATTTCTGGGTGCCTTCTCTGGTGTTATTAACCCCTGAAGAGACCTTAAGTAAAAAATATGCATTACAGATCTAACTTTAATATTTGATGTATGTTTGCACAGGAATCTGTGGTAATATACTAGCTGTTGTAGCATTTTGATGTTTGTGTGTTCACACAGTCTAATGGGTCACCTAAATTTGAGTTAGGAAATGTATCTTACAGGCTCCTTTAATCTATGTTAGTTTTTACTAAGCTACAAATGTGCTCAGAGAGATGCGTGGTGAGAGAAATCCTCTGCAGCCTTTCACATTGTTCATATTTTAATTGAATTCAGTGCTCATTCCACAAATAGATTGTATGATGTTTTTTAAATGTGATTTTTCTCCTTGCTTGGTTTGTGTATAGCTGGATTTTATGAGCTTTACTACATTTCATACGTTTTATTGGTGTGTTTAGTCTCTGTGTGTGTTTGAGCGTATCTATGGTTTAAAGAAATTTAAAATGTACTGAATGTCAGTCCCCAGCTTAGCAGTGTGAAGGGAATATTTATACTTTTAGAAAGATGAAACTTGTAGAACAATGATTTGATTTATGTGTTTTGAAAATGGTTTTGGTGGTTTGTAGTCAGGTTTTCTTTCTCTAGGAAAGAGCTAAGTGAGCTTATAATGTGGCCCATCCTAGCTTTCTCGGTTTTCAGCTCTTACATATAAAAACGCTTTCAATGGTACTGATTTTTTTTATTTTTTTTAAAGTATTTAGTTGTTGAAATGAATCTGTGGATGGTGAAACTAAACAATCCTATGTGTATTAGTAGGGTAATACTCGGTTGCTTTAGTTGAGATAAATGTAAATTCAAGGTTTGTTGTAATTACAGAGTGCTATGCCTGGTTACTTACTACAGAACATGCTTTAGGAAAATACCTCTCAAGTAAAGAGAAAGAAATGAATGCATCCTAACTTGTGAGAATTCTTACAGAACTTGCCGTGGTCGGAAGGGGGTAAAATATTGCTGTTGGAAGTGAAGTTTTGTTAGTTTGTCAGTGGCAGCGAGCGGAGGATTAATGAGTGTGCATTGTTAAGTTAAGCACGTTTCTCGAAGGCTGGAAAAGAAAATTCTTTTAAATGCTCCAAGTTTGCTGTTGTTTTATTTCCTGTCGAGCTGAAGAATAATGAAGCGAGGTGGCAAAATAATTCTGAAATACTACTGTCGTTCGGGGGGAGCGCCCGATAAAGAGGTGTCTGCTGTGCCTTAGACATTGTCAAGTGGCAGCAACATCAAATCCAGTCCTTTAAAAATACGTATTTTAAAAAACCTCACCGGGCGGAAGGAAGGAGAGATGGGTTGATTATTAAAATCAATAGTACCTGAAAATAAATGCAGCTTTAAATGCACGTCAAAGTGCTTTTGTTGTGCCTTTAAGCCTAGAGGCAGATCATTAAATATGCATTTCTCCGGAAAGCAACTGTCGAAAAAGATAAGGTGGTTAAAATACGCCGGACCTGGGAGCGGGGCGCGCAGGAGGTAAGGAGATGTAGGCACTGGAGCATGGCCGAGGTATGGCACCGCCGGGCCCAGGGGTGGGAACAGGGGGAACCAAAAAAAAAAAAGAAAAAAATTTAAAAAAAAACGGGGCTGCGTGTTGTTTCTTCAACCGGGCCTTAATTACTAGACACAAGCAGCAGTTCAGAAATCTGGTCTCTGTTGTTGTAGAGGTCACCGCATCATTAACATTGTCAATCTGGCAGCGGCTAATTTCAATAGCACCTGATGTCGCAACGCCTCCCCCCCCACACACACCACACACACACCCTCCCTCCCCGCTGCCGGCCCCCCCCGCGCGCGCGGCGCGCTCGGCCAATCAGCGCGCGGCGCCGCTGACAGATGGTCCCATAAATGGCGGTAAAGGGGCGACGGCGGCCGCCAGTCGCAGCAGGGCCCGCGCCGCTCCGCGCGCTCCGCTCCGCGCGTCCCGCCCCGCGCCGCTCCGCGCTCCGCCCGCCGCCGGCGCCGCCGCCCTCCCGCCGCAGCACCACACTGAGACAACGAGATAATATACTTAGCTATTATTATTTATTATTTATTATTATTATTATCGCTGCCGCTTTTATTTTTTTATTATCGATAATAATTTCTCGCTGCACAAACGTCTAGCAGTGTGCTTTGTGGCTCTTCAAAAAAAAAAAGAGAGAATAATAATAATAAAATAATTCCCTGAAACCTTAGCAAAACCGTTAGAAGAGTTGAAGCCTTTCAAGACACCCAATATTTGCCATTAAGAATGGTTATGGTAGGTATTAGTAGTTTTAAAATCTGATCGTAGCGGGTTTATATAGAGGTAGATATAGAAGCTAACATACAGGTTTTCCCCGAATCTGCATCATCCTCAGTCTGTGTTTTCCCATGAATTTAGTTTTCTGCTACTGATCTGTTTGTACATGATCTCTCCCTTTCCCCCCCTCCCTTTCTCTTTCCCCCTCTCTCTCGCTCTCTCTCTTTCATATTTAATGTCTGCGTATCCTTTAATAAAGGATGTACTTTGTCATTTTAAGGTAATTGCGATTTCTCTCAGAATAAAGAGAAAAGCTCATTTCTAATGCAAGGCTGGTATGTGGCTAACTGAAATGCAAAAGGAAGAAGAGGCTTTTTTTTTTAAGGGTGGGGGAGAGTTAATTTCCACATTGACATTTTGGAGATACAAATGCAGAGCAAAATCCTTGGGGGGGGGGGGGAAATGTTTAAAAAAAAAAAGCCTCGAGATTGGTAATTTTGTTTTTGGTGGACTGCGCAATAGGTATGGTAATTTTAAAAGAGGGTGATTTATATGAGCTTCAGTAAATGCTGCATATTGTATTTCAAAGAGTTTCCTGTCGTGACCTCATAAAAAGAGGAGGAGGCTTGTATGTGTTGCAGTGCCTAGTATATGTCGATTTTGTTGCATCGTTGGGCAGCAGCGCTGTAAGAAGGAATGTCAGCTTTTACATAACGCTCTTTTTGCTTTTGACTCTGTGAGGGGCTGTAAGGGTCCATCTTTGTGATCACAGATGGAGTGGAATGGCTTGAAAATGGTAAGTGAACGGGGAGAGCCTGCTCGTGGGGTTTTGTCTCGTTTCTCGTGTGCCTCGCGAATTTCTTTTGTTCAGGGCGGCGGATCGTGAGTCATAAAATAAAATTAGAGAGCCTTGTTTATTTTCTTTTTTTTTTTTTTTCGGTGGGATATGTCTGCCTGTGCGTGTGCATATGTATCTGTACATCCATTTACCGTGCCTAGCTGCGATGGCACTCCACAGCGTTTCCATTGAACGTTGCGTTTCAGTTGAGCGCGGATGGTCTCTGCTGACAGTCACGGTGTCATGGTACCGCGTGTGCCTGGCGGAGCGGGCGGCCGATGATGCCTTTTAATCTCCGTTCCTATTACACCAGCCTTAAATACAAACCTAATAATCGCCTCTAAAAATCCAGGTATCGCGTTTCCCATGGAGCCGGTGCTGTCGAGGATGGATGGATGGATGGGTGGATGGATGGATGGATGGATGGAAGCAAGGGTGTGTTTTTTTTGTGTCGGGGTGGGGGCTGGGGTTGGGGGGGTTGGGGGAGAGCCGTGTTGTTTTGTGCTTTTTTAAATGCCGGGAGAAGTCAAAAGCCATTTATGTGAAAAATAGTATTTCTATTTTTAGCCCGTATTCTCCTGGCGGAGGAGCCCGGACGTGCTCATCTCGTCCCCTCTTTTGTGCTTTTCCTTACAGATTGTGCAAAATGGCATGATCAGACACACAACTGCGGGCACCGGGGCTGCGCCGAGCGGGGCGACCCGGGTGGGGGCTGGGGCCGCCCGCACAATACCCGGCCCTCCTGCCAGCCCCGGGATGGGGGGGCGCGGGGACCCCCCCCTTTCCCCCCTAATTTAACGTTTTGCAGACTTTTGCCGCGGATATTTATTATAACCGGGGAAACAAAGCGACGGTCTTTTCCCATTCTTACAGGATTGTCTTTGTCTAGCTGCTTGTTTTGATGGGTGTAAAACAAATAAGATTAGACTGAGCAGCCGAACTGAAAGCGATAGCTGGGAGGAAAAGCCAATGAAAGGTTGCCGGGGAAACGAGCATAGGGGAAGCTGAGTGGGGGAGCAGGTGGCAATCATGTGGGAATACTGCAAACAGTGTAAAAAAAAAAACCTAAAAAAAAAAAAGAAGCAGGGGCTACCTCGATTATCTCTGCTCTTCTTTGTGGCAGTCACAACTTTAATTATTCTTTATAAATAGGTGTTAATTACATTTCTGGCTCAGGCTTACAGTGATTTCTAGAAATCTGGTTTTAAGCATCTGTTCTTTCTCCTTTGCAAAAGAGGGTTATCTTTTTTTTTTCTTCCCCCTCCCTGCTGTGAAATTGTACGTGCAAAAAATTGCAAGGAATCCTGTGAGGCAGTATAAAAAAAAATGTAAATTATATTGAATGAAGTTGACAGAGATATAATAGTGAACTCCCACAGCTGATAGCTTCTGCAAATCATTTCTTAGAATTTTCCAGCAAATGTCCCTATGAGAACAGTAGGTAGAATGAATTTACCCTAAGCAGTGATTTTGTGTTAAGTGATATTGGTAATTTTACGAAATCAGATGGTTATATGGCAGAATAATCGGTTCAGGGGAGTTCACCATGTTTTAGGGTTTAGGCACTGAGAGGAATTGACAAAAATACTGAAATTATTCTTCTCTTCGTCTCCGGCCCCACCTTTAGCCACAGTCTGTTCTCTATCTGCTGGAGCAATATCCACTTCCAGTGTCGGGCTCCTTGTGGCAACTCTACTTTTTAAACCATGGCTGAATATTTTGTTAATCGTGATGGTCTCTTAATTGTAGTGGCAAACAATAATGGGAAATAGCTGTTGGTGCTAGAAGTGTTAAAAAAGCGTAGTAGACTAGTAAGTGATAGACGGTAGCGTAAAAGATATAAAAATGTGGTTGCCCAGAAAACGTTCATCTATCACACATCAGGAGGCATAAGAAGCAAAGCAGGAATATAGAACACGCCTTTCTTTCTGTCTTCGGATTTGTAGATATTTTTACTTTATTCCTTTCTTTGGTGCAGGGTTACTTTGAATGCGAATTCAAGCAGGGATAGTAGTGCTTGGTTGAAGTAGGAATTTTAAAAATTAAATACCCTTTTTAATTTGTTTTAAGTATTGCTTCTGCTGCAGTCCTTTCTGTGAAAAAGTGATTGAATGGCCCTCTGAAAACTGCACTGCTTTACAATGTAGAGGGGGAGAAAAAATCTTGAGGGGGTGTGTGCGTGTGTAAAATTCCGTATTTTACAGTCTGTGCATGTGCAGAGATGCATTCTGACATGCATTGTAGTTGTACGTGAGAGTAAAATAATTTTTCTACTGTCCAAAACAGAGATACTGTGTTCTAAATCTGTTAACTTAGTCATGACAATAAATAAGGGTGCCTTTTATTATACACAGCTGCATTGTTTGTTTTAAGAGTCATCAGCTAGTAGTTACATTTTCATTTTCTGTTCAATTTCGTGTTTCTACAAAGATTTAAAAATAATGCAATGGTTGTTTTACGGTGCACGTGTTCCTGCCCTGATCTTCCTCTTTTCTTTGTTTTAAGATTATATTAATGAATACAGCCTGCATGTACATAGTGACATTTTCTTTCTGCATGTAAAAGATTGCATTGTAAATCTTCCTATAGAAAAAATAGCTGTTAAGTTAGTGAAATAGAATTAAGATTGCTAGTAATGCTAAACGATGAAAATGTAAAACCTTTCTGTTGAGACAAAAAGATACAGAAAATGTAGTTGTCCTTAGACATGACATTTTCCTTTTTTTAAAAACTGTTGTCTTGGTGTACTAGTCAGAAAGGAGGCAATCTTGCAATTGGATATTGATGCAATGTAAATACCAGCCATCAGTTTAAAATCCTATCCTCATGTACTTAGCATAATCAAGTTCCCATGTTAGATACAGGGATGCCTCTCCACTGGTGACTGGCTTGGTTGCCTCCTTTGCTTTCTTCTTCTTTATTAATTTTACCTTTTTGAGCTCTCTCAAAGTGAGCCCGAGCTGTTGTGACAAAGGATGGTTACAATGAGCTGGAAGGGGTATACTTAAAAATCCCATTTGAATGGGTTTGAAATAGTCTTCATCATCTTTATTTGGTCCTGTTAAATATTGTGACTCTATTGAAAGAAAATCTAGTTGCATTAAACTTACATATATTTAATGGATTAATTTTTTTTAAATAATATCTTCTAACTTGCAGGGAATGGTTTTTTTTTCCTCAGCCTTCCTATTTGGTATGCTGGGAGTGTACTAATTAAATGCAGGTTATTTTCTGTGAGTAATTGTCATACTATTGGTACATAACCTAGAGCCACTCTAAACCCTGAGGTTTTTCGGAAGAAATAAGGTATGATTGCATCCCATATTCTGGCAGGGGAATTTGGTGTCTTCTTTGGGAGCTTGGACTTTGGAAATAATTTCAGCAAACAGCCCAGGCAAGAAATGGACAGTGGCAGAGAATATTATGGTGAGAGAGATGCAGATAACTTGACAAATCCACTTGTCCATTTTGGCAATCTGTGTCCTCTGCACACTTCATTTACGTGCCTGGACACATTAAAATGTACATTTGTTTGTCTGTGGGACAGCTAACTGGATACACTCCGATGCACTGGCAAATACTGCAATGCAGTATTTTTTCAATGTCATTGGGGTTTTGGGGGAGAAGTGGGCACAAACAGTTTTACTATAAGCGAGTAGATGTTAAAAAGCATGGTACCTCTGTAAGGCATAGGCCAGATTTTGCAAAATTCACTAATCTGTGATGGAAAGTCACCCCTCCCCCTTGCACTCCTCTTCTTCTCTTGCTCTTTTCCTTTCTGTGTAGGGTGGAGGAAGAGATGGGTACGTGTGTATTTGTGTGTGTGTTTTGTGCATGTGCATCTTCCTTTCCCAATTGAATGGATGTTAAAGAAAATGCTGGGATTTGCACGAGGAGGGAAAGGACATATGTGCAATGTAACACTTCCCAACCGTTTCTGTAAATGTCCAGTTACCAGCGGTGTAGGACTTGGAGCAACTTTAAAAGAAGGCACATTTTTAATTTTCTAAGGAACTTTGTGAAGAGGAGGGCGGTGTTGCAGTTCAACAAGTATGATTGATAGATTAAATCCTAATAAAACGTGTTTAAAGGGTGCCTGTACCTTGCCTTAGCCTTTGGGTATGTTTAACCATTTGAGATAATGTAAAGGGAAGATGTTGGAGAAACAGATACTTAGAGACTCCTTGCTTGCTTTTCCCCTCAAATGATCAGTCTTTACTTTTTTAAATACTGGAATATTTTAGGTGCAAGGGGCTTTTGTAGGTCACTAGCTTTACAGCAAGAAGAAGAAAGGGGGGGAGAAAAGGTCTCAGTGTGTCAGAGGCAGTAATTGTATAAAATTAGCCATCTAGAAAAGGCAGGAAAGGCTTGCAGGAAAGAAGGAGGCACTAATATGTGAAACAGCACTGTGCTAGTCAGGGAGATAATGAGTGATAAATTTGAACTGGTGCAGTGGTGTGATGCCCATTAATTTCTCAGAACCTTGACTTTGCAGGTTTGTTACTCCGTTGTTCACACCTTTAATTATAACTAGTTTTGGATGATAGCTTGGGGCACTGAAGATGAGACCTTTTGTTTGTTGTTTACTCATTTAAATATTCAGAGTTTGCAATAGCATTGGAACATCAGTGTTAGAAATTACATACTCTCAGATGAGATTATAGTAAGAGTGCAGTTAATTCTTGGAACTGCCTAACATTGTCTTATTTGTAGCATTTACATTGCTTGCATGAATTCATTAAGAATTAGCTCAGCAATATTAGGCTGAGCTTTATTTTATGTAGTGAAAATCTGCGTGCCCTAATGGAGCTCCTGATGCGTTATTGCTTATTTAGAGCCCCAAAAAGTAGGGAGGAAGTGGAGAGCCCATCTTACCTATTGTTCTACCCTTGACAGTGCCTTACATGAGGACTTGCACCTCAATGGCTAAGAAAATCTGTACAAGCCAGGAAATGCTGAGAACCAGTTAGGAATTATTAATTAAATGGGGAGAAAAGACAGAATAGTAAGAAAATATTTAAAACAAAGGATAGCTAAACCTTTGTGTGTCCTCTCTGGAAATGTAGTTGCACCGTGTAAGATGCAAACCTGGCTTTGACAATATTTAGAGGCACGATGTATAGAAAATGCTGTAGTACGCCTTCGTTGCTAAGGCACGCGCAGTTGCGTCAGCAATGCTGTTGTGATGGGAAATTATTCGTCCTTGAATTCTGGGGGAAAAATAAGCTTTCATTTATTTTATTCCTTTAATTTTAAACTTCTCTAATTGCTATAAAATTCCGTATACTGCTGCTGGTAGTCTTCCCAGTCTGCAGACGTGCGCCAGCATGTTCTCGGCGTCAGGGCGGTGACATTTGGTGGCTTTGGAGCGCTGGGGACCCTTGGAGCTGAAGGTGGCGCGATAACGTGTGTTTGTTTCAAAGCAGACGCCCGTGACTATGGGAGGTGGCTCTCGCTTGCAGTGCTTCGAGAAGGTTCCTCACGTAACGCGTCCGTGCCCACGTAAGTGATGTTGGTGTTGGCAGAGGGCAGCAGCGCCACTGGAGCCTTTCCAGTAGCGCCGGCCCTTCAGCTCCAGCCGCTCTGCCGCGCACCTGGTGGCGCTCGCCGAGCCGCGCACGGAAACCCAAACCGCTTCCCCGGGTTTTCGCTTCCTGAGGGACGCTCGGTGAGGAGGTCCCACCTGATCTCCATGTAGAGGCCCCTAAAGGTTGCTGCTGGAGCAGGTAACTGTGCCCCGGTCCTACCTGTTGGCCTGTAGTTGCATGCGCTCCCCTTTGGAGAGGCTGAGTGGTTTCCTGAGCACTTCCAAGTATTTTCTGCCAGGCTGAGTGCTGTTGAAAAGCCTTTGTAGAGACATGAGGGATGAAGGACGCATGTCCTTCTTGCTTTTCTTCCTTTTAAGAATCTCTCATGGTTGCATTCTAGAAAACTAGCAAAGACAACAATTTACTCACAATTTAGAATTGAAGGAGAGCTGCCTCCTCTTGTAATGTTATGTCTAATTGCCCAGCAAGGACATGGAGTTTCTGCTACTGCTGGTCAGGACAGTTGCTGGAAGTCCTTGTTTCCCTACTGTTCTTAACAGCAAAACTGGTGTTTGTGAGTTTGAGTTTGAGAATTATTATTGCTAGACAGAAGTTCATTGGAAGGTTTGACAGTGAGGATTTTTTTGGTTAATACATGGATTAATTAAAAGACTCTTGATGTCTATGAAGTGCTTGGTGTGTGTGGAAGTCAACCTGGTTCTAGTAGTTCTGATTAGAGAGGGTCATAAAAAACTACATGGGCAAAATACTAACAAACCTTTTTAAAGAGTTGAATGCTAATCTGGAGGGGAGGCCAGGCCTTTTTTCGGTCCCCTTCAGCTGATACATAGACACCCATAGTCAGCAGCAGTTTAATGTTAGATAACATGAAATTCATGACTCAACGGCATGAAATAACCCATATTTAAGTCACTACACTGTGGCGGAGTGTTAACACTTTCCGCTTTGGGGATCAGAGGTATTTGGGGTATTTGGCTTTTCTGCCTGCTTGAAGGGTTTATAAATGTGACTGTTAATTGCAGTACTTGTATTAATCTTCTGTTGGTCCTTCCTAATCTTTTAATGGTGGTCGGTGACTTTTTCCTTTACTATGTGCAGAAGATCTTGTGGGCAAAGATGTTATTTCTGTAAAGCAGAAGGCACAGTCACGACTCCATAGAAGTAATAATGTATGTAAATAAATGCTTCTTAAATAAAAATAGTTCTAATATATCTTTGTTCCAAATGAAGTTACTGGCAGTAGATGAGTAGGGGGGAGTTGATTTTTAGCAGAAAGCATGAATGCTGGAAATTCTTCCTAATATGCCTGTGCCAGCTATACTGTGACAATGTTGCTGTCGATTCCCTTCCTGTGAGAGCAGCTGTTCAGGGAATTAAACTCTTTGCTTGATGCGGAGGTCCTGAAAAATTCAGTGTGCAGCTACAGTGGTGGCTGTGGCCATTTTTAGTGTGGCCGTTGATAGGAGCTAACTCTGTGATCCAGCACAGTAGCATATTGTTCTTTAGCCTAACTGGGCCAGGACAGAATTATCATTCTGTATTTCGTGTGCTCTGTGAGAGATTCCGGAGAGCACTTCAGAATTTGACATTGTGTTTGATAATTTATAGAGCACAGTTTATATTTAACTGTAGACATACTAATCCAGGGAAAAAGAGTAGTATATTTTTAGAATCCTTTTTTTATTGTCTGTGCTTGTCATCACCCAACTACTGAAAGAAGTGCTCGCAAATGTAAATGCTCAGATAGAAATTGAGTTTAATTTCCATCGTTAGTCTTTGCTAAGTGCAAAAGTGAATATTACTTGTGTGATGTTCTCTGAGGTGATCAAGGAGCTTTGCAGCCGTATGTAGCTGATGCGGCTGCTGGAGGAGCCACGTTCTCCTCCAGCATTTCAGCACCAGGCTGGACCAGGACACTTGGGCTGAGTGCCTCCATGGCCAGGGTGCTTAGGTGAGGTAGTAGTTTTAATAGTGACAGTGTGACTTCTGTCACCAGCCTGTTTGAGGTGAAATGGATGGAAGTGGATCCAGCTCCAGCTTTAAAGCGCCTGCCTGTGGCCGCTGTGTGTTTTAAGGAAAGCACAGCCAATAGAGGACAGTAACTTGGTTCCTTTGGCTTTTTTAATACTCAACCATTAGTTCATGTGTGTTTAGGCTCTTAGGACATTTCCCCCTGCTGATCTCTAATAGTGGATGTTGTATTTCCAGTTACTTTTTGACATCTAAGTGAAATGTCATTTGTGGGGCTTGGAGTCAGGACAGCTGGGGTGGTCTGTCTTCCCCCCTGTCCCCTAGCACCTGAACAGGGACTGAGCTTGGCAGGGCTCCCATTGAGTGCTTGAGCAGAATTGTTTGAACCAGGGGATTGTTATCCATAAGGTCTCCTCAGCTTTTGAAGAGGAGTTTTGGTGCATTTTTAATTTCTTGCTGTTCAGGGTATGTTTGTTAACTTACATTTATTAAGGAAGGTGTTTGGTTTGGCCCGTGGCATGCTTCTCTTCTGTAGTACAGAGATTAATAGTTTGTCTAGGATAGAACATATGGATCTGTTAGCCTGACCTGTGACAGATATGTCCTTGATATTTTGTCCTTTATTGATGAAGAATATATTCCTAATCTCTAATAAGTCTTTGAGTTTAGCATAGATGCTTTCATGCATGAGATTGTTTGAATTTAAGCATTACTGAGATATTTATGCCATGCAGTACTTTAAAACTTATACTCATTTAAGCCATTTTGTAGGTAGTTTTGTGAGACCGAGTAAACAGCTACCTCTGTTCTCTCAAAGGTGATTTCTGGTTATTTTGCTCCCAGAAGCTTCTCAAACTTAGAATTTCTATTATCCACTCACTTTCTTTAAGATGGTGATGGCGTATTATTTTCAGTAATTCATGGTAACTTTGTCTACCATGGGTATGTTACAGAAGTTAGAATGCTTATGTTTTATGAGAAGGTTATTTCCATTAGCAATGTTAGTGTGATAGAGAGCTGTAGACTAGCAGGTGAATTGTGGTAAAGATGTAAATTTATTTTTTATTTTTAATCTGGTTAAGTTTTAAGAGAAATACTGATAGCTTTCAGCAGGCAAAGATTTCTAATGATGGAGATAGGACTTAGCTGAACATCATAGTTTCTATTTTGGGGTCTGTCTCGCTTAGACCTGCAAGCTGCAGTATCCATAGAGATGCTGTTGCCAGCAGTTGAGATGTACACATGTTGATTAGTGTTTCCTAATTTCATTTAGCAGTGTGTCTTCATTAACATCCTGTTGAGGACAGAGCCTTAAAACATCTTGGTTGGGTTGTGTGTTTCACTAAGCCATCCATTCCTGCCTAACATAAGCCTGGCTTTGCATGAAAAATACATGGGCAACATTTTCAGAAGAGCTTATGGCTTAGGAGCTGAAATCCTATTGCAGTGAACTTTAATGAATATTAAATTGCTTAAGGGCTCCTGAAAATTGTAGCTTTTTGTTTCTAGAACTTCAGTAGAAATAACAGCAGTGGGGGGTTGGATGTTCCTAGGCTTCACGGAGAGCCTGCACTGTCCTTGCTTTGCTTTGCCTTCTGGTAAGTAGATGCTTTTAGGCTTCAGTATGGCTCATAACACAGGTTTCACTGACTAAACTCTGGGGTTGCAAATGATTCTAGATTATTTTCTTAAAGGGAAAAAAGCATAAAGTGGAATTGTGACAGGTCTACAGCAGCTGAAGACTTGCAGCTGTCTGCTTCTTTCATGAACGTGTACGTCCCCGTGGGAATCTGTGCGTCAGTACGCAGTGCTACATACATATTCCCAAGTCAGTAATAGAATTCAGTTACAGATTAGCAATATATAACTCAGTAATAGAGTCAGTAAACCAAACAAGTAAGTAGTGATTAGGAAACAAAACTGAGCTAAAAATAAAATTCAGATAGTAACCAGAAATATAAAAAGACTCTCAATTTCCTTTGCTTTCATTTCAGTGTATTTTTAGGCTGCATGTCCTTTAGACTGAGAATCCGTCTTAAGTGTTGATCTCTACCATGTTCTTACTGTCTAATATGTAGGCTTTTGAGAGACCCTCTTCTGTATTTCAGTTTCCCTCATGTCCTTAATGTTTTTGGTGGTATAATCTGTTTTTTTAGCACCCTGTTAACACAGATTTCAAATATGGTTTCTGTTAGTCACAGTCTCTTTTTCAAGAGGGACAATGCAGTCATGGGGAGACTTCTTGCCTTTGTGGTGTCTAATAAACTCTGCAGCCCATGGAGGAAGAAGATGGTTTCATCAAATTTTGGCTTGGAGTGTCAATTGAAGAGCTCTTTTTGCTGAGACTTGATTTTTTTTTTTTATTCCTTTAGCCTTCATATGCATCTTGAGAGAGCAAGTAGTAGCCTCAGTGAAAAGACAGGAGGGAATAAGAAGCAATCTGGAATGATGAAATTACTAAAATAAAGCCCTTGTAAAATTTTAGGCACAGGGTTGCCTGGTATGAATTTGGCAGAAGTAGAAGTGCGATTGAAGAAGAAATAGATGTTCCTTCAGAAGTGAAAGCCTGACCGTGTTGTCTTTATTTCAGTCCAAAAATAGTGCAGCCCTTTGAGCAGAGGCGGCGGGTGACCCCCGGAGACACGGGTGGGCAGGAGCCATTGGTGGCCTGTCCCAGGACAGAAGTAGGACACATCCCTTTCACCAGCCTCTCTTGCAGTCTGTGGGATCCAAGTGGTTGGAAGGGTTTTTAACCTGAGCATGTTGGGTCCCCCGTCTAATAGACAGGACACATCCATTTTCCTCTCCTGGTGTTTTTGCTGATGCCTTTCCCCAAAGCTGTGTTCCGTAGTGGTGTTTGAATGCTGTGAAATCAAGGCTGTGTTTCCTCATTTCTTCATGTCTGAATTGCATTTAATGGTAGAAATTATCATAAACTCTGGTGAAACCATTTTAAATAAACGAGGGGGTAACTGGCTAGCATTCCAAGAGTCAGTTTGTCTTAATGAAAAGGATAACTCTGATCCAGACACAGAAGGGAACTTCTCTGCCCATCACCTATTACACCACTTTCTTCCCTACCACCTTCCAAGTGCTGTTGCTGTGGGCTTCAACAGGATACTGGGAGAACACTGAAGAATAGAGCCAAACACCTCTGAGGTTTCCAACAGCATAGTTGCTGATAATTTTTGCAAGAGGCAAAGAAAAAGCTGGAAATAGTTGAAGGTAAAGCTCAGTAGAAGTTCATAAAGCATCTCACATTTTGTGAGCTGAGACAGGACACAACACAGAATTATAACTATAGTCTGCTTCTGGACAAATATTGTTGTCCTTATAAATGTGCCGTGCTTCCCAGAAACTGCTGTGCATGGAGTGCTTGTCTGTGCACCTGCTCCCCGGTCCTGTGTGTTTCCTCTGAGCTTTGCAGAGTGCTGAGCTCTATGAATGATAATTGTAGTTCTCCTCCTCCAATTTCTTACCCCCAGAGTACCTGCAGGAAGAGTAAGAGATTATGCAAAGGATGGGATATGGTGCCTTTGTTCCTATCTTTAGTGTAGTTACTGGATGTGTAGTTCCAAGAGTGTTTTCCCCTACTGCTCAACTAGTAGCGATTGATGTTGAAATAGTTGCAACTTATTTTGGTGTCTACTTTTTGCTCTCTACTCCTTCCCTTTTGCTCTTAAAATTAAATACAAAACTGTAGAGCCCGTACTTTGTGGGAACGGAAGACGTTTATCTGAAACTCTCAGAAAACCTGTTGTTGGGTGCATCATTATTATACTTTTTGTTTTTGAAAAAGTTGTTAGGAGTTGTTCCTTATCAGTGGGCCAGGTTTGAGGGTAGGGTGGTGCATTACAAGGCTGTCACAGCTTCCTGTGTAACTTCAGCAGTTTGCCTAGATACTTTCATCTGGTTTTTTTATTTCACTTCTGTGAAATCTCGAATAAAAAGTAACAGGTTTTTGCCTGCTTTTTGTCACTGTGTTGGTAGAGCAGCAGTCTCTGCCTTACTGCCCATTTGTAGAGCACAACTTGGTGCTGCTGTGGGTTATGTCCTTCAGGCACTGCAGTGATAACGAGAAATATTGCCAGTAAACTTTGCATTCATTTCACTGCAGATTGAGGACAGAATATTTTGGTTTAGTAAATTCATGCAAAAGCCTATAATGGACTGGTTCAGGGTAAATTTAGCTATTAAAGAAAAAAAATTTCTCCTTTATTTGAACTGAGGCTTGCATCTTAAAAGGAACACATTTTTGTCTTCTCCATTTGGATCACTTCTGTGCTCTGTACAATTATCGTGGCACCCATAAATGTGAATTTGCTGAAAATGTTTGAATGCCATTTCAACCTGAGTGCAGCTCACTCTGAAAGCAAGTTAAGACGGCTGTATCTGTGCCATGAGAGCCAGAGATTGCCAGTTTTCTGAGCTGAGACTTTCAGCTGTTTCTATATTTAAAATATTAAATGTGACTTTTACTCCAAGGAAGGTAAAGATGTAGCATGTAGAAGTGTGTGTGAGTGGGGAACATGTCAAAATACGGAGGGTTAGATAATGATTTGTTTCTGGGGTATTGGATTTGCCTCCAGGCAGATAGACTAAAAAGCTTCATTTTCCTCCTTTATTTCATGTTCATGATGTATTTATTAGGTAAATAATAGCAAAGTCTAGTTGAGCAGTATATAAGCTTTAATAAAAATGTAATTGACAGTGAAATTTGACAGTTGTTACAGTTAAGAGAATCTGTACTGGAGCTGCACACAGAGCATCATTTGCTGCTCCTGAGGTCACTTCAGAAAAAGCCCATGTGTGGTCCAGGTGCACCTGCTTCTTGCTCTGGCTGCAGTTGTGGTTTTGAACCAAGGAAGGCTTAAAATCACTTTATGTTCCTTTCCTTTAACACTCTGATGGGAAGGTGGCATGATGTGTCCTGAACATTCTGTGATCCAGTGCCTCATTCTGCAAAAAAAATGTGCTAAATCCCTATGGAGCAAGTAGCAGCTTTGGTGCATTTTAAACTGGGCTGGGGTTCCTGGGCTGGAGCAGGGCTGAGGGACCTGGATGTGTTTGTGTGTTCTGCTCCATGCCCATGGATCAACCTCCTGGCTTTGGCATGGCTGTTCATGGCTCAGCAGATGGCAAGGCTGTGCATGGACTGGTCAGGCAGCCCCTGTAAATGGGGAATTTCTCACCTGCAGAAAAGTTCTGGGGGAACAGACTTGTACTGTGCTGACTTCTATTCAAAAGAGCAGATATGCAGGGAGTTAAAGCCTGTTCCTCATTGTATGAGGGAAACCTTTGTGAATCTACATTTATTTTCTTTGAGAGGTTTTGTTTGTTTCTTCTTTTGTCATCGTTTTTCACGAGATGGCTGTGGGACCTCTGCCATGGCACCATTTGTTTTCACTTGTAAAAGCAAACAACTTGCAATGCTAATTAAAGAGCTTTTTTAGATAAAGTAAGAGCTTTGCATTATTTATCTAAACTCTTTTTTATGGGAGAATGTTCTGAGTTTGTTCATTAATGAACATTTAGAAATAATATAAAATTAGACCTCATGAATTCTTCATGAGGTGTAATTTGCCGTGATCTTTTTTCTTGGCATTTAGGTGCTGTGAACAGTTCATTATTCATAGCTAACTTTTTTGACTTCTGAGTCCTCAAAATGGATATGTCTGCATGAATTTTCTGGGGTTTAGATTTTTTTTCAGATTTTGATTTCAGGAGAAGATTGTTTCTGGTGTGTTTAGAAACACTTCTCTTTAGTGCCTATAAATAACACTTATTCTTAAGATTTTTAATTGTGATTTTTTTAATACGTACCAAATTAGTTTCTGTTTATTGTGGACTGTGGTCAGTGGAGTATACATAATTCAGATAGCAGGAATGGATGCTGACTATTTGCTGAATGCAAGCTCCTTTTGCTGTACATATGTGAAAGCCTTAGTTCAACATGCAGACCTTCTTTTAGACTGCTGAGAAGGAATTTTGTAAATATAAAAAAATGTATATTTACATTTACGGAGCCATTGGCTATTGCTTATGCATGCAGTAGGGAGATAAGGCTGTCTTAGTCTGTGGGTAGTTTTCCAAATGATTCATTAACTGTGCTTTGTAATGGTAGATGGATGTCACACATTTACTGTAATAAGTGAAGATTAGTGTCAGTTACTCCAGCTTGTAATAGTTGGTAATTGTAACAGTTCTGTTTATACATACAGGTATTTTTTGCGTTATTGTTGGAGCTAATATTTTAGCAGGAATAAATTGAAATTAGTTGAATTAATTGAAAAAACAATGAAGATGTGATGGAAGTATTTCTGAAACATTAGTAATGTAGGAGTAGCTCTAATGGGTATTTGTGGCAGATACTCTGTGGGAGAGGTTTATACCAAGCATTTTGGTAAGCAGTGTTTTGCAAAACACTGGCAAAGCTTATGTTGTCTTCCCCAAAGCATTTATTTGTGAAATCTGTCAAACTAAAATACCTCATACTTTGCTGATACATTACCATAGCGAGAAAAGTAGTACACCAGGAAATGGTCATTTTTTTTAAAGCAGCAGTCTGATGAAATACGTGCACAATTTGAAACATGTGACTTAGAAAATTAGTGTTGAAATTCTATCACAGATAGTATTTGTCAGCGTTAGAATATTTAGATTATTGGTGGCTAAATGATCAAATGTCTATTAGCAATAACTGCAGTTTATTCCTCAAAGATGCTATTACCCTATATATAGAGTATCATATTGCAGAATTGGGAGTTTGGCAAGTTATTGCCCCCAAAAAATAAAATGCTTCTTTGTACCAGTAGCATGTGAATGTCATCACACATGACATTTGCACTGTAATATTTCAGGACCGGTAGTAACTGCCTAAATTGGGTCAGAAAAGGTCTACAAAAAGAGATGTTGCTCAGAGCACTGATATTGCTAAATTTACTTGCTTATGGAGCTTTAAGAGTACCTTCAGGGATAACAGCGTATTTTGTTTTTAAAAAATTAACATAGGTGTTAAGTCACTCTTGAATTTTCATCATTTGTTTTGCCTATATCCAGATAAGTCCTTGATGAGTTAGGCAGACTTAGAGCTTTCTTTGATATTTTGGTAGAATTTAATTGCAGCCCAATACTTTTCTGTATTTAAAAAAAGTTATTACCAGTAATTAAAACACAGTAAGTTAACTGTGTGCCCTAGAAACTGGAGTATTGATTTAAAAAATATTCATATTGTGATACAGGTATTGAATTAAAAATTTAAACCGTGGTGTTGTGGATAGAGGAAAAAAAAACATACAGGAACTGTCATGTTGAAATCTATTTGAATAAATAATAGTCCTCTTATGTAATATGCTGACTGATGTGGAATCAACAGCTACTTAATATTAAAACCAGTGCTTGGCAATAAACATCCCAGTGCATGCACACTGAACTCTGCCTGGGGATTGAGCTTCGGGCACGTCGGGGACAGGACCAAATGTCTGGGAAGGAGAGCCAGGGCTTCCCTTTTGGTTACCATTAATAATGTGAGTTTCCACTCATGGCAGGAGTCAGTATGCACACCTAAAGTGTTTTATTCCTTTGTGCCTGTGAGAGCTTCGAATGCCAGCTCTGCTACAGAACTGCTTTTGCACAGAAATCACTCTGTAAATGGAGTTAAAATTATGCAGTAAAAAAAAAAAAAAAATCTGAAGTCCTTTATCAGAAATGCTTTTTATAATTCTTCAACATTTCTCTCCATCCATTATCTTTTTTTTAATATGTATATAGCAAATGGATTTTCAGTAACCTATGACTTGGCAATAATTTGAAGGGCAAATAAGTGCCTTAGTTTTCCGTTCTACTATTAAAAAAATCAGGAAAACCTAATTGGAGTTGAGAGTAACTAGGAAGAAAACCTGGCACCTGGTGCAAAATTAGTTTATGCCAAGGTACTTTGAAGTATATGAGGAAATGTACTTGTTCAGGAACAGATTTTTACCGAGCAGCTTACTCTTAATGTTCTGAATGTGTTAAATGTCTTGGGTTGAATTCTGTTCCTTTGCTTGGTGGGGAAAGTATGAATGCTGAAAATTTAACTAAAAAGCTTTTGCAAAATGCCTAAGTAGGACACCATCCAGTTAGGAATTTTGTTTTCTTTCACAGATTTTAAAAGATCCAGGGTTATTGTCTACCGCGGGGAACTATAGATAGCTTTTGAGTCTGTTGCTAATAATAGATGCTGTACCTTCCTTGCTATGTTGTGCTGAAGTCCTGCTTCTGCTGAAACTGAAACCAGAGGTGTGGTGTCCCTGCTGGCTCCAGGGGGGCAGGATCAGTCCCTAAAACTGCAGCTTATCTTGTGGGGTTTTACATTGGGAAGAATATGGTCCAGTGATGTAAAGGCAGGCGGGAAGCTGCCGTTAGCCATGTCAGCTGCTTCACTCATCCTCTGACTGTGCCTTGGCGTCGGAACTGGGATTTTTTCCCCCAAATTTCAGCTGGGTGGCTGCGGGTGCAGGCTGTAGGAGCAGGCTGCGCTGAGCGGGAGCGCGGCCGCCTTGGGGTGCGAACCCCGGCCCCGCAGCAGCTGCTGGCGGAGCTCGGAGCCGTGGGGTCGCGGAGGCGCGGAGATCAAAGGATGATCTTCCAGCTGGAATCCCGAGCTAAACAGATTTAGCAGCATCTGAAGCGTTTAAGTAGTACGTGTGAGTAAATACATGGGTGGAATTAGCTTGGAGAAGGGACGGAAGTATGGCCGGTGCCGGGTAGAACGGGGAATCTTGAAGGAAGAGTGTGTGGGGCTGGCACAGCTTGGCCAAGGATGCCAGCAGTACTTGGTGCCACGTGGCTGGTAAAATTGGCAGGGGGATTCTGGTTTGGATGTGCCCATGTCTTTCAAGAAGTGACTATTTTTGTGCAGTTTATTTTCAAAATGATTCTGCTGTGTGGTTTTAAGGCATTTCTGTTAAGCACAATGTGGCAAGGCTTCTTTTTATTTAAAAGCTGTTAAACCAAGTAGCTATTCCTGGGCTTGATAATAAAAATAATGGTAATTCAAAACTTATTTCCATTGATAAAAAAGAGGGTTATTTCCTAAATGAGGCATTAAACTAACACTGAAGCATTTCAATTAAAAAAAGACATGGCCAGAATATAACCTATTTAGACTCTGAGCCACCCTCGTGCAGTTAATTTTAGAATAGACACCCTTTTTTGGGGGGGTGTGTGTCCCCATCGTCCTGAATTACGGGCCTGATTTGTCACAATATGTACCTCCCTGGATTAAAAAAAGATAGCAAATTAAGTCTTGAGTAATTATAATAATTACAGGATCAGCAGAATACCAGGTTCAGAGTGTGTGATGCCTTAGCCCTCTGCTCTCCCGTGCTTGTCCCTGTCCCTGGGCAGTGGAATCTCCTGCCTGGGGCAGCAGTTTGCATCACTGAGTGTCTGGTGGAGGGAAGCTGAGCCCATCTGAGGGACGATCTTCAATTCCAGTGAAGCTGCACATCACAAACCTCACAGCAGGCAGCAAAAGCCACCATTTGTATGGCTTTAATTTATCTAGGATTGAGGCTAAGCTGTCCCTCCCTTTGGCAGCACTGGGGACAGTGAAGATGGGCTAGAACCCACCGTAGAGGCAAATTATATAGAAAAAGCTCGAAGTACCATGGTTTTTCTGCTTCCTTTGTCTGCCTGTGCAGTTTTGGGATGAAAACTTGTGTTCTGCAGATAAACATTGCAGGCAGCTTTGCTCACGTGACGGGTGACACTGGTGACAATGGGGCTACTGTCCTGCAACACACTTTGTTAAGCTGGATTCTTATTTGTCGTTTTTTGGAAAGGTCTATTTAAGTCTCTTCTGTGAAAGCTGCAGATTTGTGTTTCAAGATAGATGTGCTTGTTATAATTGCAGCCTTCACCTGTGCCTGATAAGCCTTTCTTTGATTAAACCTTTTTGATTATAGTAAATATCTGAAGACCTTTATATCTGTGAAGATTGCGAATCCAGGGCTTTATTATTTAAAGAAGTGTCAGTTCGTTAGTGGAAAATACAGGTGGAGAATATAGGTCATCACTGGAACCAGTCAATGGTATGTCTTGGGACACCAAGTTTATTAATTGAAGGCAAGCTGAGTGATGACATGGTGCAGATTGACTGTGCCTGGTTAATGTTGTTGTCATTGCACTCTGTGATACAGTTATTAAATAGGTAAAATATTTTACCTTTTCATATAGAGCCATACACTTACTTCATCTGATTTAATGGAACTATAATTTTAATTATGATTATTACCTTAAATTATAATTAAATTTATGTGGTTTAAATTTACATTTGTGAAAATGGCTGCGTGATGAAAGCAGAAATCAGCTTCGCATTAACAAAAAAAGGTTTTTTTTAACTGCATCTTAGTATATGCTCACAGCCAAAGACTAGCATGACCTACTTTGCAACAATAACAGAGGAATCAAGCCGGGTTTTTTTGTTGAAGTATCTAAATTGGCCATGAATGCTACCTACTCATTCGTTTGTGAGTATCTTTAAAAATAGCTATTGTATCTATGAAACTTAAGGGTGGTTTTTTTCCCCTTTCTCTTATTTTGCTGTAGATAATTAGCACCATGGAGCCTCAGGTGTCGAATGGCCCTACTTCCAATACAACCAATGGACCCTCCAGCAACAGTAGAAACTGCCCTTCCCCCATGCAGACAGGGGCTGCTACAGATGACAGCAAAACCAACCTCATAGTCAACTATTTACCCCAGAACATGACCCAGGAGGAGTTCAGGAGTCTCTTTGGGAGCATTGGTGAAATCGAATCCTGCAAGCTCGTGAGAGACAAAATCACAGGTAAGCGCTTTGTGTTGTGGGTTCTGCCTGGTAAGGGTCAGCTTGTGCTTGGGGTCAGCAGAACCTTGGTGCTGCTGTCTTGCAAGTGCTAACACAGGGAATGCAGCAGATGCAGTGCTTGACTTCAGGGGCAAGCCTTTTGTTTTCAGTGCTGCACACTGGATCTAGAACAGCTGAGAAGCCCCTTGTCTGTCAGCCTCTACAGATCTGGGGGAG
Source organism: Agelaius phoeniceus (assembly GCF_051311805.1). Lineage (NCBI taxonomy): Eukaryota > Metazoa > Chordata > Aves > Passeriformes > Icteridae > Agelaius > Agelaius phoeniceus. The sequence goes on from NC_135272.1 coordinate 31,496,205, forward strand.
AAATCTGAACATTGCCAGTCTGCATGTATGTTACACACGGTGCAGCTTCTTGCAGGAGAGCTTAGACAGCGGCCTTGCTTTCCTCTTCATTCTCAGTTTTATTTAACATGGACTCGTCTGAATGGCTTGAGCCAGCTGACGGTTCCTAATTCTGACTCTGCCATTTGAGCTTGACCAAACCCTCATTAATTTCAGCCTGTTTAAGAACATTCTAAAGTGAGGTGGTTCTGCATGTCCATCACAGCTTATTGACCATGGTGTTCTGGAACAGCAGTGGGCTATACTTGAAGCACACTGCTCTGGATTTCATTCACACATCTGTAGATAATAGTTAATTAACTCTGGTCCCCGAAAACATTTTCATTTGCAGTGATCCTTTTTCATATGAAGTAGCACCCATTGGTCGGTTCCTTCAGAATAAACGCCTCCCATGGCAGATGCTGCCTCAACAAGGAGAGGTCTGTGCTGTCACTAGAGGAGGTGTGGATGGGTGCAGATGCACCTGGCCTAATCCACATCCTTGCTGCTGCAGCCAGGAATCCACTGGTGCACAAGATGGGATGAACAATCAGCTTTTATAGGTTAGTTTTCTAGGTTGTGTGTCTACTCACACCGTAGGTGGGAGCAGCTGAAATTTCACTGCTGTTCAGTGCATCACCAGTGCTGTTATGTTTAGCACAGAGAGCAGCAGCCTTGGGAGGGAAAGGGTTCCAAAAAAGGAGTCAGCTCCCCTCAGAGGCTCTCCTGGCAACTTGGGGGTGTGCTCTGTGGGAAGAGGCACCATGGGAAGATGAGGAATTAAAATGCAAATCTTCATACCTGCTTCTATAACATCCTGGCAGCCATTGTACTGGCAGCATTAGCATGATCTGCTTAGTGCTTTTCAACATGCAATGTTGCTTTTTTGTTTACTTCCCGACACACAGCAATGCTCTGGTTGAACACAAGGCACATAACAAATGGCAGTAGCTGCAGGGCAGCTTGAGTCCTCTCAAGTGTAGTCCAGCAGAGCTTTCTTTAGCACGTTGACCATGATGTATCTATTGCAGTAAATCTGATTTGGCCACAGCTTCGGGTGTTCTGAAAAGAAGATTGAAAAATGGAATTGACTTTTATTTACTTTGGGGTTTTTTTTCTACAGACCTTTGTTTTTCTTCTAGGCTGAAAATAATCTGAAAAATTTAACTGCAGGTTAGTTCAGTTATTTCAGGCAGGAGCAAAACCTTCCTCTACACGAGTCTTGGGTGCCTAGCTTGAATTTTCATCTTGTGTTTGATGAGCTTTTACTACTTAGTCTATCCCTCAAATTCACGATGATGTTCTTACAATATATTTTCAAGACTTAAGATATTCAGTGTTGTTTCCATAGGGAATGTCTTTGGACAGAGAGCCATTACTTCATCAGCAAGGAACAGTGTTCTTTTTGTTTCATTCCATCTCCAGGCTTTTGTCTTTCTGTTTGAAGATATGAGAAATTTGCTATATGATCTTCTGACACATTCTTGGGTAGTTTTTTTTTGCCTATGCTTTTTCTTTCCATACAAGGTGCATAAATCTTTGATCACTAAAATACTTTAAAGGAACCATTCTTTAAAAAAAACTTGCACAGATGCCTTGAGGACATCACCCCTATGTGTTGTTTTAAGAGGTGATACAAGTACAAAAGAGCCATATTTGCAAAAAAAAAAAATTGTGCTCCAAATTATCTGTGCTGTTTTTGAAAACAGAATTTTCATCTGCCAAGGTTTTCAGGCCTGTTATCAAGGCATTGTGCAACATTAGTGAATTTGAGGATGCATATTCATTCCTCACATTGAATTCAGAGTTAGTAAATCAAATTCAGTCCTCTGCCAGAAGCAGTTCGTGTTTTTAAGGTTCTTAGAACATGGAGAGTAACAAAATGGAAATGCACTGAGGTCATCCCCAGCTCATCTTTCTGGATCATCATGTAAGCATGTCCTTCATTAGGCCCCTGGACTGTTTTTTTGGGAGGGGAGGGTGGAGGTATGCCAGTAGGCTGCAAGAGGAATGACTGGCTTTTCAGGGGTTCTTTACTTTTTCCTTATTAAAAATCAATAGAAGTATTTTTTTCTGACAGTGAAAGCTATATTGAAAAAAAAAACCCAGTGAATTCTTAAGCTATTGCTTTAGCAGTGAAGATGTGAAGCAGTTTAGATTTTGCCTGCTTTTAGACTCCTCATTGTTTCTGTTGAAAATTTTGTGGCTTTAATAAATCTAAGCTAAGCATGCTCGGTTTCGTTATGCCTTTAAAAAAACATGCTGTTCTTTCTGTTAAAAGTCTGGTTTGTCTTCATATATTGTAAGTTTGCTTCCTTCTTGCTGGGCTGAATTATCTGGCAAATCAAAAAAAAGTCAGAATAAAAAGCTGTAGGGAGAGCTTGCTTCAAGAAAAATAGAAAAGGTCATAAACCAAATCATGATTAAATAGTTCTCCTGGCAAAACCATAGTAGAAAATCTCAAATGTATTTCTGAAGCTAGGTAGCATTGAATTGGCTCATGTAAAAGATTCTATTTCCCTTGTCAAGGAGCTGAAAAGTTGGTGGGTTTTTTTTTTTAGGATAATGTTGAGTCTTCTGAAATGTTTTTTTTCCAAGGAGTTAAAAGGTATAGAAAATCTTTTTAAACATACTGGATCTCTCCAATAAAATTCATTACCTGAACTCTTATTCATTTTAAATTTGGTTAAACAATGACAGGAACAGTCATCTGCTCCAAGTCTTTTTGCAGCCTTAGAACAGTAGTAGGAGTTTTTAATAAAATTGGTTTATGAAGTTGCCCCCTCGCTTTGGGAAGGCACATGTTAAAACAAGCATATTCCTTTACTAAAAAACTATGCTAATTTGGTAGTACACCGCACTGAGTGGAATAGGAATGACAGCTTCTAAGACAGCCTTTAATTTGGTATTCAAAACCAAAATCGTAAACTTGGGTTTTGTTTGGTAGCTTCTCAGAACAGGCAGGATATACAGTAGCATTTTTTAAAGATGCTAATGACTTGAGAGAGGAGATGGAAGTCAGGCATACATTTTAATTATGGGGGAGGGGTTGCAATAGCAAAAATGGTTTGGGTTTTTTTTTTTTTTTTTTCCACTGCAGAGATTTTAAGGGAATGAGACAAGGAAAAACAAGACTGAAGATAGTTGCCTTCATTTGGCAGGGGTGTTTAATAAAAGCAGAACTTGTGGTTGTAAAGTGTGCTTATTAAATTCTTCATTTACACTACCTAATTAATTCTAGCATTTTAAATTAACAGTGAAACTGGTCCCTGCTGTACCATTTCATAGCTACAGCATATTTCGTCCAACAACCCAGTTGTTCAGGTTTAATCAGCTGCGCTCAAAAAATGAGAAGGAACTTGGGTTAAAAAAAACCCAGCTAAATGGCATAAACATTTTAGAACAGCATTAGATGAGAGGAGGTGACTTCAGGGAGGAAACCTATGGCTTCAGATGGATGTGAGTGAGGCTCAGCACTAACCAGAAATGCTAAGGTAGAGAGCGTTGCAGATGCTCTTTATTTCTTATTTTGTCTGAAGAAAACCAGTGACAAATATCTTCATCGCTTGAGGGAGAGGGCTTGAATTCATGGGAATTTTCAGAGAAGAAATGCTGAACTTGTTTTGTCCTGTGTTTGCAAACAAAAGATCCAGTCAGTGTAGTGTCCGTCAGATACTGTAAGAGCTGCTGGCCCTCTGAGTTGTCCTTGTTGACATAGTTTGTGTGTGGGAGAAGGGGATGTTTGTTACTAATTTTTTAATTCATTTGGTAGCTTTTTTCCTTTTTTTTTTTTCTTTCTCTGTTACTTACCCAGGAGCTTACCTCTTTGAATCTTCAGATGATTGGTATCCAAAAATCTTTGGCTTGCAAATCTTTTGCATCTTCAAATGATCCAGGAACACTGTAAAGCAGAATATTTATTGATACAAGAGTTCTTGCATCCCTTAAGTTATGGCAGGGTTTGCATAATTCCACTGTGTGGTACAATTTTATGTTCTTTGCATGTATAATCAGGAACTTTGTTGTTCCTCTGCCCAGAATGTTAACTCTGTTGGTTTTGGGTTTTTTTAATTGTTCTTTTTTGAATTTGCAATTCCTTTAAGATTATGTACAAAGACTGAAGCCTTTCACTTTAGTTTCAGGTATAATATTCCTGATGCAGGTTTAGATTAAAACTGAAGTTCAGAAATAATCATGGCATTGTAAGTATAATTTAAATATCAATGAGTGCAAAGGGGAGATGGAAATACTGACTGCATTACCTGCAGCCTTCTCTAGAAGTTATGGATTGTCCACTCCTTACTCCTTGGGATGTTCAAGCATAGGATCCAAGAACCAAAACCTACTAAAATGGCAGAACCAGAAGTCATGCAGTATTACGAGAGTACAGGAAGGTATCTTTCACATGAGGACTGTGCAGTGCTGATTCCTCTGTGAAAACCAATAAATTGTTGACCTGGGAAGGCTGTTCTGCTCCTTCAGTCCTGAAGTTTGTCCACACTGAGTTGGTATTGTGTGCCATCTAGAAAAAAACGTTTCCAACTTTCCTGTAAAATAAGAAGCCCATATTGAAAAGCTGCTGCCGTAAAAAGCAAAGACCCAGATTTTATTTAACCAAATGATGGGGAACTAGTGTGTTTCTATCTAGAACATGCTGTTCAGAGCTGCAAGTTTGCAGTTTGCTGAAATTTGGAGCTTAATTAAGCAGCCTTAATTTCAGCATCTGCATTTGGAAAGCAAGGGATGGAGAAGGTCTGTATCCTCAGGAGCAGAAGCCATTTATTGCACACTGCTGATGCCCAGGGAGGCAGGAGAGAAGGCAGGTGGGAATGGTCATGTTCTCCAGGAGAGAATTTCTGGGGTCTAATGGCAGATGTGCAGCAGCAGGAATGCTTTCCCTGGTAAGCAGACATCACCTAGTATTGGCCCAGTGTTGCCAGCAGCCAAGTTTTATGTATTTTAATTGGAGGTTTTGAGGCAGGGCAGAGTAGATAACCAGGAGGTCCCAGTGGGTCCATCTGGGTTGGAGTCAAAGGAGGACTCTGGAATCTCATCATAATGTAAAGAGGCAAAGCAAAAATGGGACTAATGGCTAAATTTAGTTCTAGGGAACAGGCCTTTAGTAAGGCAGTTTGTGACAATAGGTAACTATTGCATGGTTAAGTCTTGCAGGTGAAACACTTAAGCTGGAAATTGCAGAGATATTAGTGAAATTGTGTTGCTTTGTCAAGGGGAGAAAAGATTTATTTTTATTTAAGGGAAATAGTTCACAGCTATTTATGCTTAGACACCGCAGATAGAACATGTATTCACTGAAAAATTCACATACAAAGGCTGGCAGTGTTTCATCTATCTTTAATAATTTTGTGAAATGGTGTGCCAGAAGTGTCCTGTGGAAAGAAAAAAAACCAGCTCCATATGCAGATTAAAATCATTTACAGTGAAACCCAGCATTAAGGTACCTGATCTGAGATAACTGGAAGTCTAACCTGAGCATAAACTACTTCTGCATTTGATGTCCATTCACTGATTGTGCTTTGGAAGTGCCTTCCATTTTGAGATATTACTGGTTCCAGCGGTTTTCCCCACGTAAAATGCATTAAACAGATAGGATTATGGAATGCAAGGATTATGTTAGATAAGACTTATAAACTCTTTAGAAAGTATGTAAACACTCATGCCTCATAGCATAAGCCCACCTAATAACAGGGTTTAGGAGAAAAATACCTTGTAGAGGTAGTTTATTCCCTTGTTGACGTGGAAGGGGGTTTTAGTAATTCTCTGTAAAGCGGTGGTAACCAGTCACTGATCTCTGATCATTTATTTGGCACAGATCTTGTTGCCTTAGACTGAGTGTTAGCAGCAATTTCATTGCTCTGGTAGAGGAGGAGAATTAATACAGTCCTTCAGAACAGGGGGAAAATGCTTCATGCAGTGGTGTTCACCATAAATTGAATATATATTTCTGGCATTTGGCTTGATTGCATTTAAAGGTCATATTTAGTAGTGCCCCTCAAATTGATTGTATAGGGAATCTCTGTAAGAAGCTGTGGAGTTTTGCATTTGACTTCCTTGAAAGCAAAAGACTTGGTATTTGCTGAAATAGGAAAAATATTTATACAGCAAAGTACTCAGCTAGGGTTCTTTTGTCTGAAAAAATAATACCAAATTAGGTGAATTGCCTTAGGTTTTTCAGGAAGTGACTGTACGTTGGCCCCACTGTATTTATTAGGTAAAGGAGATTTGTATGGAAGTTACTTCTTTGTGTTGAATGCATAGACAAATGCAGTGAAGAAAGAGTGGTCAGAGCAGTGTTAGTGCAGCTGAAAGTCAAGTGCCCGGAGAAGCAGAAGTCTGAGATAATGTAGTTTGGAACTGAAAAGAAAAAATTCTTTCTGCTCATCAGATGGAATACAGACTATGCTTTATTTTTTCGTTGTATGCAGAGAATGAAATATTACAAGATATGTGGAAAACCAGACATGTTTCAGAGTCTTTTAAATTTGAAATCTAGAATTATTTTTAAAGGACTAAATATATGGCTCTGAATGTTATTAAAGACCTTTGATAAATTGATCTTAATTTCATAGCCTAGTTATTTTTACAGCTTATTTCCTGAAGTATATTCTGTTCTGGAGCAGAGATAAACGTAATTTCCATGTTGCATATCCTATTTTAAGGGCTGCAGATTCAAGACAATCCCCAAATATTGATTATTTTAATGAACATTTGCATTAAGTATCTGAACTTAGCACTGTGGGGGAGGAGACACAGAAATGGTAGCGAGTGTCTCAGTGCTGGATCTCTAAAATGTTTTTTTGTGTGGTTTGATGTCAGTGCTGAACACTGAGGAAAATGGTCAAATTAGCATCCATCATTTTCTTTATCACTTCTCTGCAGTCGCCTGGTACAGACTCTGTGCCGGCGAACAAAAGAATTTTGATTTCTTGATTATTGGAAAAAAAGCAATTGAGATGAGTGTTGGGGCAAATAGGCAGAGAGCAAGGAGGCATATGGCCCTTGTGCTGCAAAAGAGCTTTCTAATTAACTTCACTGGTTTCAATCCTGAGCTGCTTCTGCAGCGTATTAAATGCCTCTAATGCATATTTAGAATATTCTTCAGTTTTTGCTGCTTGGTTTGAGTAAATACCATCACCTTCCCATCAAGCCCAGTGTGGAAGGATTACCAGGGTGATTTTCCTCACCAGCCCAAGCAGGCCTGCATCTCTGAGCTCATGACCTCCTGATACAAGGTTACTTGTGAGGCTTCCCGGTGTGTCTGCTTACCTCCTGCTCTGAGCCTTTTTTCCATCCCTCCTATCACCTGCGTTGAAGAGAAGCCGTCTGCCAGGGGACAGCCAGTGAAATGGCTCTGGTGCAGCCCTCTCTTGGTGGCATTCCACCCTTCACTTCTGGTGTTCTCTCTCCTTTTTGGATCATTCTGCCCTCTCCTCCAGAAGCCCAGACCCTGTCCCTCAGCACTTGGCACAGCTGCTTCTCTCCGTAACTTTTTCTTTCCTTTTAGCCCAAGGAGAAAGGGGAGGAAAGGAATGCGAGTGCCAGGAAAGCTCTGGGAGACTGTCAGCCACTAGCAAGGCACTCCCAGCTGAGGCAGGGTCCTGTGGGGCAGCAGCAGACAGCACACCCAGGTGCCTGTCAGGCCTCCAAGGCTGATTTTCCTAATGTTTCTCCATTCCCTGCTGCCCTCCAGCCATACCTATGGGCTGTACTGTGGCTGTCACCTCTGCCTGCTTCCCCTGTGCTTTAGCTGCACAGCTTGTCCAGGAACAGCAGTGACCTGCGTAAAACCACTCCAAATGCTTTGCAAAGTGGTCTCCCTCCTGCTCTCCCTTTTTCCACCAACACTGCATTTGGAGTTTCTTCTTGACTTTCAGAGGGTGTTCAGTAAACTCGTGACTGGGGTTACTTGACCTGCCTGCAGTAGCTCATTCTCTGAATCAGTGAGCCAGGGAGTCCTTGTCCCTTCTGTCTTGCAGAGCTGATCCATCATCAGTTGAGTTCCCCCTAGCAGGCTGTTTGTTTTCTCTTCAGCCAGAAGAGTTCTGCCAAGGTGATCTTCACCTTGGCTTCTGGGAATGGTCCATGTGAGCCCTTCAGACCGGTACTGGGATCCCCTGCTCCTAGGAGTGTGAATGTCCTCAGCATTCCTGCCTCTCTTCTGTTTTCTACCACCTCAGTTCATGTGCAGTCCCTAAACTGATCAAAGTCATCATTCAGTTTCCATCCTCTCAGAATACATCCTTCAGATTTTTGCTTTTGGGGTTACTCTAACTGTGACTTGAGGAAAGATCCATTTACATAATCAAGCCAACCTCTTTTCTATTTGTCAAATGATATGCAATTTGTCAAGGGCAAAGTTCCTTTTGGAATATTTACTCCATGGAGGTCTTGCCCGGCCTTAAATCCTTTATTTTCCTTATTTGCTTTCAGAAAACTTCAGAAGTTCAATCTCACTGCTTGGAAACTTAGGCCACCATTTTAAACTGACTTACAGTTAAAACTTCTTAACTTCTAATTTTGCTGTTAAACACAAGGATATATGGAGAGGGTGTTTTTTACACCCCTAACACTGCTCACCACTTCTTTTCTCCTGCATAAAACATGGTTTCTCTTGCTGCCTGAGCTGGGAGTCCAGCAGCCTTTGTGTGCAGCTCACTGGCAGTCCTGTGCTTAGAGTCAGCACAGATAACCATCTCGGGAATCTGGGCTATTGGAAGTTGCTCTGATGTGCAGTCTTTGCCAACAAATCTCTGGATTGCATCAGCATTCTCTTCATGTCCTGTGCTTCATTCCTGGAATAGTCATTGATAGGGTACTGCAGCCTCTGACTTTTCAAACTGTTTGTGATACAGTCCGAGTTTTGTTTTGGCCCCTTCTGAATCTTTCCACATCTATTAAGAAATGTTTTGCTCAGGTACCATGTTTGCCATTTCTGTGATGCCACAATCTAATGGTCACTCTCCACTCTCATTCCTGTGAAATTCTCATTCTATGAAAAGAGAAGAGAGAAAGCAAGCATCCAAGCATCAGGGCCAGTCCATTTATTTGGCTTTGCTCACTGGCACTGCTTTGGCTGACTCACTGCTGCATGTTGTTGGATTCCTGAGCAGGATCCATCACTGACTTTGCAGATGTTGCTGCTTGTCCCTGCTAGGAATTTCAGTGCAAGTAACTGACTTGCAGGTGCTGCTGGAGGCAGAATATTGGACCAGGCAGATCTCTGCTCTGACACAGTACTGCTGTTCTTATGACTCTCAGCATCTGTTTAATCAGTGGAATATATCAGCTTGAGGGGCAAAAAGCTGAACACTTACTACTTTTATTCACAAGAGCCTAAACTGTCTTTTTTTTTTTCCAGTTAGATGGTTTTCAAGGGGTGTTGCAAAAGCAGATGGACAAAAAGCTGCGTCATACTCACCTGCAAGCAAACAAATGGCAGCATTGCCAGTGTGATTAATTGTTGCTGTACTAGAGGGACTGCTGTTCCTGCAGTACAAGCTCTAATCTCCCTGCTGCCCTAGTCAGATAATTGTGCTCACACACATTTGGAAGCACCTTAAGTTAGGTATCAACAGGCTTCCCTCCTCTTGCTGCAGAATTCTAGGACCCAAAAAATGAGGCTGCCTCCTCCTTCCCTGGGAAGCTGTTGGCTGGATGGAGGGGGTGTATTCACTTTCCTGGCTGTGAGGATGGTAGGTAGGGCATGAGAAGATAGGACATGTAACAAGAAGTATTCTCCAGCAGTTCCTTTTTTAGACTCCTCTGTTCTCCTACTTGCTGTATCTGTGTCATTTCTATTTACCAGTGCATATCTTTGCCCAGTTCTCTGTTTCTTTAAACATTTTCCTGCTCTGGAAGCCACTTTGTGTTAACCAAAAAAAAAAAAAAAACCCAAAAACCCAGCCCCAAAGATGAACAGCTTTGGGAGCTTGACTGGTGACATATTTTTCCCTTATGCTTTCTGCTGCATTGGAATAGCTGCTCTGGTGCCTTCATTTTGGATGTTGGTAGTATTGTGGTACTCACTTGCTCCAGGTTAGGTATTTTGCCAAACTGGAAAGGAAAGGAAGAAGTTTATTGACCACCTTCCTGCTTAATATTGAGAAAAGCCTTTTATAAGAGTAGTGTATCACAGAAATTGCACTGTTTTTAGTGGTGGGTAGCCAACAATGGCAGAAATCTGCCATCTTGAAAAGAGCAGAATTTTTATGCTGGAGAAAATTTACTGAGGCGCATATTCATGCTAATATTCTGTTCAAAAAAATTACCGAGATTAAGTGATAGAACTAAGTAGTATGTGCACACAAAGTCATAATATTTTCTCCTTGAAGTGGTTTTCATTACTTTTGTTACCTGCAGGTACCTAAAAGGAATATTTTAAACATTTGAAACCCAACTGAAATTCCTGCTCTTGCTTTAAAATTTTGCAAGTTCTGTCTTAAAGCTGGAACAAATTTATGGTGAGGCTCCCTGCAGTCTGTATCTCAGTGCATAGCAAAATGTCTATAGGTAGCATGTTTTGGAATATGATGAAGTAGCTTTACCTTTCTCAGCATCTTTCCAGATGCCGTGTAAAGTCATCTACGCAAATCTAACTATTACAGATTAACCTTCTTAGCTGTCAGGTTGCAGCTTTTATTTATGTTTCTGCTGATCAGATTAAAAATGCTGCAGTCACGAGTTGTGTTGTTAATATTAAATTTTGTATTTCAATCTGTAATAAATTACTTGCCTCTGTGCATTGGAAAAAGTGGTTAGTAGAGCTCAGAGTTTAATTAGTAGGCTGTTGATGAGACAGAAAACAGGTATTGAGAGTCATTGTTCTGAATTACTGTGAAATTTGTTAGTATTGTTATGGCTTTTGTTTTTTGCTGTTTGACAGAGGCTGAGGTACAAAACCTTAAATGTTGCTGAATTAAATCATTTCATGACAAAATTACCAGGGCCTTTTGAGTTTGCAGTCAAACAGGTTTCAGATATTGATGTTGCAGTATAATATTATGTCCAGCTTAATATGCTTGTTTTGCAAAACATAGTCTTGGTTTTTTCCAGTTCTATGTTCCTTTGCCATTTCCTCTAGAATGGAAGCATTACTGCCACCATTTCTACATGAAATTATTCCAAGTTTGCTGATGCACTGGCTTTTCCAGATCTTGGCTGTGTCTTTCCCATGTTCTCTGCTTGCTTCCTTCTTATTGATAGAGTATGTTTTTGGCCTTTTTATTAAAATCTCTAGCATATGAAGCAAGATTTTTGTTGTGCCAGGACTTTCCACTCTGCAGTTCTCGGACACTTCATGAAAGTAGGAACCTTGGTCTGTGTGCAGGCTCTGTCCTGGTTCTGTCCTTTTGCCTTTCTTCTACCACTCACTGCCATAATTTTCCCGTGGAGCTTCTCATAAGCTTTGACTCTAGGTGTCTGGCATTGCCCTTTTTCATACAAGTTTGGCACATTTGCACCAAAACTGTGTATATGGTATGGTATGGGCTCCCTGTACTATGAACTTACTGTGCCTTTGGTTGAAGCCTAATTATTGAACAGTGAATAATCACTCTTTCTTTTGGTTTGCCTTCAGCTTCTGGTCCATTGTTCAGTATTAAATTTTTAGTTGCATTCTGCTTTCATCTAAATTTCAGAAGTGCCAGCATTTGGGGTGATATGCAGGAGGGAAGATACATCTGCTCTAATGAAGCATGTGCCTCTTCTGTGACCTGCTGGCTGATGTTCTTGGAGTGCCTTTTCTCTTTGGTTCCAGACAGTAATTCTTTCTACCCTCTTGTAATTTCATCTTTTTTTTGAATAACAATATTAAAAGCAGCACTTCCAATATTTCATCTTCAGTCATAGTCTTTACACATTTGAAGTATCTATAGGCTTTTGTATCTCACTTTGGTCAGATTTCATCAAAGGATACCATATTTTAGTGTTTTAGCACTGAACACTTCTAAGCTTGTATCTTAAGTCACTCTTGAGCCTTAGGTCTTATTTTTAAAATGTCATGACTGCAGATATTTGCCTTCAGTTCATTGCCTTCCTTTTCTCTGGTGCATACATTCCTTGTTGGAGTTGTGTGGTCTTTACCATTCTTTGTGTACTGCTTGTCCAGTGATGCTGTGTCCTTTCTCCCCAGCGTGACATCCCCTGTTTGGGATGAGGACTGCTTCCCACAGCGTAGTGCGTGCTTAGTATAATGCAGTGACTTCTTTAATTCTTTTTGCAGATTTTTTTTTCACACTGCTGATAACCATTTTTATGTGCTGCTACATCATTCAGGAGTTTTTTTCCCTGGTTCTATTTGTTTTCACTTTTTCTCAGTGAATCTTGTTTTCACTTAGCCTGTTTGTTTCTAATGTCTGCATTCTTGTGTTTAAGTCGTCTCTTCAGCATTGAATTTACTGTTCAGGATAGACAAGTCATGGCTGTTTCTTGTCCATTCATGCCTGTCCCCAGAACACTGGATTTTTATAGTACAGTCCCTGTTCTGTTCTGGGACAAAGCAGGGAGGAGTGCAGCCTTGCTCTTCTCGGAACAGCTGCTAATTCAGAGGCTGTGTGCTCCTTGAAGGAAGGGGGAGGAGAAGATGAAAAGAAGGGGAAGCAAGAGATGTCAACTGAGGGGAGCAAAATCCAAATATTTGCTCAGAAATGGAACTCACTTGTCTTGTGTATGTCAGGAGCAATAGCTTTTCAAAACCTATTTAATCAGTTGCTTGCAGTAGTACGAACACACCCATGCTGAAAATTCAGTTTTGCATTTAGAGAAACTTGATAAAAGCAAGCAAACAAAAAAGAAAAAGGAGGATAATATATTCTACAGAACATGAAATGTGTGTGTTGTTTACAAGATATCTCTAGCCCAGCACAACTCTCAATGGACCAGTGATAAGGTTCCAATCTTAGAGGGGGGGAGCTGCAGTTTTAGCTCCTTGTTATAGTGGCTGTGTTACTCTGTCCAAGTTCACCCTGGAAATTGTGATGCTTTCAGTTTTTTCTTTTCCAAAACAGGAATAAAAGTGCTTTCCACAGTGGTGTTTGTGAAGAAAGGTGTGTTTCAGAGGTAAAATGTTTCCGTGCTAAGGTAATGGGAACCATGGAAGACTCCAGCCAAGTCAGCAGCATCTGTCTCCAAGTGCCACTTAAACTTTGCAGGCAGATGAGTCCATGTCCTCAAGCACAGCAGTGGCACAGCTGACTTGGGTGGACTCTGTAGTCTGCACGTGAGAGCAAAGCCTTGTTTCAGGTGAGATGCAGAACATCTGAAATGATAGAAGCCTTTAGGAGTCTGTAAGGCACAATTTTCAAGAGCAGGTGTGTCTTACCTTGCTGGTCAAGTGTAAAATGGAGTAGTTGCATGGTTTTGGAAGCCTTCTTGAAGTTTTTGTGGAGGTAGGATTTTTTGGCAGGATCTGGTGGTGCTGGGCAGCAGCAGGCTGTCAAAGGGTGCTCCATCTTGTTCTGTGCTGGGAGTTGGATATATGGGGCCATTCTAAAGTGAAAATTACTGTATCTAATTTTGGAAAATGGCAGTTACTGTCAGTTGGTATTTAATTTAGACAAGACCTGCTACTGCTTCAGCATCTCTGAAAATCAAGACATTAAATTACACCATCTTGCATTAAAAGATTTGTCAGAACTACAGAAGAGGACAAAACTCATGTAATCTCCTCTGGCACTGCCTGGCCAAATCAAGCTTTCTAACTCAAGATGCTGGATCAATGATGTTTCTTTCTGTTATGGGGAGCTTGCAGATGGGTTTGGGGAGTCTTGCTTTGATTTTGAGGTCACTGTGTCCAGGTCCTCGTGGCTCCCTTCCAGAGACATGTGAAAGTCCAGGGCTTGCAGTTACCTCACCAGCACTAATAATTTGCTTTAGCTACATTTATAGGATTTGTTTCACATTTTGGGCAACGCTTCTTTTTATTCCCCTTTTATTTTTCTAGGCTTGTTGTCATGGTATCTGGCACTTCCCATTCAGATATTAAAATTGAGTGAGTGGTGTCTGTATGTCTGGTTCATTTTCCCTCTCTTATCCTCTCCCTGAGGGAGAGTTTTACGTGGGATGTAGCACACTGTTTGCAAGGGCTTCCTTTGGGGGATTTTTTAATCATGTAGCAGTGTCTCTGTTGGGGAAGGCCTGGTGCAAAGGAGCCCCTTCCACTTGGGCTGGAGTTTATTAAATCCTGTGTGCACAGGGCTCCCGTGGGACCTCATTGTGTCTCCCCTCGAGCTCCCCAAAAAGGTCTCTCTCCTGCATGAATGAGCTTTTAGTCGAGTCTCTCTGGCATTTAGGCAGTGATAGGAATTTTCTCTCTGCAGATACCTGATGGGGAGTGCTATAGCTGTTTGGGTATCAGGGCTCTGATGCCTTGGGAGGAGAGTTTGCTTGAGGGATCCTGTCCCCTCTGAGGATCTTTGTCATTGTGTAGCCTTTGCAGGTGCTCTAGCTGTAGAACACAGAGGGTTTTTCCCAGAGGTTTGGGGTTAGCTTTACTTTTTTATTTTTTTTGTGAAGCTATGGGCACGTTTCTTAAGAGGGGATCTTTTAAAAATGCATTTCACTGTTAGTCTGCAACATGGCTTTGCTCTCCAGTTGTATTTTAAGGATCTACAGAACTTGGATAGTGCTGGTGGCTGTTTTTAGCCAAGGACAAATCATGCTTCTTAATTGTAGGTGCACTGTAGCATCACAGCATATCTGGGGCTCTAGATTGGATTGCTTTTAAATACAGCTGATCTTTCCTGATGTATAGGGGTGGGATAGTCTCAAAAGAACTAAGGATAATTCAAGTATAGTAATTTGATGGAAGGTTCCATCTTGTACCCGGATGCCTTCCTGCAAAAAGCAAAAAACAAATGATTTATCACTCATGCTTGACTGTCTGGTTTTTGCTTTGAGAAAGATTGTGCATTTTTCCCTAAATTCTTACAAAAGTGAGTTAATAGGGGGAGAGTGTTTTCTTACTGTTCATGGACAATGTGTATTGAATGAATCCTAATTTGTACAAACATAAGGAGTCTGTATTGTAAATAAGCTATAGACTAAATGGGGGCTGTGATAGAGCTGCACTAAGCACAGAACAAGTTACCCTTCATAGATGGGTTGCAGTGAATTGTGACAATGACAGCCTTAGCTTAATTGTTTGGTCCTAGGAGCACTGTGTGCAGAAGATGCTTCCCTTCTGGTTTGGTTCTCCTGAGACTGCAGTGTGCATTGCTGGGGTGACAGCAGGTGATTCTCCTTGGTAAAGTGGTGGAGGATGAATGGGGCTGACATTTACTGGTATAAAAAAGCGTCAGACAAGGAGCAGGTTTTGAACTGGGCTCATGATCAGATCTCCTTTTCTCTTGATCTGAATTTTCTCTCTATAGCTTACCTCCTTTTTGAGGTGAACAGCTCTATTTGTTGGTGACTGTTGTGGAAACAACAAGAAAAAAACATGAAAGTCATTTCACTTGACCCTCTTTGCACATTATGAATATATCATCTCAAGGATATTTATGTAACCTTCTCCAAAATCCTCTACTTCATACAGCTTTTTGTATGAGATGCAGTCATTCCTTTTCATCCCGGGAATATGTTTAAAAGACTTCTGAATTGGTTTGAAGGCTCACAGGGTGGTGTTCTGAAATGGGCCTGCCTGCTGGAGCCAGGATTGCCTTGAACATCAGAATTCTCTTTGGTTTCTCTTGCTTAAAAAACAGAAAGCAATCTCCCTGCCATCCATCCATAGGTTCTATTTATTACAAACATCTCAATCTTGAGAAACACTGGGAAAAGTGGGAGAGTTATGTGCAGGTTTGCTTGGAAGAGCCACAGGTGGACAGCAAGTTGAGCTGAGCTTTTGTGACAGAGAGGAGCTCACCCCGCGACCAGTTCCTTCCCTGAATTTCACCGAGGTTTGAACAGGCAAAAATGGATCTGGGGAGATGTGGAGAATTGGTGGTGAGCATTATTTATCTTCTGGTCCCCAAGGCAGAGTGACTGAAGGCTGTTGCTGTCTGACTCCTGCCTGGCTGATGCGAGATGAGCTGTCAGACGTGCCCTACTTCCGAAGGGAGGGATGGTGTCGGCGCTCGCGGTACGCCTCTCTGTAGGGAGGGCAGCTTTAATTAGGCTTTTCATTTGGGCAGGGGACAACAAAACCACAATTTGAGGCAGTTCAGATCACTGCTGTCCCATTCTGTGCTTGTTCTCATGACTGGCTGCTTATAGTGGGGACCATAGTTCTTTAATTCCACAGTAATTTATTTCCAAATAAAAAAGATGTTTCTAACCATTTTTTTAACTTACCTGGTCACAGGTGGGCAATTAAAAGTTGTACTCATCTCACAGTTGCTCTTAGAATAGTTTCCTGCAGTAGGAAGGCTTCAGACTTTCTGAGGATGTAGTTTGCTTCTGCTTTGCTTGTGGCAATGATTGTTCTTCATAGAACCAGCAGGAACAGTGTATTTGTAGAGCTTCAGAGTAGAAGAGATTATTGAGCACTTAACACATCCTGCCAAAACGTTCCCTGGATTAATTTCTGCTTGAGCTAGAGCATCGCTTTCAGAAAAAAATCAAGCCTTCAGAATTTCTAGTGGTAGAACTGACAAAATGGTTGGTAGGTACTTAAATTTGTGTTACCTTCCATGTCAAAAACACAGAGCAAATGGCTTCCACAGGAAAACAGCATTTGCTGTATGGTTTCTAGTCTGGTTTCACTTGCCAAACAGTGGGATTTGGGGTACATAACTCTGTGGGTAAACATTAGTAAGAAACAAAAATTTGTACATCAGGTGAATACTAATGTAGTAATGTTCAGGTTCAACTTCATTCAAAGCCCTATTGCAACTTTGTGATCAGGTAGGCAGATTGACCCCCTTATCTCTACTGAAGGAGTTCTTGTGCTGTAGTCAATTCTCATGGCCCCATCACCAAGGCATCAGTGTCTTGCTTGGAGCACATGCACCAGGACTGGGCTCTTCCTCAGCAAAGCACAGGCAGATCAGAAGCAACAATTTTTCCTTCCATTTCTGATTCTGTGACTTGTATGGCAAAAATAGTTTTAACTCTTGTGTCAGTGGTGCAAGCTTGATGTAGCCTGTGTCAGTCTTTTCATTTCAGCGTTCCTAAAGCATGGCACAGTTAACTTGGTTTGGCAGGATGTAATCTTTGTGCTGTGCAAATGTGTGTATTTGTGGTTTACTGAGGAGCTTAAATTGCTTTGTGCTTTCCCTCTGTCCTCTTTGTACTTATCCTCTCCTCCTCCTGTCTTTCTGCAGTCAATTTTCTCAAGCAAGGAGTTTGGGTTTTTTCCACTTACTGGTGGAAATAAACAATTTAGGGCCAAGATCTGTTTCCTGAGATAGATGCTTTCCTACAGGTCTTCATCGTGATTTCCTGTTCACAAGTCCCAGTAAGAGATCTGTTGGCTTCTTTAATCCGTTTAATGTGTACCCTGTTAATTTTATTTTAGTCAATTAATAAGCAGTACCAAATCAAGTCCTTTAGAGAAGACCAAGTATATCAATGTTGATTAAATGGCATTCTTAAAATTTATAGGTCAAACTTGTAGTCTCATCAAGAAGGTTGTCAGTTCAGTTTGACAGAATCTGTTTTCCATAGACTTAATTTGATTGACATTGATTTTATTACCCCCTCACTAATTCTTTATTATGGAAGTCCAGTATTGAATATTCTGTAAATTTGCCTTGCTCAGCATTAGACTGCTGGACCTGTAAGTACATGGGCTCTCCTGTCCTCCCTCTTTGAATTCCAGTGCAAACATTTTTCCTCCAGGCTTCTGGAATTTCTTGATCACAAAAGAGAGCCCCTTTTTTTGGAGTCTGTTCTCTGCAAATAATCCAGATCATTTAATTTAAACATTTATAACTTCAGAAGCTCCTGTTTAGCATTCACCTGGGTATATCTTCACATACTTCTTCAGGTGTACATAATGCCTCTTGTCTCTGTACTGTTACTATTAGTATCTTCTGGTGAGTCAGGATGAGTGTTAAGGGATCTTTTTTCAGTAACCTAAAAAAAAAAGTATTTTGTTATTCCAACCTTTACTAGAGGGGTTTTATGCCTTTCTTTTAATTGGTTTTCTATTATATTTTTGTTCTAACTTACAGGGGTTTTTCTAGGTGTTTTCCCTTTACCTCTTAACATATATATGGAATTGGCCAATGTAGACTGACTTACAGAGGAAGTAAAGGAAGGTGCAGGTCTTTGACACTGCCTTTTTAACAGTTGCAGGTTTTTGGATGTATGGTTAAAGATTATACAGAGTGAATTGATTTTTTTTTTCATATCTTCTTTCTCATTACTTGTTTTAAGTGTAATTTTCAGCTCTGAAATGGGACTTTCTCAAATGCAAAACATGTACATTTCCAGTTTGGGTTTGGCTTTGCCTGTTTTGATTTTTTAAGACTGTCAAGTTCTTGGTAACTTCTAGCCCTGTTACTGCTCATTTTTAGACCTATTCCTTACCAGATTCTGGGAGGTCCACTGTCCATTTCCTGCTGCTAGAGAAAACATTCGGAAAGAGCAGTGGGAATAGCAAGATAACAAGGTGTTGTTTTAGGATCATCTAGAAATATCTCTTGCCTGACCTACTGAATCACAGCATGTGATGAACTATTGGATTCCAAATCACAGAAAATATTTACTATTTACGGTGCTGTTCCTGGGAAGTGTAGCATGGGAATGAACTACAGTGTCTGTGTGGGATCCCACTGAGAGGTCCAGCTGCTTGCTTTGTGCTGCCAGATTGTGTCCAAAGAAGTGTTACCCTTTTGGAGTACATGCAGGAAGAGCACATGATGAAAAAAATAGGGAAGTTCATACTGTTTACTGTATTTTGGAAGAAATCCTTTCCGTTCTTCACCTGTAACAATTTTTAGTTCTTGCATATCTGGAGTCTGTTTTGTCTGACATAAGGTACATTGCTCTTGAGAGGAATTTGAAACTCATGTTTTTAGCTGCTTGTATAAATTTTTTTGGCTTCTTAACTGTAAATGTTTAGCACAGTAAAACTTTATGATGTTTTCCACAGTCATCATAAAGCTTTTCACAGACAAAAAACTAATCTGAGGGGTTTTTTTTTTTTCAATTTTTTGGGACTGGGGTGTTTGTGTCAATTTTTAAACACGTGATAATATTTAGGCAAGATTGTTGAAAATACAAAGTAACCAAACAAAATAGACCCTTGAAGTGGAAAGCTCTTAATGGAAAGTTTTTTTCCTTTCAGCTTCACTGGTACAGTGAGGTCTATGCCAGAACACAGCAGAAGGAATTTGCTGATGGAAACAACTGCACTGAGCTTTCAATGGGCTGTGAAGGGTGTGGAGTTTGAGTTTTTAAGATAAAAGGGCATTCATTGAATTAACAGAAATTCAGTGCTCAAAATTCTGAGCATTCACCCTTTTTGTGAGAATACAGTACAGCTAATATAGCAATCAGTGGGATATGAATTCATAACCAAATGCTTCTGAGTAACAGGCCTGCTATCCTGTTACAAATTTCATATATTTCTTGATGTCCAGGAGTATATACACTAACAAGAAGAAATCTTGTTTCTGCAGACCTGTTGTTTGAAAGAAAAATGGTATGACAGTGTGATAGTTTTCATTAAGCCAGGTTCTGCAGTCCTGCATGAGGACGAGACCAACTTTATTTGTTTTGGTATTTGTTATCCTTTACCTTGGAGAAAATACATTTAGCCATTGCCACTTGGTAGAGAGAGATGATGGTATCTAAATAACTTGAATGTTACTGGGGGACTCAAAAAAAAAATGTAATTGTGATCTCATTGTTTTCTTGTATTGCCATTCATTTTCCTTTCCTACTGCTAGTGCTGTCTGTGGGTTTACTGTCCATGGTCTCTCTTGTGTAAGTACTTGCAGAAGTGAGAATGTTTGTATGGGAGATTGTTGAAAAGCAGTGTATACATTGTAGAGGTTGGTCAGTCCATGTGCCTTGAGAATAGCAGTGGGTGGACATGGAAGCCCAGGATCAGACATTGGCCATTAATCCCAGTCTCACATCAGCTACTCCTGCTTTCCGTGTGCCTTTGAAGCCCAGAGATGATTAATAGGGAAAGGATACAAACACAGGTTATCCATCTCTGATCCTTGAGTCTCCTTCCCCCCATAAAAAGATGTTTGTTTCCTAGAGAATGGCTTTCCTCTCCCTAGGATTGTTTAGGATTAAACATATCAAAGATTTGATGTGTTCAGAGGCACAGGGATTTGGGCTGTATAAAATACCTCAGGTAAGCAAGCAGAAGAAGGCATGGCAGGGAAAGTATCTTTACAGTATTTTTGCTCCAGGCTTTGTGCTCAGCCAGACTTCAGGTCATTCTTGGTTAATGTCATGTAACTTGGGTAAGAATATTTTTGCTGAGATTAGTTCAGCTCTCCAGGAAGACCGAGTATGTTTTTATACTTTTTTCTGAAGTTAAATTGATGGGACGTAATTGCTCCCTGGCTGTATTGCATGTTAAAACAGCCATTTCTTCTCCTTCGCCTGCATGTGGGCATTTCAGGCATGAACTGCAGTGTTTCCATGGATTTTTAAAGTCTTCCATTGCATAGTTAGCAGCTTTTAGGGCTTTGATCTGATTTCGTAAGACAGAAGCGCTCCCTATATTTGTGTTACAGCAAACGCTGTATTTTTGGTGGCGTCTGACTTTGAGAAACACACAGATGCTTTTTTGTAGTCCAGGAGACAAAGAAACAAAGCTTTGTGCTGGGAGGCAGGATCTGTGCCTCCAGGGGACATCAAGGCACTTGGTGTGCAGCTGCCTTCCCAACCTCCCCTTCCTCCTGGTGAGCAGGAGCTGGGTCGCTGTTTGCTGCTCCCGTGGCTAGAAATCTCCACAAATGCTGCTCCTCTCCTGGGGAGGGATTTTCACATGTTTCCTTTCTCACTGCCTGTGAGCAGCAGCATTTTGATCCCCTGCACATCAGTGCCGAGGGACAGGTGGTTTTTTGGCATGCTGTGCCCAGATACACAGAAGGGTGTATGAGAGGGAGCCTGACAGGATGGTTCACCTGCCTGCTTGGGCTTACTGATTCTTGAAATGTGATTATCTGTGCGTGTTTGAGTTCATGTGCCTTAAAAAAAAAAAAAGCTGTGTTTTCCAAACATGCAAAATAAGTTCAGTAGGATGCTGGAAGGAAGGGATCTGGAAGCGGCTGTCTGTCACGTTGCATTAATAGAATCGGTGCTGCAAAGCTGCTGCTTGGGAATTGGGAAAAGATCCTGTGGAGCAGGTTCTCCCAGCCCTGTGCAGCCCCACAGCCCCGTGTGTGTGTGTGATCCCTGCAGTGCCCACAGCACGGCCTCTCCAGCCCCGTGTCACTTAGCCCAGGTATTAACCGGCTCTGTTCCTGCTGCAGACACACACACACGGGTCTGGCTGGGCAGGCAGAAGCTGTTGAAAGGCTTTTGGCTGCTGCAGTGGCCTCCTGCCATCCCGTGCACAGCAGCAGTTGTTGCACTGTTTGGGTTTGCTGTCATCCTGAATGCTCCGAGGGGAGCTCTAATGTGGTCCCTCGCCCGGCTGCAATTTGGGCTGTCCCTTCTCCTATTTACTGGCTGCTCACTGAGCAGTAAAAAGAGATGTAAAGGTGGTTTCTGTTCCTCAGCTCCTTCAAGGTTAGTGTAAAAATGCAGTTTCCTAATTTTGTGGTTTAAATACTTCAAGACTTGTTTACAAACAGCAGCAAAATTATACGTGTGTGTTTATTTAATTTTAAGAGGTGGCCTTGTTACTGGCAGGTCAGCCAGTTATATTTATTAGGAGCTCAGCACAAAACTATTACACAGTTCTGTTGCTGTCAAGTCTCATACATGCTTAGCAGTAAACTCCTGGGGAAGGCAGGGTGAGGAGTTGCTGCTTCTCGTTCTTACAGAAGGCTCTCAAGAGGAGCAGTTTAAAGTTATGATGGCTCCCCCTGTATTAAGGAGATAAAGAAATGGTGAAAAACAGCGTAGAGCCTCTAAGGGAAAGCAGGGATGAAATGAACTGCCTAAGAATATTGTGCTTTCACTCTTGGAAGTTGTTCCTGTGCTGAAAAATACTGAGTCCTTTTTTTCTTTATTTCTTGTGTTTCAACAGGGCAGAGTTTAGGGTATGGATTCGTTAACTACATTGATCCAAAGGATGCAGAGAAAGCCATTAACACTTTAAATGGACTCAGACTCCAGACCAAAACCATAAAGGTAAGACAATATAAAATGCCTCTTGCTCAATTCAGGAACAGGAGAAAGTAGTTGGAACTGTTTCTGGCAATTTCATCACTATTTTATTCTCCATTGTAAGGGGGTTAACGAGCTCCTCCTTGGAACAATGAACGGACATGCAGAAGATGAAATCTCTCGTCTCCGAAATTGCTGCTATTGTTAAAGAGAGGGGAAAGTAACAGGAAGCTCTTTAAAGCATGACAGTGAGGCTTAAATGTAGAATAGAACAGCCAGAGTGATACCATTATCCATAAACAGGTGAAGTACCTGATGGTGTATTCACAAGTTACATGTTTCCTTATGTTTTCAAAGGAAATACTTTGTCACAGAGTTCTCCTTTAGTGACACTTCTGTCCTTATCAGGTGTTGAAAGCACGTTTCTCACAAGTTAGAATATGTTGTTCTCAACAAAAAATTTTTTCTCAATTTCCACATCCTTAATTTGATTTATTTTTTTAAAAGCTGGAGGCTTCCCACCGAAGTCTCTTATTTCATTGTTTGTAATAGACCATTAGTTATTCAATGACCTTCCTAAGTGGTCTCACAAGAAAAGCAAGCTTCTACACTGTCACCGTTTTTGCTGCATGGCTGATAAAGCTGTTCTGGAACAGCTTACAGAAGATTTCCACACCCCAAATTCTGACAAATAATACAGCTTAAGGGATGTGAATCAAAAAATTGAACAGGAGCAAACAGCAGATCAGATTCAAATTATCTGAAACTCCTTTGATCATTTTTTTGAATGCTGGCTTTTGATTTGCACCATTTTCTTAATTTTTCTTCTGTAGTTAATTTGTATTTCAAAGCTAAAAGTGTTAATATAAAAATAGAATTTTTACTGTACTGAATATTGGTACAAGTAATATCAGTGATGTTGTGTCTTGCAAAAAAAAGATACGATGTAATGTAGCCAATACTGTGGGTTTTGGCAGTCTGGCTAAAGATTGTGGTTTGGACAAAGTGGTATTCCCTGAAGTTAAAATATTTCTTGGATTCTGGTGTATTTCTAAGGATTGTTTCAAGCAAGTTTTTCCCCTGATGTTTGATCAGTGAAGAGCAGAAGTGCTGAGCTGAGGGTTATGAAAGTGGTGGAGCAGCTGCATGGATTTCTTAGGAAAGGCTGCTTCCAAACCTCCCTCAGACCATCCAGATCCCAGCCCACAGACAGGCATGTGGGCCATACCTCAAAATGCTCACAGCATGGTTTTGTAGAGCTAATGGAAACACTTACAGGAATATGTAAGGCAAGGCAGCAAAATCTACCATCTTATCAACTGCTGCAGGTGGAAATGCAGGCTTGGACTCAGCAGTTTCCACTTGCAGTGAAAAGTTGCTCTCCAAATTGCTTTTAAAGGCATATTATCGGGGAAAAATATTTTGAAAATGCTTATTAAGAATTCAGTAGAACTTGAAAAATCTACATCAGTTTTTCATGCAGCACATGTATATTTTGAACATTATTCAGCCGTAGGAAAGAGCTGCATTTCTTGTCCCTAAGTACATCTGCTGCTTTGCCTGTTTTTCTTTTTTGTGGACCAGAGCAATGCTATTACATTCATAATATTTCAAGGTTACAGGAAACTCATGCAGTAAAAGGCCTCCAGAAACTGGAACCCACACCAATTATTATTATACATTTCTCACATGCAAAATTAAACCATTATGCCTTGTTATCATCTGTAGTAAGACTTTTGTTGTCTGGGAATTTACTATGTAAAATCTTATTCGTGGTACATTTTTTTTAATTCAGTATAAATTTTAGAAATTCAGTGGTTTGTTTTGGGGTTGGCATGTTTATTAATAGCTTGTAAACTAGCATAGAATAAAAGGACATGGGGAGGCTTTTGAAAGCGGTTAAAATTTAATAATAAGCAAAGAGATTGATCTAATCTGCATGCACAGGAGCTGCATGAGTTCTTCTATGGCTGGGAGGAAGCATAGGGTTTAGGATTTTTTTAAATAAAGTTGGGGTTATGCAGTTGCCTAAAACGAACCCAAGGGAGCCTCCTATGCCAACAGCCAAAGTTTTGGCCCCAGGGACATCTAATCAGTAGCTTCCAACCCAGTTTTTCATTGCAGAATCACATGCGATTACCTTATCTTTACCTCCTTGTTTTTTTTATATTTTTAATTATGTTTTACTTCTGGAAATCCTGATAAATTAGGTCTGCTTTGCCTAGTACTGTGCAGTGGGGATGGAGCTTTCCCAGTGTTCACGCTGAGGGATAAATCAGGTGCATTTAGTGCTGCCAGTGGCATTTGTGTTGCTGGAGAGATCTCTGGTTTCCAAAGGGCTTCAAGGTGCTGAGGAGCAGAACTCAGCACTGCTGAACCTCCTCGCTTGCCCATTGCCCCCACATGCTGCTTTCCAGCATCTCACTGTCGTTCTTTGTAAGGCTGAAGTATTTAAACATGTGGAAATATTATATTTAATTATCAGACCCAATTACTTTAGCTGCAGTTGCCCTTTACAGTTACTAAAAATGCACCATTGGTGCATTAAAAAACCTCTCTCAAGAGAACATCTAGAAATGAATTTGGTAGCACATAGCTTTGTAGACTAAAAAATATTTAGTAGGACAACATTGAGCTGGAAAAGTACTGAAAATTACTTTGTTCTGCTTTCTTCATGAATGTGGCTGGTTTTTTTGCTTCGGAATCAATCTGTAAATATCTTATTGATGGATGGGCTGAACCTTGACTCCTGTCCATGTATGTTGGGTAGCTGCAGTCCTCCAGGTGGAATTTCTCTGGCTGCCTTTTGGAAGCTGTTTTGATGGAAAGCAAGTTGAAATGAGTAATCTGTGAAAGCCTTCTACAGTGGCAAATTACTTCTACTTGCCAAGGTCACTGTGGTCCTGCTGGCTTTGTCCCATCTGTGTCGTGGGCTCTGCTGTTCCTTGCACCTAGACTGAACATGAGGTGGCTCTGGGGAGTTGCATTTGCACTCATTTTTTGACCCCACAAGGCTTAATTCCTGTTTAAAAATAATATATGTATTTTATGCATGTGGCCCGAGATGCTGTCCTTTTCACTTCTGTAACATTTTTGTGGCAGCTTAATGTTCTCTCTCTCCTGATGCCTTGCAAAACAGCCATGCAGTCACAGGAGGAACTGGCTTAATAGCAGGATCAGCAGAACAGCCAGGCACAGTCAACTCTGATGTGTGGACTAAAATAACTGAAGAAATGTTCTTTTTATTCTGTCATTGTTATGATAAATAATCCCTTTTCACTCCAGCAGCTAAAATATTTATGTGCATTTTATTTAAGTCAATGATGCCCTTTCAAGTCAAAGTTGAGAGGTGACGATTTACAGAATATCTGTTGGGGAAAAGCATTGGAGGGAGTTGTTTGGTGGTAATAGGTTATACACATTTTGTTCCTCCTCAGCTGATCATAGTGCATATTTTATTTACGCCATTTCATAGCAGCATCATCTTCTTGTGAGAGAGAAAAGCTTCACTTTATTTTTACAGCTAAAGCTTGACATAATTCTGCAAAACAGTTTAGAGTGAGGGAAGAGACAGTGTGTGTTGAAATAAATATATATTCCAGAAATTGAATCTATTTTTAGAAATTAAATTTGCCCATCCATAAAAGCATATGAAAGGTCACTGCTGCTGTTGAAGATTGCCTGGCAATTCAGTTGCATCAAATATCAGAAGGAAAATAAGATGTGTGATGCATGGGGTACAGATTGTTTAAACTGCTGCTTTGCCCTGAAAAAAGGACAACGCCTGAAAGGATGCGAAGGAAGTGTTTTACAATTTACTTGGGGATTCAGGTGACCTGGCCTCATTGGAACAAGGGCAGAACAGTTTTGAAAGGAAGTTTGAAATCTAAAAAGAGCCAGTGACCCCCTGAAGTGCAGTCTTGTGCACCCCTCTCTTCCTTTTTCTCTGTTGCCTGAGAAATAGGTTTGCTTCTTCATTCCCTCACAGGAGCAGGTACATGCTGTGACACTGCTGGAGCAAAGGGAGATGTCCCCAGAGAGGAGAGAAGGAATCTGGGTTCTCTGAGCCTTTAAAACAACTGGATGACCTCCAGTTTTTAAATCTATCATATCTATCCAATGGTAAAATACCAAACGGATAAGTTGATTCGTCTGTGCTCAGAGGCTTTTTCTAGTTATTTTAATTTTCAGTTAAACTGAGTAAATAGCATGAAATTTTGTATTTCTGCTTTATTCTGTTATTTTGATCAATAGGTCTGGATGGTCCTAGTTTAAAATACAGTAAGTAAGGCTGTGGGAGAAAGTAATGCTGCTTTTTCTGAAAATAAAGTAGTAACATTACTGCTGAAAGATCTTCCTATTTATCTTGGTTTCTGTGGCATTTTTCAAAATGCCAGCTATTTCCACAAAACTAAATCTGTCGGGCTCTAAATCTGTCCATGTTAATTCTTGTAATTGTCCACAAAACTACAAAGCATCCTGTCACTGTAGGGTAACCAAATAACAGCAGCCTCAGACTTCTCTGTCCTACAAAGTCATTTGTCACAAAGATTGCCTTCCAGCCGTGCTGCGCGGAGGAGGGATTGCAGCAGGGAGTGCTGGGGAAGAGACTGCATCTCCTGCACCCCATCCTTGACTCCTGGGGAGGAGTGGGGGGAGCTCAACACAATTTGGGTGGCAGCCAGAAAGCTCTGGACTGCTGACAGGGATGGTAGCAGAGCTCTGGTGTTGGTGCCCTTGGTGCAATGCTCAGCCACAACCCCATGTTCTCCAGCCATGTTCTTCCACAGCTTCCCCAGGGCCACTGAGGCTGCTGGGCACTGCCTGCAGCCTCCTATCCCTCTGAAGAAATGGGATGTTGTGCAAGGCTGGGTGGTAAGGAGAGGGTGTACAGAGAGATCTGGGCAAGGTACAGGAGGAGCTTGGATGCTCTGCAAGGAGGAAGGGATGGAAGGTTTGGATGTTGGAAGGTGCTGGGAGTAGCTGAGTATGTTGGACTGCAGCAAAGAGGGATTTGCATTTTTGAGTGTCTTGTGTGCATTGGACCCCCTTTTTTCCCCTTTCCTGAAAATTCGCATTACAGGCACAAACTGCAGATTTGGGATGTAGCTATTTTATGGCTCCACCTAAAATTAACTGCTTGTTCTCTTTTATGGTAGCTCACAGTTAGTCAAAGAGGGGTCATTTGCTGTGGCTGCTGCTCCCCAAGACAAAGTCTTGGACCAGAAACTTGAAAGATGCTACAGACCTGGAAAGCCTAAACGAAGTTGACTCCTGGTTTGCTCTTTAGGAGCCTCTGTCAGTGTAACCCTTTGGACTTCGTAGTGCTTGTTAACAAACAAACCTTCCTCTACTCTTTGTGCCTGCAATGATACTGGTGCTCCAAGGACCTTTCAGTGCCGCATTTGAAGGTTCAGCTTTGGTTCTGCTGCTTTCAGCAGGCACCAGAGAGTCTCTGCCTCTTAATTTCATGCATCTTCTCTTAATCGGGATTTTTCTTTTTACTGCCTTGGTTTTGCCAGTGAGTCCTTTTCACTCCACCGAGCCAGAGCAATTATTTCTCTTAGCCTTGCTCTTGATACAGCCAAGAGTGTTCCTAGGTTATTATCTATGGATGTCTTTCCTGAAATGATGGGATAGACCATTGTACCTGCAATTATAATTAATCTCTGTAGAATGGCATTGAATCGCTCAACAGTAAAGTGCCTCGTCACTCCCTTCCATCCCCCAGCCAAGGGCTTAGGGAACAGAAAGGACAGAGCAGTGCAAGCATCAGATGTGAAAGTGTTCCAGATCCTGGTCTTCAGCCTCTGGACCAGAGGGCTTTTGTGTTTGCTTGTTCTGACAAAGCACAGAGCTTTCACAGGAGGGGGTCTCAAATCTGGTTTTGCACAAAATTAGGACACAGTTGAGGGTCTGGAAGTGGTTGCAAGGAAATGTCTCTTTTTGCCATAGCCTGTTCACTGGTGCTAAGATGATTTTACTTCTAGTTCTGGATGTGCATTAAACAAGTGAGACTGTGCTTTATTTGTGTGTGAGGCTTTTGAGTGGTTGTGTTAAAGCTCTTCCAGTTTGTACTAGTGGGATAAGGGGCAGCAAATGAAGGAAGGGTGGTCCCCATTTTAAACTGGACTTGAAGCAGAAGAAAGCCAAGTGACTCACCCTAAAAATCACACAAGAAATCCTGTATCTCGGGGGGTCACAAAAGGACAAAGCAAAGTCTCTGTAATAAGGTCACCAAGAAGTCTGATATTTTTAAATGTTACACAGACTTTTTGAAAGCTGCCCAGAGAGTCACTTAACACGGACTGCCCCTTAGCTGCCCATGGTTGGAGAGGTGTTCTGGGGACTGCAGGTGCCCTGGGTGGGTGACTTGGTGGTCCTTGGGTGCCTGTGCTGCATCCTGATTCAAGGTTCCTGCATGGTTTCCATTCTCCAGGTGAGGAATGGTAGATGCAGAGCAAGACACATCTCAGAGAAGGTTGGCATCTGCAGAATTAGCTGCTTGGTTGCTGCTCAGGTGTGTCCAGGGCAGGGTGGCTGTGCTGGCAGAGCATGTCATTCCAGGAAAGGATGATGCAGCTCCTCTTCATAGCAGACCAGAGTTAAATTTTACAAGGAGGCTTCTAGAAATGGACTTGGACATTTGAGAAGTCCAGGATTGGCACAGGAGTTGAAGGCTTCTCTTACAGGGAGCAGCAGCAAAGTGGTTAAATGGCAGCATTCAAATGGCTGCTGTTGCTTGTTCCAGAAGACAAATGGGATGTGTTCATGCCTCTGGGTGCCTTTGCTGTGGGCTCTGGCTTGGGAAGGCCAGACCACTTCAATTTATGTTCTGAAGAGTCTCGAGGTTAGTAATTCTTCAAAAAGTTTTCTATATGGGAAAGCAGGTAGGAAATCAATAGGGAAGATAATTACTTGGAGATATTTTCTGTGCACCTGAAGAAAAATGTGCTTTGCCATGGAAGATATGAAATGCTGGACCTTCTGATGCTGCAGTGGTATTGGGAAACAGTGGTGCAGCCTCTGGAGATAGCTGTTTATTATGAAGAGAAGCCCTTACACTGGCTAATGCTCAATGTCAGATGAGAAATGTCCTATTAAATGTTTTTCATAGTTATTATACATGTATTTATAGAAACTAACATCTGAGGCCAGCAAGCCATTAAATGAATTCTACAATATTTTATTATCTTCCTTGCAAATTTGACCGCAGAACTCCTAAATGATCTTCTGCAGCGAAATCCAGCACCATGGTTCGACCTTCAACCGTTGTACGAACGGACAAACATTTTAATGCTGAGAAATGCCTGGGTCAAACAGTAGCTTGGTGTTCTCTAGCTCATTATTTGGAATCCTAGCCACCACAAGGAATTCATACTCTTTTCTTTTTCAACGCTCTGTTTCATTACAGGGTGCTAACACTGCCGTGAGCAAAGGAAGGGAAAAAAAAATCATTTTTGAGTGTGAATATAAAGAATTAATGCAGCGTCCTCACGCAGCGCTTTGCGGTTTGCAGGGATAAAATGGGAGCTGGTTTTTGCTCCCATTTTAACTCACACAGCATAAGGAGCTTCTGGTGTGATGGAGGGTCAGGGTGGGCGATTTCTTCCTTTGATAGCTCACACACGGGAAGACATCCCGTCCTCAGCACTAACTGAATAATAGCTTGAAAGCAGGATGGCACACTCTAACCAATCGATTTGTCATTGGCTGACCTCAGAGGGAAGATGAAAAAGATTCAAAAGCAGATAAATAATTGACATTACTAGCCTTGAGTCCATTCAGCTCTGCAACCTTTTCTCCTTGATATTAAAGACGGCTGAGTTGCTTTTGGCAGCTTCTTTCTTTGGCTCAGGCTCCCCTGCAGCCTGAATGTTTGATTGCAGGAGGAAATAAAACCTAGACCTGAGCAGCAATAGGTGTTCACATGTGCTGTGAGTGGAGGGTTGGGAGTGTGAGCAGCCTCTCCTTGCTCTGCCTGCCTGCAAGGTGCACGAGAGCAGAGAGCCTTCTGTAAGTAGAACTGTATATATATATAAAATGTCAGGCACTCATTGCTCTGGGAAGTAGTGTTTTTTGCATATCCCAATACTTTTCATCTTCCCTGTAACGTGGCATTTGGTTAATGAATGTGCCAGAGTGAGAAACCCAAAGGAAACCCCTGGCTGTTTGCCCAGGAACTTTATTCATTTTGCTGTTCTCAGTTTTGAGGAATAGGTAAGATCCCTACCCTCACTCCCAGAGAGGCTCTCAAATGTTTTTTAAGCTGTTGTTCCTAAAGTAGGTTAAACTGTAGATGCCTGAACTCTTACAGTGCCCTCTCAAGGTGAGGTATTTGCAGAGTGGGGAGGGAGAGTCTGCTTTTCCAAATGCCCCAGCACCAAACCAAGCTGTAGGCAAAAGCACCATGTGATTATCCCTGGTGTCCCCAGGGTCTGGATTGAGCCTTGTTACATAAAAGCCAAGTGGTGCCATCCATGTGTGTTCTGGTCCTGGGTCCATCAGAGGGGTGTTCAGAACCAGCAGGGAAGTGATGGAAATGCTGCACCCCATCAAGAGCTCATGGGTTGTGGCACAGAATAATTTCTACCCCAATATCCTTCTTCCTTTCAGCACCTGAAGGTTTCTCCTCATGTTCTGCTTGAGCGTTTGTGCTTTGTGCCTGAGCTTCCCTCTATTGATGCAAATGTTTTATCTAACCCTTATTTCATATTTCTTTCCCTGAATTTTCCACCTCCTCTCCCCAGCCTTCTCTGTAAATGTTAGATTTAAAAGGTTATGGACAAACATGTAAGTTATAAAGAAATTGCCAAAAACCTTAAAATCTAGCATCTTTAGAGTTTGTCTGCTATTATGCAGAGAAGACTGTGGAAGCAAATATTAGTCATTAACATAATTTTCTGTGTTGAGTCAACATCTATTTTTAGGTGTGGAGTGCATAAAGACAACTCTTTGACACATAAAACACATAGACATGCATTTGACATCATCTGTGTTCAGCTGAGGCTCAGGAAAAAGGGAATACAATTGCTGAATGTATTGTATTCGTGATGGGAACCCCCCCCCACTTCCTTCCTAGACACATTTTAAGACATAATGCAGGAGAGTACTGATCTGTTTATATTGAAATAAATCAAAATGAAGTGCAGGATATTCAGCTTGGTTTCCAATGCTTTTTCAGATGTGCTGCAAAGTAATTCATGATCTGTGCTGAAAATTTGCCATTAGGCTTTATCCAGGAAGTGTTTTTATTATGTTAAATGTGTTTATTCTAAATGTATATATTATTTTAAAAGTGCAGAAGGCTTTTTATGCCTTTATACCTATTATAATTATAAATCTGATTCATAGGTAGAAGAGCAGCTAAGAGGCTTGAATTAGTAATTTTCCAACAGCACACATGCAGAGCCACAGCTAGATTTTCTTGTTTGCTTGGTCATAATATTTTATGGTCTGATTCTGGGCTTTATAATGCAAGGGAACTTCTCGTGATAAATTGCAGATCCGACAATGAGTGTCAGTCTACAGCTCCCTGAGCAGATGTTCATTTAGTCTAATTTCACCAGTACTTTACTGTTCATCCAGAACAGATCTTGCCAGCTCAGGATGCAAACACAAAGAGAGAGCACAAAAGATCGCTCTGCAAATAACCTGATCTGTTTCAGACACTTGGAGGGGGAAAAGAAAAACATGAGGGAACTTCAGCGTGCAGGGCTGGCTACGGCAAATCATCCACACACCCACACCTGTGGGGGCAAATTCACAGAGCCGTGCGTGGGAAGGTGCACATTAATCCACCTCTGAACAATGGGGTTTTATCACTGCACTTCAGAACCCTTGTGTCTGTTTTAAAGTCTCTGCAGCTCTTCCTTTGTTCCTCCAGCCATTCCTGGCTCTGCTGGTTTGGCAGAACAGGTCCTGTCTGAACTGCAGGGTTGTGTCTTGTGAAAGAAGGGAACATTGTCTGTCCAAAATGCCCAGGGTGGCTGTAGCTCACTAACACTCCTCTCCTTTTCTCTCCGTAGGTGTCGTATGCCCGTCCAAGTTCAGCCTCCATCCGGGATGCGAACTTGTATGTCAGCGGCCTTCCCAAAACCATGACCCAGAAAGAATTAGAGCAGTTATTCTCACAATATGGGCGCATCATCACCTCACGGATTCTGGTTGATCAAGTCACAGGTTAAAAGAAAACTTTTCTTGATAAGTGCATGGGTTTGTTGTTTTTTTTTTTTTTGAAGTGGCAAAATCGCAAATGTCTGCGTCTGGGCTTTTTTGATTCATAGTGTAAAATGCAGTGCCTGTTTCCTTATAAATGTAACTAGAGGTATAACTGCTGCCTCTTTAATGAGGGACTATCAAAATACAGAATATTGTTTACTTAAAATCATTGGGATTAGGAAGAGGATTTTTCTTTACAGGACTTTTCTTAATTTGCAAACCACCTATTGTGTGAAGTCGAACCCACCGTTCAGTTTGCGCGTTGTGTAAATGAGGCTGTTCCTACAAATATTCATCTCTTCACATGTTTTTACTTCCCAGGGGTTTCTCGAGGTGTGGGATTTATCCGTTTTGATAAGAGAATAGAGGCAGAAGAAGCCATAAAGGGACTAAATGGCCAGAAGCCTAGTGGTGCTACAGAACCAATTACTGTGAAGTTTGCCAATAACCCCAGCCAGAAAACAAGCCAGGCACTCCTTTCACAGCTGTATCAGTCTCCCAACAGACGCTACCCTGGACCACTTCACCACCAGGCTCAGAGATTCAGGTAATAACCTGGAAAAGAACTGAGGTTCCACCAGTGACAACAATGTGGGGCAGGTGCTGTGCAGAAAAATATGCTTTAGTTGCGTAGGCTGACCTGATTTTGTTTGTAAAATTAAATATTCTTTCCTGGAGAATGAGGAGGAAAATCTGCTGACAGCAGTAGTCAGGTTGTATTTACTAAAACAGCTGAAGTACTGTACAATCAGATCTCATGAAGGCTCATAGAAAAAAGGGAGGACAGAATAGAGTTACTCTGGTAATCAAATGAGCAGTGACTGTCCTGTTCTTTCTCTCTTTTTGGGTAATGCTTTTATTTTCTGCTATATTACTACAGTTTTGATGCAGCTTAGACTTTGATGTTAATGACAGTGGATTGGTAGCAGGAAAAAAGCTGAGTCTGTCCCAGTCAGCAGGAGTATCATTAAATTTATTAGCCTGAGATATCTACTCTTAGTATAAAGAGACCTTGTATTAGTCTTTGGTGTGAGTCTTCAGATGCTTTTGGGGATGTTTTATGCTTTGCATTCTGAATATACTGTTTCCATCTGATGCATAAGGCAGAGTTAGCAGTATGTGATGTTCCTATTACTTTCATACTTAATGGTTCTCAGGCAACCCAGCTTTCAAATAAAAAAGTCTGCCTTCAAGAAAGAAAACTTGGACATATTTGCATAACTGAGTTGCACACTGGCTTTAGAGAATTATTCAGAAGTAATTTTAGTTTGTCAGTGATGAAAAGTGCTAATGAATTAAAGATCATAAAAAGTCAGTCATTGGATACATTAAATTTACTCTTGTTTTTGTGTCTTTGGCATGCAGCTGTGTCCATTGAGGTTATCACTGAATCATTCCATGGACAGAAGGACTTTATTGTGCTGCCATGGAAAGCAGATGATTATATTCTGCAAAATTTGGTGGTCAATTTAGATTGACATGTCATGAAGGATTAATGCTAACTATATGTAATAAAATGGGGAGAATGTATTATACTAAAGCAGCTTATCAAGAAGTTTTCCAGTTCCAGCAGTTTTGGACTTAATATTTTATTTTTAAATTAACTGTAAATATAAGGTGAGCAGTTAAATTACCAAAAAAAGTTGAATTATTAAAAAAAAAAAGACAAATCCTAAGTGCATTTTTTAAAACCAAGCTATGAAGGTTAAGCTTTTCTCTAGACTGTAGACAAGTTTAAAAAAGGCTTTTAAATGCTCTGGTGGAAATTTAAGCACAACCTCAGACGTAACAAAGCAGGCCGGGAGTTGTTAGGCTCCTTAGATGTGTGGGAAACTTGTTGAACGTTTCTTCTTTGAAAATGGAACACTATTAATAATAGTTCCATTGAGCGATCTTGCCATCTGTGAGACATTAACCCAAAGACCCTCCTTCTCTTTTCAGGCTGGACAATTTGCTTAATATGGCCTATGGCGTAAAGAGGTAATTAGAATTCCACAGATTGCCAGATGTCCGTGTTGGCACAGATTGGTGCTACAATTTATTTTTTTTTAATTCACTAACTTTATTTTTTTTATCCCTTCTTTTCTTCCACCAGCATGTCAAATTCTTTTTAAGTTTGGACTTCAGTTGGTTTTGTTACTTTAAAGGCCTCACGCACAAGTTCTGTGGGGTTTTTCAACCTTTTTTTATTTACAGGTGGGCTTCTCAAATGGTTTAGGTGCCACAGCTACAAGCATTGAAATTGCAGTTGCTCTGCTAAGTGGTGCTTTTTCCAGAATCAAAACTATTAACTTGATTTTTTTAACAAATCTCTGATCCGGTAATGGAAAATTTAAGTCAAAAATCAGAATTAGACTGCTGTGGTCTCTACAGTTTAGACCATCTTTCTCCCTCATTTGATATCATAAGTTTGACTTGAAAATACAGCTGTGTGCACCTCAATCAGCCCAAAGTTTCTTTTGTTACAGGTTTAATACTTTGAAATTTTTTTTTCAGTCCTTGAAATTTATTTTTTTGTTTGTTTAAAATAGCTGTGTGTTTGTATGTGCACGCATGTGTGAAAGCTCAGCTGATCTGTCAACATTTCTGCTGTTCCATGAGTATGTTTGGTAGCTAAAATTGAGATGATGTGTTGTTAGTGTTTCTTTTAATGGCAACATCAGCATAAGCGATCCTTGCAGCAAAACCAAGGTGTAGTCTTATTCCTGATGTTGCCCTAAGATGTCCAGATTAAGATGAGAAAGTACTACTTAATCTTCTGAAATCTTCTACTCACCACACTTGA
The DNA here is from genome assembly GCF_051311805.1 of Agelaius phoeniceus. NCBI lineage: Eukaryota > Metazoa > Chordata > Aves > Passeriformes > Icteridae > Agelaius > Agelaius phoeniceus. The sequence continues at coordinate 31,531,435 of NC_135272.1, forward strand.
AAATTACTTGAGCTTTTGTTTGAAGCTCATCCTCTAAAAAGGTATGGTAAGTATATCTGTACAGTAGCTAGTAGCAGACAGTAAGGTGGGGTTTTTAACCCCTCAGAAACTCAGTACAGCTCTGAACTCTTGAGTACTCACAAGAGGAAAGTCAAACCAGAGCTTCTCCCCAGCAGCAGCAGCAGTGCTGGTGTTCCTGGGCGCGTTGGTTGTGCTGGGATATCCTTAGTGGCGATGGGGATGCGGTGAGTCAGAACCCCCTGCCTGATTTTGCCATACAGCTCTTCTCCTGTGCTCTCCCACCTTATTTGCTCTTGGAAATCTCATCAGAAACATGGAAACACTCCCAGTTGAGTGTCTGTCGAGGTGCAGGTCAGTGTCAGAAGGATGGGTTTGTTCTGGGAGGTTTCCCTGGGTTTTTGCTGCTGCTGCTGCTCCTTTGCTGGAATTGGGCCGGCGTGTGGTGCAGGATAGGCTCAGCCTGAGCAGAGGAAAAGAGCAGTTACCTGCCTTTATAGGTTATACATCTGCTTTCTCAACATTGTCTGCAGTGTTACTCTAAAAACACAGCAGTGTTCAAAGTCATTTTGCAGGCATCTTAAATTAGTTCTTATCTCCTCTCAGCAAACCTTGGCAATTGTACCTGCACTGGCAAAACCTGAATTTATAGGTGCAGGGTGACAAAAAATACCACACTGATAATTTCTGAAGCTGCTTCAGAAACAGGAGATTGGCTCTCCCTGTGCTAACTGTGTGGTACTGATGGAAAAAGAGACATGCTGATGTGGAAAAAAGGTTTTATTGAGGCTAATTTCAGATCACTTGCTAGAAGCAAAGCTCCTTATGTGATAGGTGATCTTGTATTTGTGTCAATACACTTGCACCAGTTTCATGCATGTTTTGTTGGATTTACAGCAGCTGCTGTGCTCATGGCACATAAATAGTTGAAAGCTGCATAGCTCCTAAAGGTTTCCAGGGAAAGCTGCTCTCCAGTGAACTGTAGGAAACTTTAACCCTTTGCATCAGGGCAGCATTTCTTTAAAATGCAAAAGCCTTATAATGCATTGACACACACAGCTTTGCATTGTATGGGTTTTATTTCATCCTTACTTAGAGCATGGTGTGTCCTCAGTATTGTATTTCACTGAGTGTTAAATTTAAACATTCCAGAAAACCAGTGTTTGCTGGCTTATGTATGTTACTGGCACAGTCAGCACTGGCCAGCAATGGGCTTGGAGTCCCATCTTCCAGATTCCAAAATGAGCTGAATCTGTTGCCTTGTACAAGCCCTGGCTGTGCCTTATTTCCAATGCTTATTTCCACCTGCAGTGGAAAGAGCAGTAGAAATTTGCCTTGTCCAGCCTTTCCGTGCTGAACTGTTCTGATAATGTCACTGGTTTCACTGTGTGGGAGAGAAACTAAAATGTGTCGAGATAAGGATTTGCAAAAGTGAAGTTGAGTTGGAAAATTGCCATGGATTTTTAATAAACTGTCTGCAAACCTTCCTGAGGATCTGATGCTGTGAGCATTTGTGAACTGCTCATTTACAGCACAGCTACACCCCAGTGATGATCTTCAGCTTAAGATGTATATTCCAAGTGTCTTCTTTCTCCCTGAATATACATAAAAAGTGCCGTCAGGCGTCAACAGAACAGTGAGCAACCATCAAGTGTGCAGTTTCCTTTATGGTTATTTAATATACACTGCATAATATTGTGCAGATTGTGAAATGTGGAAATTATTACAAGTGTAAAAAGTTTTGGAGAGCTCAAGAACTCGCTCAGCAACAGAGTATCTCCCTCTGCTCCTTCAATCATCGCTCAGAAAATCCTGAGGAATTATTATTCCATTCTGGTATTGAAACTCATCATATTGAAGGTACACGTGAAACTGGATTTTTAAGACATTTCCTCTGTGCAGTTGTTATTTTAAAACATATCCCAAAGTGTAGCTTCAGAAAGCATGTCAATTTTTTTTTCCACACTGATGAAAGGAAAATTATGTTGATCCTGAGGGCTGATACTGCTTAACATCTTCATTAATAACCTGAGTCATGGGCTGCGCTGCGCCCTCCTCGCATTAGCGGGTGACACTAAATTGGTGAGGAGCAGGGGCTGTCACTGCTGCTGGCCATGGCTGCCACTGGGGAGACCTTGGGAAGCTGCAGGAACACGCTGAAATTGGGGAAAGGCAAATGTAGAGTTTAGCCCCTGACTGCTGCCTTCAGCTGCCTACAAGGGGCTTTAGAAAGAAGGTGAAGCCAAGTTTTCCGCAGAGGTCGGACGCAGGAGGACAAGAATCAGCAGTGACAGGCTGCAGCAGGGGAAATTCCACTTGAGGATAAGGGAAACTCATTCGCACTGAGGATGAAACCCTGCAGCAGGGACTGCAGGAGTGGAGTTACTGTCTTTGGAGATTTCCTAAGCTTCCCTCTGCAGGGCCATGACCAGCAGGTCTCATTTGGGAAGTTTGCCTTGCTTGGAGCAGGAGGCTGATCCGATGATCTCCATAGATCCTGCCCAGCTTTTGTTATCCCATGATGGATCTGTGTTCCTAAACTCCTGGCTTTATCTGCTCTCTTGGGATATTCGAGGTAAAGTCCTAAAGGACAGTGAAGGAGAAACAGTAGGGTGCTCTATTGAATTCTGGAAGTTAGTCCTTGCATTGACTTTTTGAAGAACCTAAAGCCTGTCATGGAAATGAAGCTTCAGAGTGTGAAGGTATCAGTAATGTGCTCATTAATTGTATTTATGTTCTACTTATTCTACAATTGCTGCATAAACCTTCTTTCATATGTGGCTGGCTTTAGGACTCTTTATCACCTGGATTTTTTCCCCAGTGTATGTCAATTAAGGACCATGTTAGGAGGAGAAATAAAATCTACCACTTAAAGACATCTCTCTAATAGTATTTTTAGCTGAAGAAGCTACCGTTACAGCTGAATCCTGACAAAGGCATTTCTTATTAATCTTTAAAATAGGTCTTGAAGCTTGCTTGGATTTTTTTTCTCTGCAGACTAGTATGAGATGAAGCATTAGATCTCTGTTGTCCTGAAACTTATATCAGTGCTGGAAATAAGTGGCAAATTTCTACAGGCCCTTTTTTTACGAGCTGTTGTTTATCACAGTATGTGCAGGCCCTCTCTGACTCAGATTGTCCTCAAGCATTTCTTTTCTGAGGTCTTTGTACACATCCAAGCAGGGCTTATCCTTGGAGGGAGATGCATTTATGCCCAGATTTGGCGATTTTATTTATTTAGCACAGCTCCCCTCCGCTTCAGCAGGAGTTAGAGAGCGAGGGTGGCTCTGTGGTCATCTTCCAGGGACAGGATCCAGAACCTTCAGTACCATTGGCTTATTTACTTTAAAGTCTTGGAGCCCTATAGCTCGTGCCAAGAGATATATTTAGAATAGACCCCTCTTTTTGCTCGGTAGGTTTTCTCCGATCACAATTGATGGTATGACGAGCCTTGTGGGAATGAATATCCCTGGTCACACCGGGACTGGATGGTGCATCTTCGTCTACAACTTGTCCCCCGACTCGGATGAGAGCGTGCTGTGGCAGTTGTTTGGTCCCTTTGGAGCGGTCAATAATGTCAAGGTGATCCGTGATTTCAACACCAACAAGTGCAAGGGATTTGGCTTTGTCACCATGACCAACTACGACGAAGCTGCCATGGCCATTGCCAGCCTTAATGGATACCGTTTAGGAGACAGAGTATTGCAAGTTTCCTTTAAAACCAATAAAACCCACAAATCCTGAATTTCATATCCTTACTTACTAAAATATATATATATAAATATATATACGAACAAAACAAAACAAAAAAAAAAAACTCTTCAAGGCTTATATTCAACCATGGACTTTATAAGCCAGTGTTGCCTAAGTATTAAAACATTGGATATCCTGTGAGGAACAGGAAAGGATTTTATAATGCTTAGAAAAAAAAAAAAACCTTTGATGCATTGAATGTTCTTTCATAGCTGTCGTTGTTGAATATAATATACATAGATAACAATGTGCAGGGATTTTTACCCGGCCAGCTAGTTTTACTACCTTCCTTGAAGGTGGGTCTTTTTAAGATGACCATTCACTCATTTGAAAAAATAATAAAACAAAAAACAATTTTTACGAACTAATGGGATTAAAAGCGAGAAAAAAAAAAAAAGATTTTTGTTTTCTTTTCTGTTTTTTCAAAACATTGATTGAATCAGATTGGTAAACCCCCCACACAAATTAAAGAGGAACAATAAAAATTGCAAAAAGAAGAACATAATTTTGCAACTTTTTTTATTTTTCCTTTTTTCTTTTGTATCATGTGAACTAAACAGTCTTCTGTTAGGGAATGGGGTAACGGGGGATACCTGATGACATAACAATTTAAATAACATTAACAATGTTGCCAAAGAGGTGGTCTCTTTGCTGAAAATGGGTTTCAAGAAAAATCTATTTTTATAAAATATAAAGAATTTTTACAAGAGAATCTGGATTTGAGAAAAAATATTTTGACTGGCTAATTTAGGGGAAATTGACAACTTTGTCATGTTCATACTGCACTGGTAACTTTTTAGAGATCAAGATGTGTGTTTTAAACTGGATTAGTAGATTGTTTTTTGAAGGATGGGCTACAAACAGATGATCTTCGTATCTTTTCATAGCATGTAATAAAAATATTAAATACAGTACGGGAGAGTGTTCTTCCCAGGCACGCAGTTACCCACAGTCAAAACCCAAAAGCAAGGAGATGAGTTGCAAGACGGTTTTTCTTTAAGTCATCAGTATGGGATATCAGCAGAACAAAAGTTAAAAAAATTAATTTTTTGATCAAAAACTTCCTTGGTTTGAGCAGTAGGTGCTACAAAATTATTTACATATCTTAGTATCATAGTTAAATGTAATGTGTTTAGAAAAAAATACATTTGCTTTAAATTTGTTAAGAATTTTCAAATTCACTTTATAGCCCAAGCTAATATAATTGGGCTGTGTTGGCACATTTGGAACACTGTTTATGTTGCTTGAAACACTTATTTATTTAATTGCCGATGTGATGCATATGGCCAAAATCAAATATAGCTAGTTTGGCTAGTCTACTTATTTGTTTACTTAAACTATGGGAAGAAGCATATTATTGTGTCATTTTGTTGTGTGTGTATGTGTATATATAATATAAATATATATATATATAAAGTTATTTTTTCTTTTGGTTAATTTATTATAAGTTGTAACACTTTGCTAGTTTTGTTTGTATATGTCTTAAAATGTTTTCTTATGATACTTAAGTGACAGAGGTATCAAGGTAACTTGTGTAGAAATATTGTTTGATATATTGTCATGTTTGTTGTGAATATTTTTTCTTACTGCACAGTAGAAAAGAAAACAACTGGGTCTTTATTTTAATGTAATTCAGATTGGGGAAAACAGAGCTAAGGGAACAAAATGACTGAGGGGGTGCTCTCCCATGTCCAGTGCACTGATCATTTTAGTATGTTTGTGCTTTGTACGGTTATATATTTAAAACAAAAAAGGGTCATGCTCTTCCCTGAGTACTAGAAACAGTTACTCGCTATGCATAATCTAGTTGATAGTTAAATTTGCTATTGCTTTTCTTGTCTTGTTATATAAAATCTTTTCAATACAAGTTTAGTCTTAATGGTAATAAAACGTTATGGTTATTTATAACTTGTGCTTATTTTGTGCATTTTTTCCATGCTATACCCACTAACTGCATGTAGACTAAGTATTGTTTTTTCACACTGAAGAGGCAAACTTTTGTAGTAGACAAATAACTAAAAGCAAAGGCTGCATCATAATTTTATCAGTTTTTTACTTTAACAATGTTAGATTTTAGTTTAAAGGAACACTCATTCAATGTTCAGGGAAACCTTTATACATCATCTGCTATGAATGAGCGCAGTTTGCTGGGAAAGTTTTGATGCATTTGCTAAGCATTAGTGGGGAAGGCATGTCAGAATCTTTTCTCTACGATGTGTTTTACTATCTGAATAATAATAATAATTTAAAAAATCTTTCTTAGGACCAGGCAGTTGTATACTTTAGTTATAATGAATGACTTCATGTTAACCTTGCTAGTTTAGATCATTTCTGAGGGAAAGTATTGTAAATGTTTTTTTCATAACCTTGTTGTGTTTGAATTATTTGTACTTTAATTGTCCAGACAATAAATGAAAGTGTGTAGAATGGCTATGGACTTTCCACCTTTTTAAGTGTGTTCAGATGTTTTAGTGTTCCCAGCCGCACCTCAGCCGAGGTCGAGGTTTAGTCTCTGATTCCAGAAGCAAGGTCTTCAAGAGAGAAACGTTCTAGTCAAACCAGATTGAGCATATTCATGATTTGTTTTTCCTTCCGAGGGCCAGAAAGAATCGGCCGTTTAATTTAAGATGTTGAACACCAAATACCAAACTGTAACTTTCATTTATTTGAATGTGGAAGATGCTGAAGGGTTTCTACTATATACAGTATTTTTACACAATGAAAATATTAACTCAGTCAATATCAACACTTTAAATCATAGTGAGCAAATTTCAGTGATAACAGTTTTTAAGCCATCATTTAGTTTGACTTTTCTATGAATATGCTATGAATGTCATGCAATATGAAACAGTGTACATATTGTCTGATGTACAACAGTATATATGATCACATTCCAAATTTGATTCTTTTCACCATGTGTTATAACTAGAGTTGATACTTCTTTCAGTTGACTTGTTTGAATCTCATTAATACAAATATTCACTTCATGTTTATGTTCTGTAACATTCACTAATTGAGAATATGTACCTTGTAAAACTGCAGCATTGAATTTCGTAACTGAGATTAGGAAACTCTATCAGAGGGCTGGATGGACTGTGTGGTTCTTCAGCTCCTTCACCTATTAATAAACTCGTGTTTTTGTGAGATTAAGTTACCATGTTGGTTATAATAATTAATTTCAAGCCACAAATGAGTTTGTTCTTAAATTTACAGCTTGCTCAATTCATCCTTAAATCCACCTCACCGTGCCATAGTAAAAAGCAGAAGTGGTTAATTTGGTCTGTTTCAAGACTTGGCTCTGAAAAACATCATCCTTCCATCTACCTATATATGTATATACACATATTTTGATCATATACATATATACACTTTACAACACGCATCAGCCCATTAAGAAGAAAACAACCCCTGCACTTTCCATTTAAGAAAGTGATATTTTATAACCAGCACTATTTACTATGGTTCTATCAGCTTTATAGCATTTGTTAGGGTTGTCACCTAATTTTTCTGCAGTCCTTTCTTCAGGAAGTAGTGAGACCAAAACCACTGTATGGTCTGGATGCTCTTTAGACAGAACACAGCTGGCACTGGAGCCAGTTTTGATTATCTCCACACTTTCACTTAAGGGTTGGCTCCTTGTCTTTACATCTCCCACAGAACCTTTTTCCCCATTCAGCAGCTTGTTGAGCTCCTGTGAGCTGAAGCACACCAGTAACACGAGAGAAAGGACTCTGCTCCCTTTAGGGATCTGGGATGCAAAGTTCAGTCCCCTTTTGAGGGTATCACAAATGGGAACAGGATAAAAACAGTCTCAGACAGGTTCCCCGTGCTGCTCCTATGGGAGCGTTTTCAGAAAGTTTTACTGAACCACAGTTTCTGCCCAGCTGGGATCAGAACCACATTTCACTAACACACATTCAAAGTAATCAAGGTTTCTATTTCCTTCTTGAAAGGGTAATCACTCTTTCTGCAATTAGTGAGCCTGCTGCATAAATGGAAAACCACCTGGGGGAGGGTGTTTCAAGTGCATTCACTTTGTGTTCCACTTCAGCTTACCTTAGACACTGAGAGAGGAACATGTGTTGGGAAAAAACATCTGACAGCTCCAAGGGAGCAGTGAGCTACCCTTAAATCCATACTGAGGCCATTCAGCTTTCCTGGTGCCCCTGGGTTGTGGCAGCCAAGCACACAAGGACTCTGGTGCTCCTCCTTTCCAGTGGGAAGGGTGGGTAGGGGGGTCTGGATGCACTGCATCAGGCAGAGGTGGCTGCCTGGGTTCTTGGATCAGCCTCAGGATCACTGAGGGGAGAGGCACACCCAGGGCTACTCCAGGAAACCCTTTCTCCATCACCAGAAGCCAGGCAAGGCTGTTACCTTGCCCATCTCACTGACATGGCTACAGAGAGATGAGGTCAGAGTGTGGTGACAGCAAAGATTCGCTCCCTGCCCCGGAGATCTTGCAGACTGAGCTCCCTGCACAGAAGTAATTCATTGTGCATACAGAGCAAAATGAAAGATCAAATCCAGCATAACTTCACAAAAGCCCTGACATCTCAGAATAATACAGTATCTCTCTTTTAAAAGTACCTGACTTCCTAAACCCAGGAGCTGGGATGGAGCCAGTCCAGCTGAGCCTCAGTAGCTCACAGGGGACACATCACCTGGGCACAAGCAGGGGCTGCTGCGGGAGAGAAATGCCAGCCACACTCAGACACAAAGCCTGTGGCATGCTGCACTGGGCATTGCTGCAGTGCAGCCCATGCTCAGCACCCTGCCTTCATCCCAAGTGCTTTGGGGGTACCTTCAGTGCCATGGGGAGTGGTGGTGCTGCTGCAAGAGGCACTTCTGAGGCCTCTCCAAGAAACGCTGTGTGCCACTGGTGTGCTCGAGAAATTCCAGTGGGATCACGTGCAGAATGGCACCAGAGTGATCAGGAGAACAGAAACTCTGAAGAGTCACCAAGCTTGACTTGTTTCTACCTCCTATAAACACAAACCCCATGTTTTTAAAAGCCTGTTCCTGTAAATCTTCCAGAGCTGAGCATTAGAAAGGGCTGTAAGAAGAAAAGTGCCCAAAAGGAGGGCTCATACAAAGGCACCCTGATTTAACTCACCCACAAAGACAAGAAATCAGACTGGTTCTTCCAGATTAGCACTTTTCTGAAATACTCTTTCTACTCACAGTAGAAATAACTGGGAAGATGGATACACACACACACGCAACAGCTGCTTTTCAGACACAGTTGGAAGTTTTGCTTGCCACACTCCTAAGGTATCACTGATATTTTTAAATGCCAGTCCAGCATATTTTAAAACACTTCATCTAAAATTTCACTGAGATTTTAAATATTACAGAGCTGCAAATTTTTTCTTGTGCAGTAGCAAAAAATAAAACCCTAAACCCTCTATTCTATTCATTCCACAATAAACCTCCTGTCTCACATCGCTGGGGTTTGGAGCTGCCAGCAAATGAGACCCAGCTACTGCTGCTTACAGGCAAACACAAGCTGAAGCAGGTTCATATTCCCTGTCCCAGAGAGCAAGCTAACCCATGTGCTTAGGGGAGCATTGCTCTGTCAACAAGTCCAGAAGCTTGTTTTTGTCACCAGAACCACACGTCTTGTCCCCAAGCCCTCCAGCCCAGCCACCAGCCTCGTGCTGCTGAGACCCCCAGGCCCCTGTCAGGTGTGACATCCTCATCCTGCCACTGGGGCATCCTTGGGGTGAGCCCAGCCTTGCTCTGGAGTCTGAAGGACAGAGGGGACAGGATTTACTTCTCTGCCAATCCACCCCATGGCACAGGGTCCCCCACACTGGGACTCTCCCTGCAGGCCCACAGCGCCCGCTGCATCACTGAAAATAACCAAATTCCCTAAATTCCATTTCTGACAAGCCATCCCAGTGGCCCAGTAGCCATCACACAGGAGGAGGAGCGGGTGAACCACCACCTCTGGCCTTATTTCGTCCATCCTGAACCTCTTCTTAACACCACAGCCATTCAGGCCCTGGGTTCCCCCCTTTCCAAGGCCACCAGTGTGACCCTGTCCTAGACAAAGCCACGTTTTTGGTGCCACCCAAGGCTGCCCAAGCACAGGGTGCCATGGGGCTGCTGAGTGCCTGACCTCCCCTGAAATGCTCCAAGTTCTCTTTCTCCTCCAAAGCCAGGCAGGAGCCTGGGATGCTGCATGGCCAGAGCACGGGTTTTTCATAACGACACAAGGGTTTATCAAATTAGAGGAAACAAAAATCCCCTAAACTCTGAAAAGTAACATAAGCAATGCCATTGGAAGAGCAGTTATTTACAAATAAATCCCTGCTTAGGAAAAATTCCCGGCCAAAGGGAAAGGGGTTGAGTTTGGAGCCTTGGCTGTGCTGGGGTATCACCGTGTGTGCCACTGAGTGTGGCTGGACTGCCCCAGAAACCTTAGAAACCAAAAGCAGCACCTGGCAGTCCCAAAATGCTAAATTTCATTTAGTGACTTTTAAACACATACAGTCATTACCTCCTCAGTCTGAACATCAGGACTGACTAGGGCTGCCACAATCCATTTGTTTTAAAGCAGCACTTAGACTTTTCTTCCTTGCATTTTGTTGGAATTGCAGAGGTCCCAACAAAATTATATGCAAGAATTAGCTTTTTACGAACAATACAATTCTGATTTTACATCAGCACATGAGACAATTAATTTTGTAAGATAAGGAATCTGTTGCAAATATACAGCAGTACACCCACACATCACCATCTGCTGTGGAGAATTAAATGTACAACTCACAAATTAAATCCTGCAAAGTTGGTGCAAAAAGGTCCTTGCCTTGAATTTAAACAAGGCTGTGGAAACCTGCAAACACATTGCAAAAGATCATGAAAACAATAACAAATTTGTCCATCTGTGAGTCAGCTCTAGCAGGGTTGGGGTTTTGTTTTGTTTTTTTATAGTGGTGCATTTGCAATAAACGCTGCAGCTCACAATGCAAGTTGTATAAACTATATTTGAGCTCTCCTGGCCAGGAAAAGTCACTCTTGGAGGTGCCCCTTACACATCCCATGACTTTACCCCAGGTCTTCTATTCTTACAGAGAGGAAAAACAAAACAAAACAGAAAACAAAATTCCTTTTTTTTCATAGTCAGTTTATTGAAGAAAAAAAAAATTGGCAAATCTGGCAATTGTTGTGGATGTTTTATTATTAGATTTATTAACAAACACTGTTCCAGTGAAGTGAGGAAAAATAAACATCAACAATTACTGCTGCCATGAAAAAATTCTGACAAGCACAAATAGCTGCATCCCTTTGAGCCTCCTGGAGCCAAACCTTCATTCTCTGATTTTGCCTCCCATGTTCTTCTGACACACTGCTCTTCATTTTTTTTTACACCTGGCAGAACCACCTGAGACTAAGTCACATCTGCTGGTCTCCTGCACTGAGGAAGTGGCTCTGAAACCTTGCTGGCCATGAAAGGCAGTGAAGCCTTGGACCTGGGAACACCAGTGAAACACAGGGGTGGGTGTGAGGAGGAGGCTGGGGCAGCCTGGAAGCCAAACTCTTTGCTTCTCTGCCTTTTTTGTGTTTGGCTTTGACCCCCGGGTCTGCTGGGCACTCCTGGGCTGTAAATGAGCCTGGGACCTGCTCCTCACACTCTCACCAGCTGGGCACCTCAAAAAAGCTGTCTTTTCCAGCATTAGGATGACCAAGCTGTGACAGTGATGTCTGAAATGCAGGTGCCCTTCTCTTTTCTTTTTTAATGGGATGCTGGGAAAGCACACTGGCATTTTCCCTGGTTACTCCTTGATTGTGTCAATAACAGAGCTATAAACGCTGTCTCACAGCACACACTTATGCCACCAAGCCCATCAGCATCTGGAGTTCTACCTGCACATCCCCAAACCACAGGGCAGGAAATACAAGATACAGCATTCCCCTGCCACGGACAAAAATTGCTCTGGGTTGGTGTTCTCAGGGATTTTAGCAGGGTGGGGTTTTTTTTGAAAATGAAAAGATTTCCTAAACCTTTTCTGAGATGCATGTGCTGCCTTAGCACACACTTATCCTCTCACACACCTGGGAAGTGCTCTCAGCACACACACCCCGAGTATAATTTATGCTGAGGGGCCTGCTACATGTTTAACTCAGATAAAGTGTATCCATAATTAAGAACTGCAGCATCAGAGGTGCAAGGCGCGGGGAAATTCGCGGAAAGGATCCTATCAACGGAACGAATGCTGCCGAGGACTATTTAAAACCACAACCTAATCAGAATACTACGCCTCTCTATATATTTATATCAATATCACCAACCCTTTGACATCCCCAGCACTGCTAACACTCTGCCTGGAAGCCGACTTATCGCAGCTGCCTTGGGCACACTCGCATGCATAAAAAATCAAGTGACTCGATTAATCAGGGGAAGTTGCTGAATCATGGGCTTGCAGCCCTGCCTGCCTAGCCCTGGCTATCGATGGGAAACTGGCAGCCTGGGACTGGGATTAATCCCTATCAGCTGGTCCGCAGACCTGTGTGGCCTTTTGCCAGCGTTTTTTATGAGAAATAGAATCTTAAACATTTCAGGCCTGAAAAAAAGCCGTGTCAAAGGGGTGGGAGTGCGTGTGTGAGAAGGGGCTCCAACCACCAGTGGCAAAAGGGAAGTGGAGCTCAGGGGAAGAGAGAGGAAAGCTGTGAGCAAGAAAATCCTGACTCCACCTGGAAGCACAGCCAGAGACAGCAGCTGCAGGTGTATCCCAGCTCGAGCAAACCCTGTCTGAAATTCAGCAGCCCCATCAGGGAAAAGCAGGAAGAAGTGAGGGATGTGTGATGTGGGTGGGGATGGAAAGCAAAAGTAGCCAAGATGTAGCACCAGTGCAACCATACCAGGAAAATGGGTCTCCTGGGCATGAGCTGCCTTGCCTTGGGCTTTCAGAAGTCAGAGAGGCTGGGGGAAAAAAAATTTTCCTTAACACATAAAGAGCAATTTGTCCAGAAGTAAAAAAGATAAATGTCTAGGGGATACGTTTTATTTGACACTCCTTGTGGAGGCTCCTTGCCAGGCTTACCCTGCCCAGGGTCTAGCAAGCTTCACCTGCTCTCAGGACAGCTGGGGCCTTTGGGAGAAGGAGCTTCCTTTCTGTGCCAGCCTGTGTCTGGAAAAAAGAGAAAAAAACCACCTTGGAAACAATTCACTGAGCCCTACAGGGACCATGTGCAGCAGCCCTGCTGTCTGGCCATGTCAGATGGGAATGGTGCTTTTTGTCTTGGAGTTCAAACCCTCCCATCCAGAGACATTATCCTTTGGTTGGATCTTCAGGTGAGACAAACAGCCACTGCTCCTCTGAAGGACCCTGCCCCAGCTGCTTTCTGCTAGGAAATCAAGAAACTTTTTGTTTAAAGAAACACATTTGCCAAATCTTTACTGCCAGGCAGCTGGTCGAGGCTTTAGCTTTGCTTTTTCAGAGGGTAAGTTAAGTGTCCTTGAATGAGTGTCTGGAATAAAAGGAAAAGGAGGGCAAGCACCCTTTGTGCCAAACCTCTTATGCTCCCTCCAGTGTGACTCTGCTGCACTTGTGAATAATCATATTAACATATATTAGAGGCGTTGTGTGCCAGTAATGGAAGAGATTGTGAAACCACAGTACCTTATCTATTAAAATAGCCAGAGCAATAATATCATGTCAGCTGAATTAAAAAGCAGAGAAGACACCAGTCAGGTTGATCACTGCCTAAACCCAGTGTATCTTTGGCTACACACATATATATTTCAATATGAACTGACTCTGTGTGTATTTTCAATATTAAGAGATAAAATACTGCTCTTTGCCATGTTATAAACCAAGTTTGTGCAATGGAACAGATTTTTAAAGCTAAGTTAAAACCTCTTGAGACGAAGGGGTTTATAATGGAAATGCTGACAGACTCTTAACTGGAGCACTGGGATCTCTCTTGCTATTATGACCAGATAAACCCACAAGGTAATTCAATGTAGTGTTCCAGCTCCAAGACACTAACACACTCCTTCTGGTCCCAGGTGCTGAGGGGAAGTTAAATATAAAACTTAATGAAACTGCTGTGACTGACTACAGGGCTGGCCGGTTGCCCCTGCACCAGGGAAAGGTGAATTTCCCTCCTGGGAAAGTGTCTGAAAGGCAGGCTGGTTCAAGTGCAAGCTCTGGCTGGAGCCTTCTAAACTTCTCAGAAGTCAAATGGCTTTCTAAAGCCTAATGGGTGGCTAAAGCTGGAAAGCTGTGAGAATCACACCCAGTCTCTGCAGACACACTAGACCAAGAACTGACTGGAAACACAGAGCAGGTCCAATACTCTCCCAACACACCACACAAGGGTGCTGGGGGCAGGATCTCTGCTCACAGGGGCTGGGACACAGGGATCTCCCCTCCCTCCCTGCAAAATTGCCCCAGAAACCTTCAGTTCAGCAACTCAAATGCCAGGGAATCCAGCTCTGCTCTCAAAGCACAGCCTCAGGGAAGCTGGGGCGTGCATGATGCCACCCCTGGCCCCAGAGCCAGGAGATAGCATTGGGGTTGTGCTAAGCTGGCACAGCAGCTCTCCAGCTTCTGTGCAAACAGACAGCAAAGCTGCCAGCATCAGGAATGCTGTTCATGCCATGCTTTGACACCCAGAAAACTTTGCTATTCCTTTTTTTGCCACTTATAATATTACCAAGACTACTGGGAGGTGCACACGCTGCCTCTACCTACACATGAAACCCCGAGCAAACGTCCCAGGGTTGGAGGGCTGGTAGCTCTGCCTACTGTCAAGACCGTCTGACATCTCCAATTACAAGACTCTATTTTCAGCTGCTTATAACTGTCATATTTTGACCAGTAACTTGTCATTTTTCCATCCTGGGCATCTGCCCCAGGCTGAATTTTTTTTGGAAAGCTTCAGCCAAAACAATATAGCTATTCCCATGGGCAAGGCCAGGGAACAATGCACTGTTTTGTAATTGTAAAAGAGAAAAAGAACTGACATCCTCTTCTTTAAGATGCACCACGAGGCCTCACAGTTTGGATAGGGGAGTAGAAATTTAGTCGATCTGTGACCTTTGTATTAAGGATGTGCCTTTTTGTTACTGCCATGAAAATCTATGCAAGTGTGGCCAAGTGAAAGCATTTGGAAAAATTCCAACCTGACTTCTTCAGCAAACACTTTTCTTTCATTGAGAATCCTAAAAGCTCTGAGGATCTTGTTCTGCTGGGCTCATCTTGCCCTCCAACTTGTGCAGAAGGGAGTAGCCCCATCCCAAAGGCAAAGAGATGGGGAGAGAAAAGGCAGAACTGGAACAAGGAGGAGACGGAGGGGAGCAGGCAGAGTGATTTGCACCCACCAGAGCTGCTGGATTTCCAGGGCAGGGGATGGGATCCAGGATCCTGAGTCTCAGCATCAGGAGGCTGCCAGGAAGTGCTGTGAGATCCCACTGTGCCCGCTGGGAAGCAGCAGCTTTTACAGCTCCTGGGTTCACAGCCCACCAGCAGGAACTGCAGCTGGAAGTGCTCCACACTCTGGAAATCAGGTGCCAAAATGAGCAGCAAACATTTAGCAACCCCATGCAGAAGGCTGGGTTAAACACCCTTCCCAGGCCCACAGAGCTTTTGGCAGGTCCATCCAGGCAGCTGAACGGGGACAGCCTCCCATGCCCAGCTGCATTCCCAGAGCGCTCCCAAATCCACCGCAAACAAAGCAGGCACCTGTGGGAAAAGCATCCCTGACTCACCTGTGCTCCCAAAGCCATCCTGGGCAGCAGCCCCTCCTGCACCCAGGGGGACAGAGGGAAGGTGTGACACCAAAATCACACACAAGGGTACAGGAGGCTTCTGTTCATGGATTCCCTGAATTTTTACTCCAGGAATGCAATCATTATGCCCTTTGAATATGGAAATCCAGGAGAGAGAAAATGGAGGGCGCTTTCTTTCGTGAGAGTTGTCTTTGAGTGGCACATCCTTCCTTTACAGAAAGCTGATGTTTACTACTGCAATATATTTATTTTGAAACTCAGTTCATCTCCTGTAAGAAATTACTCAGACCATTAATTTTGGAAGCCAATGCTGAGAGATCATGAATGTTAAGAATTCTAATCATGTTTGGTCTGGAAAATTTAATGAATAAAAGAGACTTTTCATAAGAATCTCAAGCCATAATATTTTAATGCTATTGGCATTAATTAAAATATCTGGAATTTTTAAAGGAGTCCTCTCCTTCTCCCTTTAAATATTTTACTCCTACCATTAGAACAGAAACAGAATTTTGCTAAAGCCACAAAAAAAAAAGTGTTCTCTCTGGCTGATCATCTCATTTATAATCGTGTCATGGCGGGAACAACCTTTCGCTGAAATTTTGTTTATGCTTCAAAAATTTTTCTCCTAATAACATCTTCCCCACCCCCTTCCCAAGCACTAGCAGGCCTGGATTTGTCTTCTGTGCAGGGATGGGAAGATAAAAGTCCAGATGATTTTGGCATCCTACAAGGGACTGAACTCTCAGTGCCTGATTAATGACACTATCCATCTCAGAAGGTAGTGATTCCCTCCTTTAGAGCTTAGGGGCAAAAAATAGCCTAACCTTTGAATTCATGCTTCATCATCCTCCTCTGGCATTTGTGGCTTTCTGCAGGACACAGGGCTCAGTGCTGCCCTGCTCCCCACACCAACCAGCACAGCAAACACCCTGGGAAAGAGGGGGCACCTGCTCCTCTGCTGCTGCTTTGCAGGCACCCAGGGTTCCCAGGGGTTTGGTGCCGTGTCCTGGGTGCACAAAAAAAGGAAATTTCCAGGGGAGCCCTTGCACTGCAGGGTGGGCAGACAGTGGCTGCCAAGGTCTCTGCTGCCTGTGCTGTGCCCAGTGGCAGCAGTGCTGAATGCAGAGGTCAGAGGCTGCTCTGGCTCTGAGGTCTTGGGAAGTGGGCTCATTCCCTGACTTGAGAGCTCAAATGAGCTCAGAAAGATAAAAGGGTTTTTTTTGTCTCTGATCTTAAGCTCACGGGTTTTTACTTGGATTTTTCTTAGTATCTAAATATACAGTCACTTGCTAGTTAGTAATAGTGGGACCTCACCTTGTTTGATGGTGTTCTCAGTTTTTAGAGTGTCTAATTAAAGGAGGGACACAGGAACTGCCAGTGCTCAGCCATTGAGAAAATGGAGCCACTGGGTTTTCCAGGCACTGAACATGCCAGGAACTGCCTCAGATGGAACCAGCACTCTGCCATTGCCTGGGCAAGGCAGGGACAGGTGAATGGAACATTAGGGGCAGTGAAGAAGCTGCCATGTCCTCAGACACATTTAAAAAGGCATTTTCTCTTGAAAAGGCCACCACTCTAGTTGTGAAATTTGAAATGTGAAAACAACAAAACAGCATTTTGCAATGGATCGGGGGAAACAGTTTCCATAAGAACAGGAAACAACAAAAGAAGTTTGAGCTTTATTTCTACCAAATTTGGCACACCCTCCTCTGTCTCAGAGGTGCTTGGCACACGACAAGGCTGCTCCTGTTGGGACTCTGCACATCATCATTGCAGAGAGGCAGGTCACTGCTTCCTGGCAGCACTTTCTCCTCCAGCACAAACATGCGGATTCAGCAGGCTGCCAAGCCTGCCTGTGCTGATTTCTGTGCTGGGCACAGCCAGGTGTCACACAGGTGAGGTTGCACACAGACACACAGGAGGCCCAGAGGGCTTTTATCTATTTTCTCCATGTGGCTGAGAGAGCACTCAAAGGCACCTGCTGATTTTGTATGTTCAGTGCCGCAGAGAGGAAAATCGATGTGGGAGCTACAGATGGCTTCAGTGGTACAGGCTATTCCAGCCTGCTTTCCTGATGGAAACAGAACTGATTTACTCTTGGTGCCTTAACTTCACTGACCAGTATATTTTGTTTCATTTTGCAAAGGCTAACACTGAAGAAACATGTTGTGAACATGCCTGGCTCTTTCAGGTGGAAGGAGGTGAGAACCATTTGTGCTGAAGCATTTCAGAGACTTGTTTTAGTGACTTCACATGGCTTCAGGAAGCTTTTCCTCTCATATTGAGCTGCCTTTTGCAGGTGTTTTTATTTTCCTACACCTTGGGATCCAGTATCATTTCCTTGTTTTTTCTGCACTCCAGTGCTATCAGCCATCCTCAAGTGTTTGTCTCATCACTTTCAAGACTGCACCCCTACCCAGGAAAACAGTGAGGGACAAACTTTCTGCTCTCTGCAGGCATTTCTCCCAATAAGCTGGAAAATAATGTTTGTTTGGCTCATATTCTTAGCTAGCTGCAGACTCCCCACTGATACCCCCTGCCCTGTCAATTGCTAACTAATCGTGCCTGCAGTAAAAGTAATCCAAACTGGGGAGTTATTCAGCAGCAGCAGAAGGATCCATTAAAACAGATTATGCTCTGTGCTCCATTTCTGTCCTCATCCCCTGGGATCACCCTGCCTGGGCTCTGCCCCAGGGCACACCCACGCTCTGCAGAGTCACCCTGGAGTGTCCCTTCAAAGGGCTGCCAGGCTCAGCTCAAAGGGACAGGGCAAATCCAGGCCAAGGGGGCTGTCCCCGAGGGACCCGGCTGCCAGGTGATGTTAACAGGCAGGAATGCTCTCCAGGAATGCTCAGGGGCAGGAAGCTGTCCAGGGGGCTGCTGTGATGGTTTTTCAGCTTTCTTATCCTTGACACACAGGCAGCAAAGCAGCTCAGTGTTTGGTTTGACTGAGGCTTCAAGGGCAGCAATCCCCTGTAGTATTCAGGCCCTAGGGAGGCAAAAAAATGCACAGTGGTGATGTCCTGGAGCCAATTCAGCCTTGAAACTCAGTGGCTGCCAGGCAGCAGGAGAGACCCCGGTCTGGAGGCTGGAGCAGGATTTCTGAAGGCCTTTGGAACAAGCCTCTGGTATTTCACAAAGTCATAAACTCACAAAACAGTTTGGGTCAGAAGGGACCTTAGAAATCACCTCATTCCACCCCCTGCCATGGGCAGGGACACCTTCCACTGTCCCAGGGTGCTTAGAGCCACATCCAGCCTGGCCTTGGAGACTTCATGGATGGCACAGCCACAGCTTCTCTGGGCAGCCTGTGCCAGGGCCTGCCCACCTCACAGGAAGCAATTCCTTCCTAACAGCAAATCTATACCTGCTCTCTCCCAGTTTAAAGCCATTCCCCCTTCTGAAAAGCCTCAATCCATATTTGCATCCCTTTCCCTGAGAGTGGATTGGTTACAAGGCCTTTATGTCTGTCCCTGTGGGTTTTGCCCCTGTGGAGACCATCTCAGGCTCAGCCTTGCTCCCAGTATTGGCTTCCTGGAGATCCTGCTGTACAGAGTAACAAATACACTCCTGTTACACCCATGAGCACAATTCAGGCACCTACAGCTGGGAAATAACCACTGCTAACAACACCTGGGGTGCCCTGTGGGGTCAAGAGGCCCTGGAGCTGGAAGATGAGGGGCACTGATGGAATGGAGTCACCTCAGCTGGGCCCACACCAGCCACCACTGCTGCTGCAGAGAGCACTGGGCACATGGCTGGACCTTGCTGGGTTTCCTCTCCCCACTTTGCTTAATTGTGTGACATTAAAGCCGCCCCTGAGCCAGTAGGACAGGCGTGTGCAGAATGTACCTATTTACCTTGCAGGTTTTTAAATTCAAATGGGTTATGTAAAGCAGCACAGTCTACACAATTTAAATTGGCCTGACTTCTGAAAGCTGCAGGTTCCAGGACCTGAAAGAAAGCCTGCAGCTAGGCTGAGGATCCAAGGGAGGTCCTCCTGGCACACAAAGATCAAGCACAATCTGAAATTCAAACATACCTTTACGCTTAGTTTTTATCTTATTTCAGTTTCACGCAAAATAATGTTGCCCTAGAAATGAAATTTCCCCACATGTCTGGCACAGCTCTACAATGGCCATTTAGTGGAGCAGTAAAGCAAAGCACCAGGTACTTGACAGCTCTTTTTGTGTCACTCCCACCATGCCTTCTAATTCCAGAGAGCTGCTGCCATGTACTCCAACAGGGTTTCTTTGCTTTCCTGAAGCAGTTACGTGACTTAAGAGCTTGGTCATCTTTCCTGCTCATAGGAATTGAGGAATTGTACATAGGAAGGGCACACGGGTAGAAAGCCCTGCACATGAAAATCAAGCTTGCTCAGGACACCACTAATATGATCCACACAGCTCTGCAAAAGGAATTTTTATTATTTTCCCAGCTTAACATGCTAGCATTAATATTTCATTACTAGATTTCACTATGATTTTGGTCCTGTTACTGTCTCAACCAATTTATTGCTTGAGAAGGTTATTTTTAATCTTCAGCAGTAACTGAGAATATACCCTCAGAAAACCTTTCCCAATGTGGAATTTCATTGCTGTTTCATTATAATTGAGGTGATGCTGTATCCAACAGCTCTTTATGAGAACAAAATATATTTTAAGAGAAGAGGGAGTTTTTATCAGTTTCTAGCTGAAAGTCTGCATTGCCCACTTGTCTTAATTTGTAATTATAGAATTTCAGCCATTACGAGTGAGGAGAATGAGCTAAAAAGATGTGATTTGATCCAGAAAGGCTGGGTTTAGCACTGAGCACTCAGTGCTTCTGAGGTGCTACAGCACTGGTGCTTCAGCAGTTTCCCTTTGAAAAATGAAGGTGTTTATTTGGGTTCTGATTCAAATAACGTTGAGGATGCAAAATCACAGGCAGCATTAGGCCAGGTTTGTTCCTCTCTAGGTTTGTGATTTAGGGCCGTGTCTCAGAGACAGTCCTGGCAGCCAGAGAATGAGAAAGGACCAAAGACTGCACAGAGAGTCTGGTCCTGACCCCGTCTCCCACCAGCCTCCAGGGTTTAGCACACAGGCTGTGCACTAACTGTAAGAGGAAAAGAACAGGTCTCAAAAAAAGGTCTCTCAAAATCTGCTTCAGAGTTACAAAATGTTTCTCAGTGTCAAACACAAGCAATTAGTGTTATTTATTCATCCCCTTAAAACATCTCTCTCCCCAGTTCCAATTCCCTCCAGCCAGGTACTGCCAGTGATATTGCACCTCCCCTTAATTCCAGCCTGATGGATTTAGGACAGGATGTGCCATTTTGGTCCCTTATCCTACCCTGGGGAGTCTGCTCTCTTTGCTTTGTGGACAACTTCTTTGTCCTAAGTGCAGGGTTATTTTCCCAGCTGTTGTGGGGATGGGGCAGGGATGCAGGCAGTTCTTTACCAACCACTGACATAAAGAATAACTGACCCTTCAGCAGCCAGGAAATTCAGAGTATTCCCAAAGGTACACAGAAAGGCAGGGGGATGCTGGCCTAGCATCAGGCAGATGATTTTCCTTTTCCCATAAACTCAGAATGTTGTGACATCTCCTAAGGGGATCTTTCTTCCTCAGGTGCACAAACCCTCCCCTGAGTTCTACCTGCGGTAACACCACCCTCCACGTGCACCAAACCAGCCATGCAGGGGCTCCCCTGGGCTGCCTTGTACCCCTCCAGAGTGCATCCCCAGTATTTCAGTCCAAAGGAAAACGTGGATCTGTGCCTGTCTGTGCAGCCTGGGGCAGCATGAACCTTCATGGGCACCTGAAAGGGCCACTGAGGTACAAATCCCCACACCAGCCCCACGTCCCAGTGCAGTCTGTTCAGGGACAGTGACACATCACCAGCTCTCCAGCAGACCTCAGGTACCTGCATTTCCAGGGGTTTTACTGCTCAAGTGCTTGTTCTGAAACCTCTCCTGGGGTAATCATAGAATAATCATCTCATTTGGGGAACTTAAAACCAATTCAGAGCAGAACCAAGGGACACAGATTTTCCACTCTGAGTTTTTATGGTTCTCAAAGCCTGCTGGTGAGTGGCCCAAACAGAAGAGATTGATGAGTTCATCAGTACTTGGACAAGCAGGTTTTGGGGAGAAACCAGGAGGTGGGCTCATACTTATCCCTTTTCAGACTCCAGGAATGAAGCTAATCCAAATCAAATGGTCTGTCTTTGACACAGCATCAAGCAACTCATAAAAGCCTTCCTGGATTCTAAAGATTGGGTGCATTCTTCACAGGGAAGATGAGCAGCAGACCACATTTTCCATTGAAAACATTTTCTTCTGTAATTTTTCCTGATCTGAGAATTGTAACAAGTGCATGGAAATTACAAGCTGCTATAAAAATTACAGAGAATAAAACTACAATTTTATCCTCCTGCATTAGAACAATTTTAACATTGTTAGAGGAATATATCTCTTCAATTTTAAAATTATTTGAGTCATGACAGAAAGACTCACAACTGCAATATTTATCTTTCAGATTCATCTTAGGATGTTCCTGAAGACTTGTGAGATGTCACACTATATAGCATTTTGTGGGGACTGGAGAATGTCACTTTGACAAGCAACACATGTAAATTGGAGCCATTGATTATGGGGAATTTAATTTTATCTATTCTGTATTCATGGTACAATAAATAAAAATCCTTCAGTGGTCACTGTAGGACTGCAACAACTTCTACAGAAATGCAATTTATAGTTGCATATTTTTAACAGCGAGCTTCGGCGTACATTTGATTAAATTCTGCTTTCCAGTGCACTTAATGAGAATTCTAATTCTCTAGAGATTTCTATAGGCATGCCAGGTAAAGAGGAGTCTATCAAGTCAGAGCTGTGGTTGTTAGTACAAGGAGCTGGTTCCTTTGAAGAGAAATAAAATTCATAAGCATGCATGCATATATTTTCATATTGCCAAGATACATATTGGCAGAGCAATAAATAGTAAGAAGATTTATTACCCACTCTATTTCCCACTGTATACAAATGCAAGTGATACTTGTGAGGTATAACATCTTTTGGGCATGTGTTTGAACTGAGGGGCTGGGGCAAAGCCTATTTATTTTGGGTTCTCAGAAAAATTGAGGTTGATTCAGTCTCTGAATTTCTTCAAGTTATCCCATTGATTTCCCTGCCTGCCAGGTGAGGAAGGTGAAGGACTTCCTCTGAGGGATGCAATGTCAAGCCCTGACTGAGGGCCATCCACTTCTCTAAACAAACAGGGTCAAAAAATAAAAAAACTTTTTCTTACCTGCTCCTATTGGATATCTCTCTGCTCCAGCTCTCAGATCATTTTTATAAGGACTAACTCACTACCACAATCATCTTCTCACAGCAACTTGGAAAACACATTTACCCTTCCTGGTAGGAATACTGGGGGTGTCCAGAGAGGACAGCTCCTTCCTATACCAATCTGTAGCCACAACCTCACCTCAGGTAAATTCTACAAGAGATAATTTATTTTTGGCAAGTGTTTTTCCTTTGGCTGCAGAGCTGGGAGAAGGACAAGCCCTGCTGGACACGGGGGTGAGTTTGCCTTGTTCAGTCTGCCTTGTTTGAGCCCCGGTGCTGCAGAGTGTGAGTGAAAGCCTGGACACGTTCACCTCAGTGGCAAAACCCCTGCCACAGGAATGGGATCAGCACTTTTCCATGCAGGGATAGGTGCATCTGCCAGGTCTGCCAGGTCTGGAAAATTATAATGGCTGCTTGTCTCCAGACTTGTTCTGGATTTGCTGCAGAGTTTATTGATTACTGGGTGTTTACATCATTTTTTTGGTGTGAAAGTATGAACAAGATTATCTAGCCCTACGTCATGTTTAATATGCATCTTTCAAATTGGCTGAGGAGCTCAGGAGATTTGCACCCACCTTCTGATGGGAACCCAGTGAGAGTTGCTGTTCAGGATAGCAGAAGGGGGACACTGGCAAGACAGGGAGAGAGCAGAGAGTGTGAAGCTGTGCCCCACGCTGCAGTCATCAGGTCACAGTGTTATTCTTCAGGAGACTTTTCTTGCTGTCACTACTATTAGTCCTGGGATTAAACTAAAATTAGTCTCCCCTAAAGAATATAAAAGAATATCATAAACCTTACTTTTTGTCCTCTCAGCTGTTACATTCTGAACCAATGGGTTATTGTAGTACTGACCAATGCTCAATTTCTGATTCTTACACTGGAATAAAAAAAAAATAAATAAAACCACATTTGGAAAATAAAAAGCAACCAACCAAAAAACAACCAAACCCAAGCCACAAGAAAAGAACAAATTAAATATAGCTTGTGCTTATGCTGATTTTCAGAAATAGGTTAATAAACATTGCTTAGATGAAAGGAGCTTCAAGCGTTAAAGAAAGAAATCAGAAGGTCTCACTTAAGTGATTTTTTGGCAGGAATCAAATTAACGAATATAATATGGATTGCTGACAAGGTGCTTGATCATTCTCAGCAGCGAGGAATTTTTTTATGTATATATTGTATTTATTTATATAGATATATATGCATGAGTTTGTGTTTGAGTTGATTCCATTAACCCTTCATTTGATAATGATAAATAGCATTTTTATTGAAAAGGAAAATATCATGACATCCTGATTTGCAAGAGCGAGTTAGAATGTATGACATTATTATGTCCTACTGCTTTTTCTTCTTCTTTAAAAAAAACACTTTCAATGCTAGCACAAAAGAATGGAAACATTTTATTTAGTGCGTAGCCAATTTCAATCTGCAAATAACAAAAAGTACTTTTTTTTGTAAGAGGGTGGAAGATAAACCAGAAAGGGAGACATAAAAGCGACTTAATTAGATCATGGAACTCTTTCTTAAGCAGTTCAGCATCTTAATTTCTGGTAAATTCAAGCAACATCCATCTGGGGGTTGATTCTGTCAGTGTGTATCTGTGTCTGTCTGCCTTTTCCCATCTCTCTAGGCATCCATGGCCGTGGCTCCGGAGCAGCACCGAGCATCCCGAGCCGTGCGCGCAGCGCGCTGCAGGATCCAGCCCCTCTTTGACAATGATTGCGGCTGACACTGACAAGCACTTACACCCCATTCTCGGGCTCTTTTTGTTTGGCCTCGCGTACACGTGTTGTCTGGCAAAAGTTAAAAATAAAGCGTTTAGGGCTAGGCTGTGGTCAGTTTTCCCTGTGCCTCCGCAGTGCGAGGGGGAGGAAGGGGAGGGGAGGCTCCGCGTTCTGCACCACTCGCATCAAGGTCAGGCTGAACTGCTGCGAGAGCAGAGCCGGAGCCACCCGGAGCACGTGGTGTGCCAGAAAAGAGCTTTTCCTCCGAGAAAAACACCTAAAAATTCCCTCCTAATCACCTGCGGGTCCGGAGGGGCTGAGAGATGCTCAGGCGTCGCCCCCACTGATTCAGGCAGCAGATTTAGCTGGCCACACCCCGATGCAAGCAGCTCCTGAGCCTCAGGGCTCTTTGAAAATTTTCCATCAAAACTTTCAGGCGAAGTATCTGATTTCCTTGAAAATGTCAGCGTGTTTTGATTTCATTCTGCTAGACAAATTAAATATGGGCAATGGAAAGGATATTAGCAGAAACCCAGGAACTCTGATGGCAGGGGAAGGGGACAGTATGCATTTTGTCAATGAGAAGCTGATATTTCCAGCTGAACATTTTGGATTAAAATGGTGATGGCCTGACTAGGCAAAATAATAACTGGACAAACCTACCTCTCATTTATGAGGAGCTCTATTTCAGATATTTATGCAGTAAAGTTGACTGCTTCCCACCCTCCCAACTCCCACATTTCTCACTGTCAAAGAGGTGGATACAGGCAAAACATTTTCCTTTCCCCAATTTCCTAAGGCTGTAGAATCTCCCTGCTACCCCTGTGTGCCAAAGCTGCAGAACTGCTGTGACCCTGCTCTGTACCAGGGGTGCTGGGGCTCACCTGAGGGCATTCAGGGGTAAAAGCTGAGTTGGATTTCTGTGAATATGGGACCAGAATGAAAGAGAACAGGAGGATGGGACAGAGTCCAGTGGTCACAGAGCCCAGTGCGCTGCTGCAGCAGACAGACATCTGCTGCATCCCCCAGACACACACCCACCTCCCTCACTGAAATACTGACAGGGGTTCTCCCCTGTGCTGATGTGGAAGGCTTTTCCAGAAACTCCCATCTTTCATTAGAAACCTTCTGCTAAAATACAGGGTCGCTTACTGATGACTAGCTTACAGTTATTTATGTATCAATATTGTCTAATCTTAAAACAATCCCCTTCATCCCTCTCATGTTTATGGATGATTCTCTGCAGGCTTTAGTCTGCTAAGGCACAATCCCTCTTCTCCCATTGAACTATTCACTGCTCCT
Organism: Agelaius phoeniceus; assembly: GCF_051311805.1. Classification (NCBI taxonomy): domain Eukaryota; kingdom Metazoa; phylum Chordata; class Aves; order Passeriformes; family Icteridae; genus Agelaius; species Agelaius phoeniceus. Next base: position 31,557,300 of record NC_135272.1, read on the forward strand.
CCCCTAGGCTGAATTTCTTTCTTTCAAACACAGGTGGTTACAACTGGTCACTACATTCCTGAAAAAGCCTTACTATGGCTTTCTAAAAGGTATTCATTTTTTTCCCAGCTTGACTGGAAATGCTTCTTTTGATATAGTGCCAAATATATGCCCCATTCTTCTGCATCTGTCCAACCAACAAGCCTTACCTTATATTAGAAATTGTCATTAGTTCCCAGCTACCTGACCTTGCCACTTGAACTGTTCAGTGTAATCCCATTTATATCTTCCTGGTCCCTGAGGATATTCTGTTTTTCTGTATGCTGTCAGCCTCCTTGCTATTGACAAACCCTCCCACCTCCAGCCATCAGCATTTCTCTAGCAGGTTCTTTTTGTTCCTAGTTGATTAATGAAAATATTAAGTGATATTATTCCCCAGACTGTGCCTTCAGAAACTCCACTTTTAGCTCTCTCCAGCTTGGTATTTCCTCTTTCAGCATCATCTGTTATTATCTCCTTTAGCCAGTTTCTATTTATTTTACAATCCTGGGCCTAATCTTCATCATTCCCAATCAAACAATTCCCCATGTAGCTCTGTGTCAGATGTTTCTCTCTCAGTGTATACACATCTCATCTATTGCCGTTTTCTTTGTCTAAAAAGATCAGGATAATCTAAAGATTATCAAGTTAATCTCGCAAATCTGCTTTCAGTAAACCTATTCTGTGTGTTATCCTACTTCTGCCATTTGCTATGCTCTCTATTCCTCTGCTTTCCAAAGGCACTCTAATGCCTTGTGTGCTACTGATGCCATGTTAATATGCCCACATTTAACTAGAACACAATTTTTTCCTATTTGGAATACAGGAATCATATTTGAAATTTCTCTTGCCACTCCTACTTTAACACAGTTCTAAATACCCTTCAAGCAGAAGTGCAGTTTTGAATGCCAGCTCCTTCAGACAGCTGGGACACAGATGCTTGGAAACCACTCCTTGAATTTTACTTCCACCTCAAAGGCATCATTTTCACCCTTCCAAACTCACTCCCATAAAGCCAGTTTTCTTCCATCCAAGCTCAGAGCCTTTATCCAAATTGAACACAGAGCCACAAAACCATCTCAGTTTTGGAAAGCAACTATGTCAACTTTAAACCCATCTTCCCTCAAGCCAACCTCACTGTTACTTTCCTTACTGTCATCTAATTTTGATTGCTGGAAACCCCACTGTTTGGTTGGGTTTTTTTTAATTTCTTTTGCTACTTTTGAGTTGACTTCAATTCCCATTTTACCTCTGTGATTCTGGATCTTACACTTCCTGTTGATCACTGTTTCCATTCCTGGGAGACTTTACCATTTTGAAATTTCATAATTTCCTCTGAGTAAAAATACCTGCAATGGAACAATATCAGAAAAACATTGTATTCTAAGTCATTGCCAAAATTTGTTATTATCCTTTTTACAGTGTAACACAATTTCCTTCTATTTATTGACTTCAATAATGTCTTATATTTGGAAGCATTGCTCCTCACATTCAGAACAGCAGATTCACTGAAGCTGAATGTTGATTGGAAAGCAAACTTCTGCTGCTGTGAGCAGTTGGACCAGGGCTCTGTATGGCCCATCCACCCATGCAAGGTGTCATTGCAGCTGGAAATGTCCCCCCATCAGAACAAAGCTCCTGGATTTAATCCTTCTCTGTCTCTGTGTTAAGCTTGCAAGTCAAAAGAGGGTTTCTCTAATGTCACCTTTGAAATGTCACTTTTAGGTCTGCAGTTAAACCCTGCCTTTATTTCCTCCTCCCTCATCACCAGCACCAGGCTGGTTTAGCAGAGGAATGACAGCTCAGGACCCACTGCAAAGCTCCAAGTGTGAGCTCGTTTGAGGATCAGGCCCTTTGATTGGAACTGCAGAAGGGATGTGGCAATCCATCCATTCTCCATGGTAATTTTGACTTTGTAGGGCTTTGAGTTTAAAACTGAACTGTGGAGTCTAATGGAGGTTGTGTTGACAGAGGGAAAAACAACTCTCTAGAATAGGCACTTGTCAGACTTCCAGGTTAAACACAGGGCTCCACATTTGCAGAGCCCTTTCTCTGGGCTAGGCACCACCAGCAAGGTGCACAGCCCTGGAGCTTTGCAGGTTTGAGGAGTGGAAATGTCTCTGCAACGCACAAAGAACCACACTGCTCTTCCCACAGCACAGTTTAGTCTCCAAAGCAATCCCATTAATCCATAGCTTATTTCTATCAAATCAAAACCTAGAATAAAAAATTTCAAGTGCTCTTGGCCACAGTAGTGATTGTGTTTCATAGAGAAGCAGATGTGTTTCAATTTTATTTTTTTTTTAATATTCCTAGTATTTGGTATCTTAGATAAGCTCAGGAATGCTTGATTGTAACTGTAAGTACCTTCTAGCAGGATTCATGTATAGGAATGGAAACATATTCAATGTTTCAGATTCAATGATTTATCGAATGGCAGGACTGAGATATAGCTGCCAAGTCAAAACTGAATCCACCATTTCAGCCTCATGCACATGGTCAGCTCACTTTAATGTGAGATATGTCTGTAACTCATTTCAAAACTAACTGAAATCCTACCCTGCTTCATAAATCAGATTATAGTTTCTCTGTGAAGTAGGAATTAATTATTAAACATGGCTCCAATCTTAAGTATGTCCTATTAGTACACAGCTATATCCTGGACTTGGTACCACTGAAAAGGCTATTCTTGTTGTAACATCTAAAAAAGATGATTAATGTCCTATACCTCTGGTCCTGTGGTATTGATTTGCTGCCCCACTTAACAGGAATAGGTTGCTAAGGTAAGTGACTTATTTCTATCCCTTTCTTTATTGAATTGTCCTCTAAGTGAAGAAAGCTGGCTCCCCTGTACTGAAAATTATCTTGCTTCCATTAACAAGATGGCAAAAAATAATATATTATTTCATGCTTCAAAATTTCAAGTAAACCTTTCCATTTTGTTCACTGTCACACAAAGAAGAATATTTATTCAGATAACCACAAGGCCATATATAATAAATGGATAATGTGACTTTTAGCAGTAACTTTTTTCTATCATGAATTTTGCTTTGATACTTGTCTTCTGTTTCATTTAGAATTCCCAGCCCTTCATTATTAAATTATAGCCTACAAACTATTAAAATTTACCAATTAGAACTGACAGATACTTTTTTCAAAGTGAAGATTTAAGTGTTGATTTATTGCAAGAAAATATTCACATCCTTCATGCACAAGCAGCATTTGCCCAGCTTGCTCACAGTAGCTGCTGGATTTACCAGCCCAGGCTCCCCCATGATTGCAGGTGAAAGGAAGAGAAAGAGGGATGAACAGTTTAACATGGAAAAAAGCCTTAGACAGGAAAAAAAATCTCTGCTACAGATGGTTGTTGGCACTAAAGCAAAAAGTAAAAATGGGATAACTTAAGGAGAAGGTTTCTAATCATAAGAGAGAAGTTGTTCTAGAAGAGACTTCCATAAGAGTAGAGCAACAAAAGAAAGCCCAACTACCTGCAAGATGGAACTCAATATAAATGTTCAGGATTATGTGATTTGAGCACCAGTAACAACTGGGGGTTTGACTTCCTGCTTGTTTCCATTGTGAATTAACAATGCAACAATCAGACTTTTCTTGAAATGTATTATCAATAACAATGTGCAATTTTATGGTTTGTGTATTGCTGGAGCTCCGGTCATCTTCCAAACTCCCCAAAGGAAATGCAAGGAGTGCAAAAGCAGCTAACGAGCTGGTGAGCTTGAAAATGTGGTTGAAGTGGAATGTGTTGAAAAGGAATGAGATGGAAAGTCACTGGATCACAGCTTAGTCCAGGTTCAGGTCCAGGTCCAAACTTGTCTGGAAAAGCAAAGGTGGCAAAGCACAGCAAATCAAAATCTGAGAGGTAAAGAGAGCAAAGAAAACTGTCCTCACACATAACCAAGAAGGAAGGCAGAGAGCCCCGCAGAGGAACCATCCCAGAACTGGGCTGAGAAGGAGGGAGGTCCCTGGTCACAAAACATTCCTCTGCAGGTGAAGCCCACAAGTGAAATCAGGTACCTGACAGGGAGAAAGGGAGGTAAAGGAATTCTGAAATTAGGTTTGCTTCTACAAATCAGGATAGGTTTGCAGGCTGAGGGAGAATGGAAGCAAGAGTTTTAACATCTGGATCCTTGCTGGTGGCTCTCTAACTTGGGTAGCAGCACAGTCACCTAAACACAAGTGGGGCTTTGAAGAACAAGCACGTGCTAACTCTGAAGAGGAGTCAGCACCTGTATTTACCTTCAAAATTTACTGCTGAAGATTTTGAAATCCTGAAAGTGACCCATTAAGATCCTTCTAGTTCTAGCCTTATTTCTATGATAAGATTCTTTTGACATGTTCTGAAACCTAGAGGCAAGTGACTAAATATATTTCCATAAAATTTAACACCTGCTTGCATTAATCTACATTCCCACCATAGTATACTTATTATTTTAAAAAATCATTTTCAACAATTTAAAAAAAATAATTTCTAAGTGAAAGGTGACACAAATCAATATTGTTTTCAGTGTTACATGGAAGGCTACAGTGACCTAAATCCATGAAAAAGACACTACTTCTCTCATATTGGTATGGAAAATAAGGAAGTTTGTCTCGGAGATAATTAGGAGGGGTATATGGTTGTGACAGCCTCATGGTAGTGATCACCATCATCTGCCATTGTTGATCACACCAAAAATTCAAAGTGAATTGGAAATTCAGCCAATAAGACTGCCAGATGCTTCTGGCTGCTTATTTCTGTGATCAAGCTTCATATCCATCCTGGTATCAAATCAAAGGAGTCAGTTTTTAGGTCTTTCACATATCCACAGCATTTTTTTCCCTAGAAAACTGTGTCTGATGTCAATATCTGCATTTAGTGTAAATGAAAAGCCATTTTCTAGGGGAAGGTCACTTCTGCAGACATGGCCATGCAGGAATTAAAAGTTTCCTCTTGTTTCAGACAGGTATTGCAGCACACCTAACAACTACCGCCAGAGAAACCTTCTAGGTCAGTCAAATCTTGGCAAAATTTCCAGGTACGAGCTTGTTGGTAATTAATTATTTTGAGAATGTTTATTAGGAAAAATTAGAATCCATATATAAAATCGTCCTATGCCAGGTGTGAATTTTCTAACTAAAAGTGGTAATCCTCCTACTCCACAAAATGTACACAGAGGTAATAAATCCAGCATTAAATAATAATTTCACTGTGCCTTTGGCTATACAATGGTTTCAACTGCTTTTCTTTTCCACATTATAACCAGTCACTGATATGTGTTCTTTAGATCCATAATGATGACAAAGAGTTAAATTCAGGAAATATAAGGAGTGGTTCTTCATGACACTTTTTTTGACCAGAAGAACAGCATAAGGAAACTTATCTTGCATTTCACTGTGACAATGTTTTCCTATCATTTCACTCAAATTATCATTCATGTACAGTATTTATTTTTAATTTAAAATTAAAACGCTGAATAATTAAGTACCATGGAGAATACTGATGTGTGGAACAAAGTGGGACAAATAGACTCTGTCTACAAGATTTCTATGATCCTCTCTCCATTAACATAAGCATGAGTTCTACTGGGTATTTACATATTAGATTTGGCAAGCAATAATACAATGAGAAGTAATTTCTGCATTAATATTTTTCTTTCAAATAAGACAAGTTCCTGAACTTGTCAAACATAAATGCAAAATTATGAAAAACAATCCTAACCAAAAACTCTTGTTATTAAAATGCATGGCAACTAATTATTGATCTGATGCTATTCTGCATAAAGAAGACATGCTTGACTGAACAAAAATATTTTAAAATCATTAATATACATGTGTTTATTTTACTGAGTCTAAATTGGAAGTGGTAGATTATTCTTATTGTCTAACGAATTAGGAAGTGTGACAATACTGCTGTACAGCACTGATGTATGATATCTTTCTCCTTAAACTTATTAATTTCTGTCAAATTAAAACTAAAACACTACTGCAAACCTTGAACAGCCACAGTATGAAAATCAAATGTGATTTGCTATTAGAAAAGCCATAGTACCTTAGATTGCTCCAGGCAAACACACAGAGATACAATACTAAACACTGTCTTTGTATAAGAAAGGAAAGGAAAAAAATCTCTTGTGGGACGTGCTGCCAGTTGAAGCTGAAGCCCTGTCAAAACTGCAGTTCTTCTGTGGGAACATGGTGAAATCGAAAATCTTTGTGCAGCTGGGGTTTCTCTTCCCTTCAGTTTTCCACTTGAAACAAAAACCTAAGTGAAATTCAGTTCACTGCAGATTTGCCAATGCATCATTTCACTCTAAGGACAGATTAATAATTTCTGAACTTATTTGAAGTGAATTTCATGGTCAAGATATCCCGTAATTTTACACCTCCCCACAATGACCTTTATACTGTACTTATTTTACAAAATACCACTGGTAACGTTTTTTCCATTCCAACAATCTTCAGGATACATATATCTTGATATAACTTTGCAATTACTATGGTGTGGAGTGCTCTGTAAATAATCAATGACATGTAGCTCGTTCACTATAAAATTCTGAGGAGCATAGTACTGAAGACTGTTCATCTTTAATGCATTTTTACAAGTCAAAGTTAACCTTTATGGAAGGTGCAAGCTCATTTCAATGGATTCCTAAATCAGCCCTGCTAATCTAACTCTGGATAACCAGAAATGTATAATATAACAATAGCAACACACCTGCTGCACAATGTGACTTCCCCACAGAAAATGCTGTGACAGAACAACTCCATAGCCCCTGAACATCCCAAAAAGCTCTTTGATAATTTCTCTAAAAGCAGGTTCTGACACCCTTGGCATATTTCCTTTCTGTTATTCATGGGGGCAAAGTAGCAAATGCTGCTGTCACAGCTGAAAGTTTTTCTGAGTTTATATCCCAGTCACTGCCAGAACACACAAAGCACCCAAATGGTACGTGATGCACCCAGAGGCACTGAGTAGTTAAACAAATCCCCCAGAGCCTTCTCTTCCAGGGAATATTAACACATTGATACACTGCCTGCATGTAGATATCCTATCTGGAAGTGCAGTGGTACATTGCTGTAAAAACATTCTGACTCCTGTACGTCCCTGATTTTAGGAAGAACTTGTGAGCACCTGGGAGTAGTTGTTGTACAGCACTGCTGGGGACAATTAGGAAAGTTCTTCTAGAAGGTGAAATACCCTCTAGATTATTCTGGTAATCCAGGGGCCAGCTGGGTGAAGGACTGCCCACTGTGTCCATGAGCCCTTCCAAGCCTTTCCTTTGCCAGCATGAGGAGCTGCCCTGGAGAACATGAGCAATGAGTACCCTACAGAAAACATACAGCTCATGTCATTCATCAACTCCTGCTTTAACAACTCTTTTGCTCTAGACCTGTCTTTTCTTTGCAATCAGGCCTCTTACCCTTCCCTACGCCCTGCTCCTGCTCTGTTGGTGCTGCTGTGATCCACTGCTCCTCACCAAGCTTCCTGCTGCCCAAGGCTCTCCTGGAAGGGGAAAATTGCTCTGGAATTGCTCTTGCTGTCCTTCAGCTGAGGTGTTTTATTGCTTTTGTAGATATTGATCTGCTTTTGGAAATGTTTGAACCAAAAATCTCTTTCCATGAAAATGTCCAAGAGAAGAATTTCTTCGGAAAGATAAACTCCAAACCTATTCTCTGACAAAGTCCTTGTAAGCCATGGTTTTCAGAAGCACAGGAATGATTCATATGGAACAGGCTACCAATAAAGACTGGAACAAGCCATAGTTGCTCACTATGACATGCTATGAAAAGGGATATTCAGAGTTCTAAACCAATATCTTCACAGCCTGGAGCCTCTAGGCTATCTCTGGGACTGGTATCTCCCATCTGCTCTCTGACAGGAAAGCTCTATTAGAGTGGAGTGTGACAGGCAGTACAGTGATTGTGTTATTTTGGTGAAGTCACTTCACCATGTCAAACATAAAATCAGAATTCCCTGAAAACTGCTCACTAGATCTGAGCACAATTTCCCAACTTTCAGTTTAACAGGAGGCTCAGTGCAATAGGAAACACCATTTTGAAGGGAATTGTTTCATTTCATTTACAAAACAAGACTATACTAAGATTTTCCTGCTGTTTACTCAGTAGAATATACTTTTGATTTTGGCAAATACAGTTCCTTCCAACTACATCAAAACTCCATTACAAATACAAAGTAATCAACAAAAAAGAGCTGATGCAAGCACATCACCACAGTACTGAGGATTTGGGTAAACAATTCTCCAAACCCTTTGCTTGCCTTCTCTCCTGTACAGTTATTCTTTCACCTTTATTACCTGCCACTGCTAGATGAGAAAAGCAAGAGTTTTATTTGTGTTGTGGTGGCACATAAGAGCTCATCTCATAAATGGACCCCACTGTTTTATGTTACATAAACCTCACAGTAACACATTATTTCTACAAATGAACACAGTTAAAATTCTAACAATTGGTCTCACATTGATCTACTCCTTCATCTCAACCTTTCCCATCACTGAAAATTGACTAGGATATAAGCATGCAAAAGCAGAAATAAAGATTTTTAATAGGTCAGATCCCTAAGAACTGGAGTAGCTTGGAGGAGGTCAATAGAGTTGTACTGATTTACAGCAGCTGAATATGCATCTGCCATGGCATACTGGCCCCATATGTATGTATGGGAAGAAAAATTGTTACAAAAGAAAAGGAAAAAAAATCAGCAATACTTTTATAATGTTTTACATGAATCCCTAATGTAAGCCGCTCAATAAATTTTTGAATCTCTGCTGTAAGAATATAATGAATAGTGAAAATTGTGATGTTCCTTTGATGTAGTAAGTTGAGAGCTCTTAGTGAATCAACTTTAATTCTTTCAGATACTGATGGTTCACTTACCAAGGAACTCAGCTGGATTTTGAAATAAATGTGGTAATTTAAAACTACTTTGGTAAAAAAGTTTAATGATAGCTGAAAACTGAAAAGTATAAAAGATGGAGGTTCAATGACTAAAGCATTTGCTCCTTCTGCTTTCCAGGTTTAGCTGATGGCTAAACAAGTGTTGTTTTCCAGGACTCTTAGTTATTATCCCATAACAAATTGGTTGAGTTCAGCTCCTCATATGGTGGAAAGAAAAACTACATAAAAACCCCCAAATAAACTCTGGCTGTGATGAAAGTGGTGGCAGAGCTCCATTATTTCCCATGTTCTCAGCTTGCTTCCAATCTTCATAAACTCACTGTAATGGCAAAAATTGAGCAACAGAAATGGTGGTAAACTGTGGACTGCCAATTCTCTGTAATCTCATGTCCTAAAGTCACACAAAACTGCAGTATTCACTCCTGATGTCTAAAATTATCAGCAACAGGAACACGATACAATGTGAGAGATGAGGACAAGCAAAGGATTATTTTCAGAGGTTTTGGATTTGGTCATCAGTGAAAAACTGTTCACATGACCACCAACAATCTAATCTTATTTTCTCAACACATGAGGAAATGATTCATTATCTAATCTTATTTACATCATGAGCATCCAAGTCATTCTCTTACTCTCTTTTTTAATCCTTAAATCCCAGCTAAATGGATTATGCCAGTACAATTTGTGTTTTGAAATCCTACCTCTGATTGCCTTCTGGGCAGAAATAAATACCATCATATGTATTCAGTCTAAACTCTGGAGTCAAGTCCTCATGTGAGCTAAATTAGCAGAGCTTTGTCAGATGTATAGAAAGTGGCATCTACTTCATTTGTTTACAGCTATTGAAATATTGGCTCCTAGTGTAGGCAGAGAAATTCAGGACTCCTCGGATATTTTCTTTACCACCTGAATGCAGTTAAGCATCATATTTCAACAGTTTGTCCATAACTATTAAATATCTAAAACAATTAAAAATCTATAACTATTAAATGTACCTTAAATATATCCCTCAATGGCACCCTGTCAGTACCCAGGGACAGAAGACAGAATGTGAAGTCTGAGCAGCAGAAAGGAGTAGATGACTCTAGATGGTTTCTGAAAAACTTTATATGTATGCCTTCTCTATTTTTTTAAGTAAGCAAGCTATCCAAACAACCTGGAATATTTCCAGTCAAAAGGCATACTTTCTCCTGAAAGTCTTCATAGTAGCTTTGTTCTCAGAGAACACAGAATATTTTTTCTGAATTCAATGTCTAGTTACAATTGAAAACCTCCAGGGAATTCTGGCCCATGTTTTTAGCCCTTGTAAATCCTCTTCATACCTTTCTGGCTGCACTTGTTTACAAGGATTCATGAGAAATGTGGAAGTCACATTTTTTTACCAGTAAGTGCAGGAGGCGAACTGGTTTAATGATGGGGAGGCAAACTGGTTTAATGATGTGGAGGCTGCTCCAGAAATCACCTCTGTCCTAACCTCCAGCTTATTTAAACCCAGGCAGGTCTCCTGGCCATGTCTCAGATTTGGTCATCAGCAACTTAAGTCTAACTGCTGCATGAAAGCATTGCCCTTACTTCCAGTAAAATGGGATTCCAATGAGCTTGTCATCCCAGCCCTTTATTTTGTTATATGGTCTCCATGAGCCTGGTATCCAGGGCACTCAGCATTTACAGGGAACCTGTCATCAGGGAGAAACTGAGGCAAAGATAAATTACATGACTTGCCCTGAAACTGAACTCAATTGAACTCAAACTGAACTCAAATTTCCTAAGTCCCAACCTGACAACTACTGGAATCATCTGTCAGTAAAATAATAAGAAATTTAGAAGAAATTGGTATGCTCTACCCATCCTCCTCTCTACTTACCTACTATGGTGTTTGATTCTGTTTCTTTACTCTGGATCAGTATCTTATAAATTTTTAAGAACAAAGTGTCTTGTTTTATGATAAGGTTCACAGTTCTGAATCTGTCTAAATACAAGGTTCCAAGAAATCCTAGGAAGATTACATGCCAAAATGTTTGAGGGAAGAAAATTAGTCTTAGCTTTGCCCAGAAAATAGGATCATCCATATTTACCTGGACAGAAACTTTGTCCACATTACACATGAATTGTGGGGGTTGTTGGTTGGTTGATTTGTTTGTTTTGCTAGTATTTTCTTTGCGTATTTTAGGAAAAATAAGAGCTTGTACCTCTGAGAAAATCAGACCAGCAATTTAGTCAGGATTTTTAACATTCCCTATATTCTTATTCTGCTATCCTCAGGCTTTCCCTTTCAATAATTTTCTCTGTATTTATTAAATAATACAAATAATGCTAAAATAGGTCTGGTCATTGAAACTCTGAGAGATTTATGTTTATAGGGCAGCTTTCATAGCACTAATGTAAATGTGAAGGGCATAAAGAAGCATGAAATATAAAGCAGAAGAGGAGACAAATTCCAATTAAATCACCCAGGTCTTCAAAAAAAAAATTCACTGATTAGTTTCAATATCTCACTTCCCATTACAATATCCTCTTCTTTTCTCTTCACAGAAAACTAGTGCATGCACAGTAAATAATGTTGGTATTAATAGAGATGCACAGATGCACTAAACTAAAAAGGATGAGTTGGTAATGAAGTAGTTAACATGAAGAGGAAAAAAATGTAAATAATGTTGGTATTAACAGAGATGCACTACATTTAAAAAAAAAAATGAGTTGGTAATGAAGTAGTTAACATGAAGAGGAAAAAGCCCTGGGTGTATTTGGCTGATCCAGCTCATGCTCTCAGTTCAACAGGCAGCAGCAGTGAAGGTTGGTAAGATGCTAGCACACATTAAGAAAGGTATATCTGTAACAAAGCCAGTAAAATTACATTTTTACTATGTAAGACCCTGTGGTGGTAGACCAAATCTGGAATATAATGTCCAATTTTGGTCATGAGAGTGGAAGACAGATGTAAATAAAATGGAGAAAGTACAGCAGAGGGCAACCAACATGATTAATGTACTGGAGAATGCTGGCAGAGTAGCTGAGAGAATGATGAAATGGGAATTATTTAGCCTCAAGGAAAGGTGATTAGGAGGTGAACTGACTGAAATATTTAAACTACCTATGGGTTATTATAAAATTAAGCTTGAAGGTGAATTTGAAATTTTTTGACAGACTAGAAATAAGGGAGGCAGGATTAAATACACATTAAATTAATGTCCTCACAGGCCACTGGGGTACACACATTGGCTGCATGAGACGCCAACATGTGGACACTGCAGCTCAGGCTTTGTGCTCCAACGTGTGGGCACACGGGGCCTTTGAACAACCTGGCATTTCTGGTGGGAGAGGAAGGCTCAGTCATGACAGCATCAGCAGCAAACTCCCCTCTGGGCAGTGAGATTGCTCAGGGCAGGCCATGTCCATGGGGACTGGGGCTGCCTGCTCCTTTCCACACCTGCAGAGTGGCTAAAAGCCTGGCTCCCAAATGGAGCAGTCAGCTCCCTGCCTACAGGACTGGTTCATGGGGTAACACACTCTGCATCATTGGATGGATTCTCTGAACCCAATGGGGGGGATTCATCCCAGCCACCTTTGGCCACCCAAGGCAGGGCAAGGCACTGACTTGGAGCTGGTCACCTGAGCTAATTGCAGGCCCTGGAGGGAAGAAGAGCAGCTGAGGGGCTGGGAACACAAGCCCTGTGAGGAACTGGAGGATTTGGGGGTGTTTAGCCTGGAGAAAAGGAGACTCGGGGTGACCTTATCACTCTTCACATCTCCTGAAAGGTGGGTGTGGTCAGGTGGGGTTGGTCTCTTTCTCCAAGCAGCAACTGACAGAACCAGAGGACACAGCCTTAAACTGCATCAAGGGAAAGAGAGGTTGGATATTAGGAAAAAGTTTTTACAGAAAGGGTGATAATGGCCTGTCTGGGGAGGTGGAGGAGTCCCCATCCCTGGATGTGTTTAAAAAAGCCTGGATGTGGCACTGGGTGCCAGGGTTTAGTTGAGGTGTTGGGGATGGGTTGGACTCAGTGATCTTGAAGGTCTCTTCCAACCCTGTGATTCTGTGATCCTCTGATTCTGTGATTCTGTGATTCTGTGAATTCTCTGCACTGCCAATGCAGAGCTCCTTGCCTGTCCTAAGGCAGGTGCCTAAGATAGGTAGCATTAATTGCTCTCTGGAGGTGTCTTTCTTTTTCCATTGTCTCTGCTGGCAGCCTCACATGGAACCAGGCTGGAATCCCAGTGCTAGGCACCTTTTTGGCAACCATTGCCATGATGCTTCTGAGCTAGCATGAAGAGAAGAGTCCATGAACACACAGAAAAAACAGAGACTACTGAGAAGTGGGGGCCAGAATTTAGGTAGATGGCATTGAAAACAAGATTTAAGTCCCCAGGGAGAGGTGAGGGAGATGATGAGGAGAGGTAAAGAGTTCAAGCTCACTTATAGTCATTCAGGAATCTGGGAGTTAAGCAAAAATTTTTGATGAACAAACAGTTCAGTTTGTCACTGATGGATGAAGGCTCTGGATCTGCATTGAGGCAGTCCTGACATGGTACTTAAACAATGCAGACTAAGAAAAATAAACTGCACATGAACAAAGAAATGAAGAGGACACAGTGGCTATTAACAGTGAAAGATGGTGGTTTTAATTAGCAAATGCTAATTGTAGGACTGGATATACAGTGGAATGGAAACATTGAATCTCAGGTGGAAGTAGGTGATAGCAAAATACTATTAATCTGAAAAGGTATAATGAGAAAAACAGAGTAAGGGAAAATGGAAAGGCTGATTGTTCCTTCCAGCAAGAAAATGTTATTATCAATAAAAAAATTAAGTGAAGCCTATTTTTTCTGTATTGGAACAAATTTTATACAGTATGTATAATGCTTGAATTATATTTTTTGCATTAAGAAGCCTAAAAATGGATAATATTAATTTCCAAAATAATATAGACTTGAGTAAATCATGGAAATCCAGTAATACAGAAAAAAATTCTGTAGATTTCACAGCAGTGGTATAAGCAGGAGAAGGGGAACATAAGAAGGAAGAGCTAGAAAGTGAGTTATATGTATAAGTAAATCTTCAAAACAGAACATAAATGTGTAGATAGACTTAAAGATAAAAAAATTATCAAGCAGGATTACCAATTTCACATTTGAAAACTATGTTAGCAATAATTGGGAGGGAAAAAACAGTAGCAAAACCATAATTTCTGATGGACTCTCTCTATTTCAGACTCTGTTGGGTTTATACCCCACCTGCCTGGGAGGCAAGGGGATCATAATTGCCCTGGACTTTGTTTCCAAAAATGAACAAAGCTGAGCAATAAAACACAAAATTAAAATTCAGTGATCATATCATTAGACCTGAAATATTTGTAAGGAAAAGGCAGTGACATCATGTAATGCTGTTGTTACAGTCAGACTCTAAAAGAATATAGAATAAATTTTAAAAATGTCTTGAACAAAGTGTTGGACAGAAAAAAGATTACAGTGTACTGGTAAATATTTAAGAGCAGGTAAAGATGATAAAATCAAAATTAATTCCATCAGAGCCCACCAGATTGCAGCTGAAGAGTTTGGAAGCTGCATACAGTTTTGCTGAAGCATAAAATCACAGATAAACAGGAGTAGTCACAAATACTGGGAACAAACATTAACATTAGTGTCTGCACCATACCAAATCTATTGATTTTTTTTAAGGTAACATAAAATGGTTTTATTTTACTGAGAGGAAACATAAACTGAATGTGAAGAGAAATTGCAGATATTGGAACTATTTACACTAAAAAAAAGACTGAGAGGTTATGATAAAAGTCAAAAAAGCCATTTAACAGCCCTGCTCCGTTCCTTGTGATTGTTTTTGTCCTTCCAGAAGTACAAGGGAAACACAATGAGACTGAACAGTTGCAAATTCAAAACATTAACTTGATAACTCTGGTACTACTACCTCACCAAGACTCTGAAGGTAAACTGCAGCAAATAGGCAGTGTGCACAAGATAATTCTTTTTTTTTTTTCCTTCTTTTAAATGGTTTTGAAGCACTTTGCTTCAGAATCTGCACCATCCTTCACCTCTCAGGACTGGTAGGAAAGGATGATGGCCACAGTTATCCCGTAATTGCACCTCTGCCTGCAGGAACTGTCATGGATTGTTGTTAAAGGATTGGACAATGCAAATCCCTCTGAGTCAAAATGGGCAGTCAAATCTTCTTCTTTGTGTGTGTTTTTTTTTGAAGAGAATAAAGGACATCTTAAAGAAGAGGGAAAGAATCCATCCGTATTTCAAGCTCTAAAATTGCACTTACGCGTGTGTTTGTACAATGTACGCACATTTAAGAAACCCCTGGGTTTTGCTGTGGAAACATAATTATTATGAACTTAAAAACATCTAGACAGAAAGATATGACTCCTATCCTTACTTTCACCTTCCTATCAGAGAAGAAGGATGATGAACTGGCTCCTTTTAATAGCTCCAGAAAATGGCAGCATGTTTCTGCTCACACACTGACAGGGAAGGACTTGACTGCTTGGAAAAATAGTGGAATAGTGGTTGCCAGCTGTGCTCTGAGTAAAACTAGGATTGGTCTGATAAAACTGCCAGACCAAGTGCAATATAAGAAATGAAGCCTTGGCAATATCATGTAAGGAGAGGCTGAAAATTATTTCATGTATTTTATAAAAACTGAACTCTGAATATGGTAGGAGTCTGCAAAGAGTGGAGGCTAATAACAGGGTGCTTCCAAAACACAGACTCATGGCTGTGTGGGCCCTGGGACAGACTCTTATCTTTCACAGGACCAAATGTGAACAAGGTGTTGGTGTAACAACAGTTTTTGGTTGCTCAGCCCATTTGCTCTGTGCCTTCAGGAGGAGCATGTGAGGGGACATCGATACTGGAGACATCTCCTGAAATGCTGCTGTGACCTGCAGGGCTCTGCAGCTCCTTCACACAGAGGGATGGAGGCCCTTGGGTCCATGGGCAGAGTTTTGGAGATTCTCCACCTTCCTATGCCATGAACGTACAGCATAAGAGAAGGATGCCAGCTAAACACTGTGCCTGTTTCCCACTTGCAAATGAGGACAGCAAAGCCTTTCTGTTGTGTAGTGTAGGATAACCCTCACCATTACAGCCTAGAGTGTGTTCTGATATCTCAGAGGTAAACACAGATGAACTGCACAGCATTATCAGCCTTAAAATGGCAAAGAAGGACTTGGGCTGTTACAAGGCCTTAGCCTTTTCCTCCCACTTTGCTTTCCTCTCAGAATGCCCCAAACACATGGTGAGGACATAACACTGTGATGGCAGCTAAGGAAGGGCCAGTGGGTACTGAAGTGTGGCTTTGTCAGTTTAATAAGCTGCTGCTCTTGCAAAAATGGCTGCAGTCTCTAAACTTAACCCCTGAGAACTTCAATTATTTTATCTACCAATCTTTTGGATTACTGACACCCTCTAAGGGAAAAGCTGTTGTCTTGGATTAGCCAAAGCAGCTACAATGCTGTCTTCCTTAGAGACGGAGGATGACTTAGCTGTCTTATCCTTGGAAAATCTATATAATCCAAAGATTAATCCAGAAGACCCTGATCTCTTTGCAGCAAAAGGCGATTCCTAACAAACTGCTTTCTCCCTAGCAAAGCTAGCTCTTCTCTTTCTCTTTCAGCCTAGAGTAAAAAGAGCTGTAATTGTCCTAATAAAAGCATTTTAGTGTCATGGATAGCAACTGTCATAATACAATTTCTTGCCTAGATAAAATTTATCCAGAGAATAAAATGGTTCCTGCATTGCTTGCTATGAAAAAAAAAAAAAAAAAAAAAAGAGAGAGTTAATTGCTATCAGTTAAATGAAAGCATGGAGGAAATTGGATGAACAGCTTTCCCTTGGATCTCCTACAAGTGTCTTAGGCTACAAAATACTTACTAGTGTATGTGTGTTGACTTTAAAATCATTGTGGGATACAAAATAATGCACATTGCCTCTCTGAGCTGCTTCATTAGCCTGATTTACCTCCAAGGTTCCTGTTTCAGGCAAGTCTGTTAGTCCTGCATACAAAAGGATCAGCCACAGAACTCTGCAGCATGAGCCGAGCCTTTTGTCCTTCCAGTAAGAGGGAATAAAGTACAAAACAAAAACAAACCTTCCCTGCAAAAGTAGCCTGTCAAATTAGCAGGGCATTTCAAATACAAAGATCTTCAAATCCTCACTTCTGCTCTATTTAAGAGACAGAGGAGAAAAGCCTTATTTAGCAACAAAACACAGTCCTTGAGACACATGGCTTTTAAAATGCCTAATCGATCAATCTCTCCCTTCCTCTGTCCTTCCTTTAAGAGAGAAGATTGAATGTAGTTTGAAAAGAAATGTCCAAGAAAGCTCATCTGTGTGACAAAGCAAAAGCCAGACCTAAAGCAAACAGTAAAAGCTGAAAATATCTCTGCTCTTCTGGAAAATGTAGGAAAAGAGGCAGAGTCCTGGGGCAGGGTGTGGGAGCCCCACGGGCTGTCGAGGTGCTCTGCAAATGAAGCCACATAAAGCATCTCACCTGCCCCTACCAGTGACTGTGGGACATTTCAGAGTGTGACCTTTTGAAATGTACATAAAATACTGGAGATCGTCTCCTCTCCTGAGGGCATCTGTAGCATGAAACTGAAGGTGGCCTCACAGTTGGCAGAAAGTGTGTGGGGCTTTCTGTTTACATTTATTTGTGTACAGACACTGGCTTGTTTGCTGCTTTTTTCTAAATTACTGCCCTCTGCATTTCCTTCATTTTACATGCACTGCTGTTAAATCACTTTTTCTGATAAATATGGAAACATGATGAGTTGAAAAAATCCTTCCATGTCAATTCTGCAGTTCATATTCATGCTGAGATTGTATCTAATTTTGAAAATCTTCACACTTGTGCCCTGCCATCATGTGTAATCTTTTATGCATGGCTACCTCCACTGCTGCTGAAGCAGTTGCTATGCGACAGATGAACCTGCTCCGTGGGGCCCTGACATTAGTAAAAGCAAATTGACCACAGGAGCACTAATCTAGCATGAAAAGCAGTTGGTGCCGTGCATTTCCTAGAGAAGGATTACCTAATCAACAAGCAAAACCTCCTTTTAAACGTGAGCTGAATTACCTGGGTCTGGATTTCCCCGTTTCGCACCTTTTTGCTTCCCCAAATCATCCTGAAGAGTGAAGCCTGCAAAGAGGTATTACTCAAGAGGAGCAGGGACTCACCTGGGATCAGATTCTTCAGCTCTCACCCTGGCCTGCTGGCAAATTTGTCATCTGGTAGTTCTGATAGTTCCTGTAACTTCTTTCTCCAAGGTTACCAAAAACTGGTAATGAAGACAAATAAAGACAAAGGATGGTCAGACTACAGTGAATGTCACCCTCTTGTCACCTCACTGATAAACCACATGAGCTTTAAGTGTCAGAAAAGGGTTAGATGAGAAAGTGGTCACCTAATCCACATGGAGCCCAGGGCATAATGCCTGCTCAAAAACCACCACAGCACACTGCTGCCATTTTTTGAGAAAGTGATCTCAAGGGAATTATACTTTGCCAGCCAGATCACTACTAACATCATTATTAGTGATTTAACCCTGCAAGTACTGGGCAATTTTCTTTGAATCCATCACCAAACATATGATTATATTAGAGAAAATGAGTCCTGACTCACATAAAGGTTCAGCTGACCTCTATCTGGATGTTTCTGAGGAGGCTAAGGCTGATAATCTACTGTTTTCTCCTAGAGGTAGAAAGGCTTTTTAACCTTTATCTTGCCACAGGAGAAGAGAGTTGTTGGAAAACTTGACCTCAAAAGCCACTTTTGAAGAGGCAAAGGTTTTATAATGAAAAGCATTTTGAGGACAATTACAGGCACTCCTGGAGGATCCTCCAGATTTGAGGGATCCAAATTGGCCCAAGTGAGGTGTCTGGAACTTCATTACATCCCAGTGAGATATGATTTTTTGTATAAAAGAGCTTCCTGCCCTCCTGTTTCTAGTGTGGTGCACCACAAAGAAATCCAACAATCCAGGGTGCAATGCTCCAACGTGTCAGAATTGTGCACCTGGATATTGCAGAAACAGCAGCTCAGGTAGAACACCTGGGAATGCTACAGCCAAGGTTAAAATCATGTTTTGACTGCAGTTCAACTACACCCAGTTTGTGCCAACAGCTCAGCATGCTTACCTCTAAGTGCAGATAAAGAGAGAATTTGGTGACACCTTCACAGGGATAACACTGAAAACTGTTGCATCATAAGGCTCAGAAAAGGATGTCAGATAGGAAAACAGAAATCACCTCTTCCAAAATCTTGATCTCTTCCTTAACTCTTTGTTTTCCTCAGTTTCTGAACACAACAGTAACTACAACAATACTTGCTGTTCTTAAATTAATAGTTTCATTTAGTCCATCAAATGAGTTTTATTTCTAGTGCTGCTGCTGCTTGTGACTAACTCTTGTTAAGGCTCATGGTACAAGGGCTCCTGACTGTTCACCCAGTGACATGAAGGGACTTAATGGTACAACTTCCATTAACCTTGGTAGGATCCACACAGCTAAATCCCCACCCTGAATATTTAACCTCCGTGGTCTCTGTCTCTTCTGGTCTGTATAAATTGCCTTGAGGAGAGACATAAATAAATGCATCTCTGCTACCTTTGGTGCAGTTTAAGCACAGGGAGCCGAGATTCAGCACATCTGAACTGTGCTTGGGTGGGTCCTGCCCCACAGCCCCTCACTGCCCCACACACACCAGCACAGGAGAATTCTTCCTACCAGCTGAGTTTCCTTTCTGTGCAATGCTAGCAGCCTCCTGTGCAGGGCTGTCTCCTGCCCTGCACACATCATGTTCTGTGCTGTAGGAATTTCATTTAGAGCCATCACAAATGAATCAGGATCATGTGTAGGACTGGTGAGAGCCTGGGAGGTGGGAGGTCAGCTCACATTCATGCAGGAGTTCTTTGGTTCATACCAAACCAGTGCTCCAGCACAGATCTCAGGGCATCAGCAGACATCAGCCAGTGGCAGCATCATGCACTGGGAGAGTCCAGCAAAGAATTCCACACTGTACTTTTTGCCATCTACATCGACTGTGAAGCAACCTCCGTACCACAGAACCCCAGCCTGCTGACTAGAACTTGGTCTCCAAAACACTCTGTAGTTTCAGGCAGATTTTCACTTCCCATGTCCAGGCTTTGCTGAGGTAACCATGTGCTGTAAATCTGCTGCCACTCAAGTGCTCATCCACAAGGGGCTGAACAAGTTCAGCTGGTAATTCTGTGGTGTCTTTTAACTTGCTAGTCAAGGCAACAAACATCTCCTACAAACCAGGTTCAATATTCCTAATGAAAAGCAAAACTGCTCCTCTGCCACTGTTTTCATGACCAGTTTAAGTACATCTTTTCTTGCCTCATGTTTAACTGGTTCTTTTCCTCCTTCACTCATCCTTCCCAAAATAAGCATGCACACAATTCAGTGTCTATCCTTATGAAGAGAAAAATTATACTCATCTGGTCTTGACTTGAGCAGGCTCAGCAAGATTTTAGGCTGGGTTTTATGGCCTGAGGAGAAGAGCTGTGCAAGCCAGCTCCAGTTCTAGAAAGCTGTAAAGGTGCTTCAGCACATCATTCCACCTGAGCAAAGTATTTATGCACTGCAGGGTGCTTCAGTGGAGCTTCAGGGCCACACTAAGGCTGCTATTTCCAGATTTGAGTGCACCATCTGGATGTAGGAGCTTGGGCAGGTGCTAGCTCAAGGCTTTCTTTGTTGTACTTCAATACACAGAATAGACACATCCCCACTTGTCAGGCAGGCTCTCTCCCTTGTCACCCTCTGTCCTTTCCAGCACCTGTTTCAGCTTGACTTTGTTTTCCTTGAAGGAAAATTATGAGAATTATAAGGGTGAGATTGTCCTGAACTCATCAGTGTTTTGTACAATGCTCCTAATAATTCCCTCTTTCTCCTGGAAATACCTGTCTTAATGGATCCTGTGACCACATATGGGGCTTCTGCCCATTCATGTTAATTTAATCTCTCCCATTGTTCATCAGAGCTTTTTTCCTGCCCTAACAGCCACTTCTTTTTTTGGAGCAGTGACACAAATTATCATTAAGCAGGGCAATGCTCAAACCCTCAAGGGCTACAATTAGGTTTCAGGGTTCCGTGTGGGAGGACTGCACCAGAATACTATAATCCTTTCTTTATTCTTTAATGATCATTACACTCTCTATGTATTAATAAAATTCATTTCCTATCCTTCTGGATATGCAAGACAAAAGTAATTAAAACAAAAATTAAGAAGCTCTTGTTGTCTATAAAAACAACAAGGGTCCAAGCTCAGTTTTCAGCAGAGCTCCTGCAGCTTGATTCTGTGCCCAAAAATGTCATTGAAAAATCTCATAGAATCACAGAATGCTTTGGGTTGGAAGGGACCCTAAAGATCACTTGGTTCCAACCCCTCTGCCCCAGGTGTAGGGGCACCTTCCACTAGACCAGGCTGCTGAAAGCCCCATCCAGCCTGGCAGTGAACATTTCCAGGGATGGGAAATCCACAGCTTCTCTGGGCACCCTGTGCCAGGGCCTCCCCACCCTCACAGGGAAGAATTTATTCCCAATATCTAATGCAAGTCCACCATTTTCAATTTAGAGCCATTGCCACTTGTCTTGTCCCTCCAGACCTTTCTCCAAAGCCCCTCTCCCAGTCTCTTGTAGCCACTTTAGGCACAGGAAGGTGCTCCAAGATCTCCCTGGAGCTTTCTCTTTTCCAACTCAGGCTGTCTCCATAGCAGAGGTGCTCCAGCCCTCTGGTGATGTCTGTGGCCTCCTCTGGACTCACTCCAGCAGGTCCATGTCCTTCTGTGACCTTCTCTCATATTTTGGTGCCTCTGAGAGTTGAATTTCTGTCCCTGCTCACCAAGGGCTGGGAACAAGGCTGGGAACAGAAATGCATGAGCTTCAAAGTCAAAGATGGGAGGAGTGTCCTAAAAAATTTGAAGCCCAAACTTATAAGTTTCCTGTGATGAAAACTAATTATAAAATCAGAATGCATTACCATAATTGTTTATATCTGTGTTTTAAGGAATTTGCTGTCTTCTGAATCTAATAAACGAAGGAACTGAAGCTTGACTGCTACAACAGTTTTTAATCTGTTTGGAAATTAATCCAAACAATGAAGAAATGCTTTCCAGTACTACAAGAAAACGTTACAGTAAGGAAAGAAAATGGAAGGGAAAGAGAAACCTTTAAAGAAAGGGGAAAAAAAAAAAAAGAAGCTAACAAAACATTTAATTATTATCTGGGGATAATTAGGGGCAGAGTGTTGCTGCTTCCCCTGGAGTGCAGGGTGGGAAACAAGGGCATGGGAAGCATTGCCTTTGGCTCTCTGACCCCACTCATCCCTGCAGATGCCAGACATTGCTCCCCAAGGAAGGGGGGAGCCAGGGGCCCTTGTGCATGGCCAGGAGGGGCTGGCAGGTCACAGATGGGGAGTTGTGATCCCACCCCTCTGAAAGACCTGTGAGCTCCACTGTATCCCTAAGGTTCAGCTGCAAATGAATATGGTACACTCCTGGCAAGCTAAACGTGAAATATCTGTCAAATATCACCATCTCTGTGTTTTCAGCCCTCTCAGCAAGGTATTCTTCAAGCACCTGCTCATACCTCTGCAGCTGAGGCAGATTAATTCAAAGGATAAAACATCAGATAGAGAATAATTGCTTAAGAGCAGCCAAAGCAGACAGAGTTTTAGTATAACCATGTTTAGAATTAGCACAGATCCTTCATCCTATTCTTGGCCATAAAAGAGAAATTAGTCTATTTCCCACATCTCTCACTTCTACAGCTGTTCACCTCATCACATTGTGCACAGAGTTGTTAGAGCTGCCGAAGATTAAACTAGTTTTTGGCAAAGATTGCAAGGTAGGCACTTTTCTGTCAGATGGGGAGGACTGTGTAGGAGGTTAATAATATCAGGCACACCCAATGAGAGCAGTCATGGCACAGAGGCCAATAAAAGCCCTAAAATCAACAGCACTTTTGAAATTCATCTCAACCCAATTTTTCACAGACATGGTCAGGAGGCTTTGGTTTGCTTCCTCATGAGAACCTGCTCCTATCACCTGAGCTCAGCTCATTTCTGTAGTTCAGGGTCAGCAAAGTCCCCAAGATCTGAATGAGCAAAGAGAGCCAATAAATGGTGTTTTTATCCTACTCATGACCTTCCAGGTGCACACACAAGTGCAGCAGTGGAGAGAAGCAGGCCAGTTGTTAGTGTTGTTACCTGTGCTACACCTGTACAGGGCATCAAAGCCCAGCTTTGGTTCCAATCTTTCCAAGCAAGCACAGCTTCCAGAGGGAGCAAGCCTGCTAATTTCATGGTGCATCTCCTCTGCCTAAAGCTGAGTGTCACTGATCCCATGCATGGATGCTGTGGCTCTCAATCCAGTATTAACAGCCACTTAATCACCAGCCAAAAACAGTAAACTCAGCAGCTCCATGCTGTAATATTGCAGGGAGTGCTCCAGAAAAACTCTCTAAACAAAAGTTCTATCTCTGACTCAGAAACAAATCCTCTGACATTTTTGTCTGCAGAAGCCAGCTAAAAATATCCTTTTAATCATGATTTGGCCAAAATAATCTCTAGCAAGGGTGAAACAGTGAGTGTCCAAGCCTTGCTGCAGAATGAATCTGTCAGAAGTGCAGCTGGGGCAGGGCTGGGTGCTGAAGGCAGAGCTCATCTGGTTATCCACAAGGGAAGGTACAGTGGGGTGAATTTCTCACATTTTCTCAGCCAGTGCAGAGTTCTCTTCCTCTCCTCTTTTTGAGGATGAAAGTAGCATTTGTAGCTTGCTAAAAAAAAATAAAAACAAAAATTAAAAAAAAAAATGGAGCTTGCTAGAGGACGTTCTATTTCTAATCCAGCCTGTGTGCATCTCCCACATGTTCCTGAATTTTCTGTGGCAATAGGTGTTTGTTGTACTCCTGTATGGAATCTTAAATAGCTTTATAACACCATCTCCTCAGATGTCTCATTACTCCTAAAAACAATGTTGTGTTAGAAGTGTTTGCTTTCTTTCATTTTTGTTTCAAGATTTAAAAAGGCAGCTGCAAGAGATCGATTTTCAGTTTTTAAAATGCTCCACTCCTAAATAATACAGCATCATGTGCCTCTCAGATGGAGATCACAGTTTGGCTGCATGCTTAACCAAGCTGCTTTCCTTGGGAAAATATCACAGCTGGGATGTGACCTGCTTCAAATCCCATGCTATGGATCTAGACTTTGATTTCATTTCTGCAAGAAAGCAGCCCACCTCGGTTTGTTAGCCCTTTGAGCAGGATTTACGTATTGCTCGCTCAGGCCAAGCACAGTGTTAGCCCTCAATAATAATAATGAGTTGTGAAAGGAGTTCATAACTGGATGTATGAGATAAAGAATATTTGAAGAGCAAAGGTTCACAATATTCTCAGGGATAATGGCATTATTTCAGGGAATCTCTCTAAGCAGCATGTATGAGAGGAATTTGTTCCCCACAGACCCCAGTGCCAGCCTGCACCTACTTTATTTTCCCAGCCATTACCAAACCAGCATTTCTTCTTCAAACCCTTTGGAGCCATAGACCTTTTGAAAACACATACTCCCAGGAGGAGTTTAGCACTCCAAATAAAATAAAGTAATTAAGCATAATAAAATAAAATATGAAGGTAACAAAGCCAGAGACTGATTAGCAATACCTACGCAAACCTTGCTGTTTGAAAAGTGCTGCAGATTTTGTTGTACACTCTTCCTGCTAGGACAAGTACTTTGTAAGTAATCACAATTTTGCTGCCTCAGAGAACGTGATTTCAGCTGCTTCCTGCTCAATAAAGTGAACATCCGAATCACAGTGGAAAAAATTTCAATCAGAAATCTCTCAATATTCACAAATTTCTTCCAGGTGTTTGCATAGCTGCTCACAGTGTATTCTGCATGCTTTAATGAACTGTTTCTTGTTGCTACAACAGGAAGCACTGGTGTGAGGAAATGAACTCCCTGGCATGGGAAGCAATACTCTCCTGACCTCTTGCAGCCTCTCCATTTTTGTATTCTCATCAAAAGATGTGTACACTGAAATCAATGTGCGCAAACTCAATGTGTTTGAATCATACGTAGACATCAGCTTTTTTCCTCCCCCCCATTTTCTTTTGTATATCTTCCTGTGCCTGTAAATGCCCAGAAAAACTGTAGAGTATATCCTTTTGGGTCCCAATTAAGATTCTGAACTGCTGTTCTCTGTATGATAACAACCTGAAGTGCTGACAACACGCTACCTGTCAACAGGCAAATGAAGGCCAACCATCTGTTCTACTATAAATTGTCTCCATTACTCTCAACTTGAAAATCTGCTTTAAAGACTCCCCAATTATCCAGTAACCTGAGCCAAACGACGCAGTGTTATTTTAACTAAAATCGTCATTGTATACAAGAAAAATAAACATAAAAAGCTCTGAACAAAGAAAGATTTTTGAAAAGTTGGTTTATGTCTGATTTTGTGTGTGCAGCTCTGATGTTTGTGCTGGAGCAGCTCAGAGTTGCAGAAGCAAAAGGTATCAGATTGCTGCTGGTTGAAATCCTGAATTTCAATGGATAGGGAGCTGGCTATACCCTCCTACCCAGAAGCTTTTTTCTCAAACAGATTTGGTTTGATTTTATTTCAGTTAAGTTGGGCTTGCATCTAGTCCCAGAATCTTCATGTCCAAAAGTAAAGATCAGCAAAACCAAGCACTAAAGCAAGGGTTCAGCTTCTGCCTGCTTACCTGTCCACAGAACATTCCCTATTCCTCAGACTGTCCTTGTGTTATTAGCTGGCTTGTTTCTTTGGGACATTCCCTGCTTGTTAAAACTCTGAAACCTCAATGGAAAGTTTACAATGGGACCCAGTACAGAATTTATATTGTTATAAATGAACAGATGCACTGGGCTGATAATCTAACCCAGATTTCCCCTATTCAGTAACCAAAAATTTGCATCAGCAGCTGGGGCAAGCAAGCAGGCCAGTCTTAAATGCTACTCAGGGGATTCATCTACTGATCACATCTACTAGACTACATGTAACAGCACTCAGATTTTGAACACAGGACCCATTTACAGGGTCCATTTTACTCACAGAGCCAAAAAGCTCAGCAGACTTCCTATGTACAAAGAAAATATATTTTCAAACTGTCCGTAGTTTTTAATGTCTAGAGATTACAGATAGCAAAGATATCATTGACTGAATGAAAAATGATAGAAAAGTGTGTGGCCTTACTTTGCAGATGCAAGAATTAGGATATGGGATTCCACTGGAAAACCTGCAGGCATCTTCAGAGTCATCTTAGGGTGCAGGTGGTAAATTGAAGATTCAAAGACAGCAAAGAAGAAATCCAAAACAGGGACACAGACATAGGCATGTAAATGTTTTTGTCATTGAGGTGACTTTTACAAGGCCATTCACCTGTATAAGACCCTATTGACAAGAAAATGTTTGTAATTTGCAGTGCTTAAATGACACAGAAACACTCCAAAATATTTAGCAACAAAACAACAGTACTTGATCCCATGCTACGGACCCAGCAACACGAAATAACTGCTTTTTATAAAGCCTTGTGCTGGAATAACACTTTGTGCTCCATGGTATTTACCAGGGAAGTTAAATGCAGAGAAAAATAAGATGACACAGTTGCTTCATCATGAATGGCTTTTTGAAAGTTCATATTTCTTCATTCATACAAAAGAAAGTCAGGAACTTATAGACTGTACCAGATATTTCCAAGAAATTCAGAAAACGAGGCAAAGGTAAAAAAACTGAATAAATGACTCCGAGTCATCAGAGTAACCATTGTAACACACAAATGAATCAGATCATTCAATACAAGGTGCAGCCTTCAACAGGGACACAAATCTGTGCTTGTGTCATGACTCTTGAGATATTGTTTTCCATTATGGACTTTATTTTTCCTCCTACAGATTTCTGTGTAAAGGAAAGGCTGCCTCCTATTTTGATATACTAAACTACTTTGGGTTTTGCTGGCTGGCTGACCTGATGGGAGTTTTGGTTTTTGGTTAGGTTTGTCATTCTCCTTTGCAAAATCTGCGGCCAAGATTTTGATCCAGGGCAGTTGTGTTTGCCTTTGCACCAGCACCAGCCTGCACTTGCTGCTGGCACTTACAACCTTCCACTGGTGCAAGCAGTCCTAGGAACCAACACACCCAAGTATTTCCAAAGAGTAGAACACAGAACTGTTTGCATTTCTGCCAGCTTCCTGGGGTATATAATCTGAAAATATGCAGACTGCTGAAATGTAGTGACCCACTCTGGCAGCTACACCCAGTATGCATTCCATGAGTTTTGTCACAGCCAGTGCAGAGGAGGATCCATGTGCACACACACCTGGGCCTCTGACCACCTCCCTGCAGTCTGGAAATCCTCAGTGAATGGTCAGTCAGTACAAACTCTTTAAACTGGTGACTCATTGAAGAGCTGATCCACCTCCAAATAAATGCTGTTACTAACTTGAGCCAAATTGGAAAAATATCACATTATCTTAAATTTAGAATTACATGTGAAAGAAATCTGGAGATAATACAGGAAATCTATCTTAATAAATTTGTACCAAAGTCCCAAACCAAGGACTATTTTACATTATGGAAGAGAAGGCATGTGAAGAGCACCATTTCTCAAGGTCTCAAACCAAAATAATGCTAAATCAGGCACCAAATGTAGCCCAGGTTGGATCTCACAGCCAGACCTCTGTGCTATTTCATAGCAACATTCAATACTCACATCTCTAATCATCAACTATTTGGAGATTTGGGACAGGGAGAGGATCTCCAAAGACAAAAGTCTAAACAAATAAAGCCAAGAACTTGTTTGCATCACACAATTACTCGTTCCGTGAACTGCAGCTACCTCGTTTCCTGTTGCTTCAGTCAGGAACAGTTCACTAAGGACCTGGGTACCACCTTCTAAACAAGTATGTCCAAACAGCAATGCAGCAAAAAGTGAAATACCTGATATATGAATACCTATTAGCTGATGTAATGTACAGTGGGAGAAGGAGGAAATGTATATTCAGCTTTGTGACAGGTATTTCAAAGCACCACATAATTAGCTTTGTTTAGTTATTTTAATTTTGTTTTTATTGGCAAGATGCAGCATAAAAAATCCACTAATTAGATAGGAAGTTCCCCTAAAGACATCTATCAACGGTTTCTATTAATACAGGCAACTGTGAGTAAGTAGGTAGGATGGAATAACATTCAAAACCAACTTTTAGTTAATTAAATTGAGGTCTGGATGCAAAATACTTTTCCCCCATCAACAAATGTTCAGTCGCATTTCTTAGAAAATTGGTGTGAAAAATAATCCTAAATCTGAGGAACCTGTCAGAATTTTGATTTCCATCTACTTTGTTTCTCATCACTTCAACACAGTAACACCAAGAATATTATCTCGATGGCTTGCTGAGCTCCACAGAGAAATCCACTGTCCCCAGCAGTAAGAGCTGTGTATTCACCAATTAATGTTAGGTTTTGTTGGTTATTTTTGTATTTTTGTTGCGGTTGGGATACCAGGTGTTTGGGATGAGAACTTGTGGTTTAAATGTTTCATTTTTTTAATTTATATTATAGTTTTACAGTAGTCAGTTTTGTAGTTTTTTATTAATAAGGTATAAAATGGCTAACTATTTTTTGTTATAAGGTTTTTTAAGGTTAAACTATTTAATTAAAAAATGATACTTACATTATTTTTATTTTTAACTTAATAATTAATTATTCAAAGTCCGCAATGAGGACATTTTTGTTTCATTATAAAATACTACTTAAACTTATGAAGAAGAAGGGTGTTTGATGTGTAGGGTGGTAGAACTTTTTTAACATTTGCACTCCTTGGCCTTACATAGTTGCAGATTAATAATAATTGAAGTACCACCAACTGCTGAGTCTGGGTCCTCTTAGACAGAAAACTCTGTTGGGTTTTTTTCCTCTCTTGACTAAAAAATATACAGAGACCTTTTGTGGTTCTCAGGCTGGCCAGCCAGCAGTTGGCCATGTTGCCATCTGAGGGCTGCTGGTCAGGTGAGGTTCAACGGTGCAGGAATGCATCAAGAGCCCCCAAGGGAAGATTTAGATTGGGTGGGTTTCAGAAATACATGGCCACAACTTGGAGACAGTGTGCTCTGGTTCTAATGGAAGCAGGGCAGCAGCAGATGACTTAGCACACATTCATTGAATATTTGGAGTCTTTGTGCTGCTCTGCCTGGGCAGGAAGGGCAGAATCAGCCACATCCTCCTCCTGTGTAGGCTGGAGCATCCTCAGTGGGGCCTTTGTGTGGAGCCTGTGTAGACACCTGGCATGGCATTACACCACAGCTGGAGGGCACAGCTGCAATGTAACCAGCATTGAGCTCACCTGGGGTGTTTGCCTGTGTGTGCTGGGTGCAGGAACCTGCTGGGGCATCGCCTGGCAAGAGCAGAGGCAACAGGGACAAGCACCGAAGCAGCAGAGGTAGCCATGGATGCCAGACTCCCTCCAGCCTTGTGGCCAGGCTCTGGGTGAGCAGGCAGCCCAGCATGGAGTCTGGATCCATGTGGAAATCTGGGGAGTGTCTCCTTCCCACACGGAGCAGGGATGCCTGCGAGCCAGGCGAGCCAGGCGGAGTCCAGCTGCTCGGGAGGGGAAGGATGCAGAGCCACTTAGAGAGATTGACAAGGCAAGGTCTGCTGAAGGACAGCCAAACAGAGCCTGCTCTCCCTGCAGATCTGGGACCAGGAGGGGCAGGTGAATGTCCGAGCTAGAAAAGAAGCCCTGCTTTAATTCCTGCTGTGCATAATGCAGGTAGCAGGAAAGGAGCAGCTGAGGAGTGAATTTGCTGAACAGATACAGCACACAGTGCAGCATTCCTCCTCACATTTAGAAAATAACTAGATCTCATGCTTATTTCCCTTCCCTTCTCTATATCTAAATTCATATTCTTTACCACCTGCGTGTGCAGAATGGAATAAATAATGATTACCACTGTGATAGAGAACTACTGCTAAAATCCCAGTAAGTCATCAAATGGTTGTTATGTACAAAGATAATGCAGTCAATAGTGAGGCTTTTTCAGCAGGGTTAGGCAGCAACACTATATGTGCATGTTTTATTAGTTACAAAAATGGGTATTTCAGTATAAGCACCACATGTAGATCAAACTGACAGACTCCTTTGGGATTAAGCCCCATCGCCTTCTGAATGCAAGACAAGCATAAAACCACTGCAGCAACGGGGAAAAAAAAATCAGCTTGAAAATAATTAAACAGCAAGGCAGCCACCCATAATGATATTCAGCAGAACACATTAGGGACAGTTTGCTGGGAATGCACAAGAGCACTCCAGTTGTTTAATTAACATTGAAACGGCGGTTCCACAAGAACTAAAAATCCTGTTAATTTATGTGTCTCTTAATGATGCTCATTTAAATACTGTCAACTTTTCTCCAGTTTAATATTCATGATTTTTAGTCATTAAAACACCACTCTCAGCTTGTGGATTCACCGAGAAACACAAATTGTTTGATGATGATGTCAGTTCTTTAAAAAGTTCTTTTCCCCTTAAAGTGTACATCTCTCAATGCTCATCACGAGGGTCATTGTAGTCTGGTCTATAAATACCATTTTTATCATTCCTATAATATAATAAACCACAATGTTCTCTCTCACCTTCAAAGACGAGCCCTGCTTGCATAGTCAGGAGTTATTTATGTAAAGGTAGTTATCTTTTTATGACAGAGCATCTCAGCTGGTTAATGTAATGGCTTTATATATTGGGATACTGGGCTCAAGTCCCACTTTAGATTATAAAAACTATTTTCATCCAGGGTAGGAAACATTACATTAAAGATAATTTTAGTGCTGGAAAGACGCTTGCAGCTGGATATTAAAAAGATACTGCCAATGTAGGCAGAAGTCAAATTTTGACCTCCCTAGAATCAGTAAATCCATGGTCTGAATGAACACTTGATTCCATGGAACCTTTTTTTACCCTGCCCTTTCCTTGTGCTGGCAAGTTCAGACAGTCTCCAATGCTGCCTCTTTGGCAGAAACTATGATGGAGCCTCCTGTGACTGGGACTTCTCCAGAAAAATGTTTTATATTGATCTTCTATGGTCAGAGAAAATCCATTAAGGTTTTTATAAATTGAAAGAATACAGCTTATTTGTACAGATAATCTTTTCATTGTATGATGATTTCAAGGAAAAGATGAACATTTCAGCAAGACAGAGCAGGACATTTGGAACAGAAGTACAGACAGCTACAGATGGACATTTCTTCCCTTACAAGGGCATTTCTTCCTACCATTTTTGTTCTAAGCACCAGCCCTT
This sequence comes from Agelaius phoeniceus, assembly GCF_051311805.1. Lineage (NCBI taxonomy): Eukaryota > Metazoa > Chordata > Aves > Passeriformes > Icteridae > Agelaius > Agelaius phoeniceus. The sequence continues at coordinate 31,588,572 of NC_135272.1, forward strand.
AACATCTTCTTAATTCCTTCCTCTGATAATGCCATGTTTTCCAGGACAAGATATATTATTCCTTTTATTCTTCTTTTTAGTACCCAAACAATTGGAAGTGCCTCTTATTAGATACTTTATTTTTTTCTCTAAGTGGATTGTAAAAAATATTAATAAAAGACACAGGTTCAGTCTTAAAAGAGGTCATATACAAAGAGCAGATGAAATCTTGTTAGCACTCCAATTCCCACTGCATACTTTTAAGACCTAGCTGAGTTGCCTGTCTCAGGGTTTTTTTATTATTCCTGTCAGATTTCCAGTACACATTGAAATGCAACAGTGCCATATAATTTTTCTGAAAGACAGTTTGTTTGGCATTTTAGACAGACATCCAACACAACAAAATGTACTTTATTATACAGAGAGAAAAATATTCTGTGAACCAGGCAGCACAGAACTTATACTACCTGATTAGTAGCAAAGCCAATATTTATCACCTACTTCTGCTCATTTCAGTTTTTGCATTTTATTCTTTCCCTGTTGTTTCATATTTACAATCTGCACTTCATAACTAAATATCTTAATGTGATTTACCTCTGAAAAAAACAGTCATAACTAGATGGTCTAGACATAATCTTAATTACAAAAATGCTATCCTCTGTCTGAAGTGCTTTTTATGCAGTTACTGTTGCTATTTTCTTCCAGAAGCATTTCAATTAAGCAAGTAATCTGTATTAACTTATTGTGTACACATTTTAATGTGATATACATTATTTTCAGCATCATTCATCCCTGAAGAGATCTTTCTATTTATTTTAGTAGTCTAAATGTTCTTTTTTTCAGCAAAGGATTCTTTTTTCATTATACCTTATGATGGCCTAATTATTAAATGCAATTCCTTGGGACCATAATTTTGGGATAAAGCCTGATACATAATTCTAGCATGAAATATATGACCATCTTTATTCTGCTTTAATCTGTAATAGATTTTTTCCCAGGAAAAATGCATTATAGCTCCAGATTGATCGATTAATGGTCTATGCAATTCCAATGTCCCTGTCGTTTTTCAAGTTGAACATAGAAAAAAAATTATTAACATCTTAATTTTTTTTTTTTTTTTTTACTAAAAAAGGAGGCAATTCTTAAGGTAAAATATGTTAATTCTATCTATGGCAACTTCATCTGTTTACATCATTACAGATAAATTTGGAAACATAAACCTAATATGATAACTTACACCGCTCTTCCATTTTGGTATTTATACTTCCATATCCAAGCCTTTTGACATTGCTTTCAGGAGGCACTTGAAACTTAGGCATTGCCTCTAAACTAGTTCCCATGTGAAGGTTTCCATTACATTAAATTGGTATTTTGTATAGCCAGCATGAAGTAATCAGCATATGATATCTATTCCCAGTACATTTATTTACTAAACTTCTTCAGTGTCCCTAATCTTTGGCACTAATGGTTCAATAATTAAACAAATTATAATGAACAGTCTTCTCTTGTTCCTTGTTTTTGAAGCACTTGAACCCAATGCACAAGGAAAGTCGTTTCACATGCTAATTCAATTCTGAAAGCATTTTTCATGTTTCTCCAACATCCCAATTAAACACAGAGATCCTACCAAGAAAAACAGAACACTTTCTCTGGACCTATATATTGTGAAAAAGCCTCGTTTTCAGAATCTGTGATGTGCTAAACGTCTCACAAGAATTTCTTGCACTTACCTAAGGGAATTCTTTCCTAAAACACAGATTGGTTTGCATCAGCAGAAGCTTTCTTGTCTCTATCTCCACCAAGACTTAGTGGAAAACCTTTGGCTCAGGAGGGAGGTTGATTAGGCTCATCCTGGTTTGGAAAGAGTTTCTAAACTGTTTTTAAGGGGGGAAAGTTGTCAGCTAAGTATTCAATTTCCATGGAGAAAAGAGTTCTCTGTAAGAAGGAAGGAAGGAATTTGTGTCCCAAATATTTCAGAGAGGCATCCAGTAGATCATGACTCTTCCCTATTTTTAATGTACCTGTATCACGTTCTTCAGATGTTTAGAATCCCTGCAATAGATCAGCTGACCCTCCATGTTTCCATATTTATTAATATGCATTTGTGCAGAGTTATAACACCTGCATTTTACAAATCTCTTCATCTTGCTTGACCTTGTTTCTGAGCACTCCTTGTTCTCGTAGCTGTCTTAGATCATCTATTAAAATTAAATCTGGCTGCTAATGTGCCCAACTTCTTCCCTATGGAGAAGAAAAATGCCAAAGGCTAGTGGTTTGCAAATAGTTCTTTCTGGGCTTTGGCTCTTGTTTATATCAGTAGTGGCTCTGTCTGGATGTTTCACTCTTTTCCTCTCATGAAAATCTTTCTCATTATGGCTCCTGCAAAGCACAAACTTGTTACTCTGAGTCTACATGTTTGTGTCTATCTCATGTTTTTCCTAAATCCACTATGCAAGTAAACATATATCCCTTTATAATTGCTTTAAAGGCCCCTTCCTAGGATTCTGAAGATAAATTCTGTAAGAGATTGCCCAGCATATAATTATTGTGTGATTTTCTGGTTTATTCACACTTTCTTTCAGTGCTACTTAATCTCCCTCTTTTCCTCTGACATGGACTTTATTTTTATGAATACCAATGCACAGTCAGAGATACTGCTGTTCTTATTATAATACTGAGAATCTCACATAATAGACTTCTTGATATCAAAATTAAATCACCTGGAGTATGTATTTTGAGAGATTCAGAGAAATAAATATATTCTGTTAAGTCATAGAAATCTTCCTGAGTCCATCAACTCTGGGGTTTATAAACTGATTCCAACATTTAAGCTTTTTCAGTGAAGCTGCTGGAAGACTTGTTTGTGTATCCTGGGCTGGGCTGATGCAAAAACAATTATCTGTGAATCCAGAGCTGCTGCAAGCACTAATCAAACACTAAAATTTTATATGGGTAAACATCAGTGACAAACTCATCTTCTTTCTGCATCTGGTTTAAAACTTTTACAGTCCAACGCTACTTGTACAGGCATTAATAAAACCACAGTTTTTAATGGCTGCAAAACACTTCTATAGTGAACTCCTTATAGTTTTTGGTGCCATCAATTTTTTCCTTCAGGTGAGCTTCCTGATGAGTCACTGCCCACATTTCTGTGTTTTACTGCTTTTGATTTGTGCTTTACTGAGGTTTGGTTTTGTTTGTGTTCTTTTCTGTTTAAAAAAGGGTATTTTTAATTGATTGCTTTTGCTCCATTTTTAAAATCTCTTTTCCTGATTTCTGCTATATTTAATAGCAATATTAAGCTTTACTTGGTGGTATCTCTTCATTATGCTTGTAGGGGGTTTTTCTTGTATCTCCATGTCTCCTAATCAGACTTCTGATTATATTGAACATTGTACCAATTTAGAGCAAAACTTTAAACTATAGGTTAGCCCTATGCTACATTTTTCTTTGTTCTATGTTTTCTGGTATCCATATTAGCAATGGCAAACTTTCATAATGTAAGCTCTCATAGTTGTTACTTGTTATTTGTTGGAAATTTGTTTCTTAAACTGTATAATTTTAGCACAAAACTCATTATATACAGTTTTTTGCCACCAAGGCAGTATTTTTTCACAGCACCAGCACAGTGTTTTATTACATTCAAAAGGCATATGAATTCCCTTTCTCCTATAGTTAATGAGCCCTCAGGTGAAATACACTTAACTTGGGTCTAATCAGTGCCTATTTGTTCTTGCTTCCAGCAATGAGGTCAGGAACTTTTGGACTTCCCCTGGCACAGAGAAAGCATGGGTTTGACTTACTTGATACATATTTAGGGTTGTTGAGAACTCTGGAGCATAGTGCTCCTATGGAGATGTTTGCAGATTTGTGTTAATAAAGTCCCCTTGGTTGTGCTCTACTGTTGTCTCTTTTGATGTCCAGAAAACTAATCACTATAATAATATAACTCTGCTATGCCTGGATGACTTCATTTACTGCATCCTCAAACCCTGATACTTTCTGAATTTTATTTGACTATAAAAATGCAAAGTTTTAGGCATCTGCTTGTCAAAGGTGTTGCATATCTGTGGCCACGTTTTCCAACTCTGGTATTGTCCTCACACTCTTGTTTTTCAGTTCTATCCATTAGGTCACAGACTTCCCTGTGCTTGTTCCCTCTCTGTCCCCATGACTCTTGCATAATTGGTTTTACATTGGCCCACTTTCAGTTGGAGATGTGGAAGGTATCCCTTGCTAGCACTGTAAAATAGCCAATTTGCAGGTAGGAAGAATGTTCTCATTGAAGGTTGGACGTGGATGTTTGAATCTCCTCAGCTGGAGCAAAATTTAACCTAAATTCCTTCACTCTGAGAACATTCTCATCACAAGCTTTTGCTGCTTTGTCCTGTTCTTTCCCATGCCCCTTGTGCATTTTAAGCATAGGAAGTATTACTGTCTTTGTACCTTGTTCAGAGAGTTCACTGACTGCAGACCTCAAAGAACTCCTTAAATACAAAAGAGACAGAGTTTTGGATGTTTCCACTTGCACTGCCTATTGCCTAGTTTAAGTTCCCTCCCATTGCTATGTTTGTTGGCTTAACTCTCTTTAGCCCCTGTACAGAATCTCAAGCACATGACTTTTACTTTTTCACTCTAATCCTACAGCTAAGAACCCAGTTTTTAGTCCAAGCACCAAGAACCCTAGCTGGTTTTGGAATCTATCCCATAAGTCAGGCATGTTTTTGTCCTGGATTCATGAATCTGCAGCCTAAGAACCATCTATTTCCTACCCCAGACATAGCTCTAGTCCCAGGGAAGCATGTCCCTGCCAGGTTCACCTGGGGACAGCTTGACCTCTAAAAACAATTGACAGACTGGTGTTATGAATTTTTCTTTCACAAAATAGCTATGAAAAAAAAAAGACTTCTTTAAAACAGTAATTAAGTAACCCTATCTCCTTCCTCCTAACAGCCTAATGAAGGAACATTTAAATTGGGGAAGGTAAAATTCTAATCCATTATATCATAATAATGACATATTGTTTGGCATGGGCAGAGAATTGTGCTGCAGTGTAGTGATTAAAGCATCCATTTATAAAAATTATTTCCATTAGTGCATGAGTAAATATTTAAGTCAAAATTCAGCAGTGCTTAAGCATATGTTTAAATCACAGAGAGTATACAATCAGTGTGGTGCACACGTTCTCCTTGTCTGGTGTTGAACATTCTGTAATACTTGGCATTAGCTTGTTTTAGTGGGTCAGAAACACAGAAGGAGATGAAATGAACCTAAAAAGATGCAGTGCACAGTGGATTGGCAGTTATCTTTTGGCAGTTAGCTTTTCTTTTCTTTCCCCAAGTAAAAATCAAACTAAGATTCTAGATTCATAGGCATGAAGGGAAGGAGAGCACAAGCTTGCATCTTCTGGACCAGCAGCCAACTTCACGAGGATTTCCTTGCAAGAATGAACAATTACTTGGTCAGCAAGGACTCCATAGACATCCTGTAGTTAGTTGAACTGGATCTTTGTGTTCATCCCATTACAATGCAATGCAGATTTTGGCTAAAAACAGGTTTAGAATGAATTCATAACACTTTTTATACAGTTTCATGGGAGATGCCTCAGTACAACTCCCTCCACCCCTTGTGAGGAGCTGGACTCTCCCATTTTCAGATGTGCTGCTCCTGCTGACAGCCAGTCAGTGCCAAACTGACTGTCAAGATTTCAGTGCAGATCCAGTGAAGATTCAGAGATCAGGTTTTATAAGGTTTTCATCTCCCTCCTGCCCTTCCTGAGGCAGAAATGCTCTCTTCAAAAGCAGGATTTGAGTGAGAGGTGCAGCCCTGCAGTAATTTACAAACAGCACAGCAATTTAAAAACATATTTCATTACAGTTATCTATTTAGAAAAATTAAAGTAAAATGTTTACCCTCCTAATTGACCATAGGGAACCAAATACTTTGTGAATGTAAATTATAACTGTGATTAAAATATAAGCTGCACTTTCTCAATATTCATAGTGATGTCTGGTACAAGCAGCGTTAACATAAATTCATATATTTTCTTATCTCTCCAAACCCATACTTTTATTCAAATGAAAAGTTTATTATTTATTATTCTCTTGGTGGGAGTTGGGGTTTATGCCTCTATAAAGAATCTAAGCTGTCATATTTTCTTTATCCCATATTTGCCAGGTTGCCTTGTGGTTCATTTATTTGTTAAATGTATTGATCTGTTACAGCCATTATGCATTTCATAAACAGCTGTGGACTAATTGGTATTCATGTGTTGGGAGTTTTTTCTTATGGTACTGAAGTGATACAGTGAAGTTTATAACCAAATGATAGTTCAGTGCACTGTTTTTGAAGTTCAAATACAGAAAAAGCCCAAGTTAAAAAATGTTGTAAGAAATATTAGGCTAACTTTTATAAAGGATTTTTTTTTCTTTTCTCTGAAAATACAAGCAAAAGAACATGAGAGGAAAGCAACCAGTCATTCAAGAACTACATAATCCTGCCTCAATCAACATGCATGCAAGCAGCTGCACCCTTCTTGAACTCCCTGCAACTCCTCCAAACAGCTTAGAACAACTTCTATTCATAAATAACACTGCCTACCTCACTTAAAACTCAACTCTAGCTTTTATCTCTTGCCCCTGGAAGGATGCTTAAAGCCAGTCCTGATTCTGAATAGATCCATGCAGACCAAGCTCACAGACAAGACTCAGGTCCTCAACAAGCGATCTCTCGTTACACTGGTTTTATGTAAAAGTGTTTTCAAGCAGCAGTTCAGCAGCCCTTGCCTAAACCTGTGACTTTGACCAGCACAGGCAGCAAGTTAAATGCTTGAATATTCTGAGAGATCCAATTTACATTATTTTATGAATTTTCTCCTTGCCTGGGGCCTGGCAGCATCAGCTGGCAGCAGGAGCTATCAGGGGCACTCTCACTTCAGTGAAGCCACATTATTTTGATCCTTCCTTGTGCCCTGCTAAGTTGTTCATGAGACTGAGCAGCCTCAACTCCTCTGCTACCAGAAGAGTTTTATTCTTCCTTACCCAAGGAACAAACACCACACCACCCCCCTCTAATGTGTTGGGTGCAGCACTGTGTGGTGGCTCCTGGCAGCCCCAGCCTGGCCATTTGAGCAAAGGTAAATGCATTTGAAATGTCAGGATGAAGTCCAGAGACTTCTTGAATCGCTTCTCAGCAGCAAGGAGAGGGTTTCCATTAAGGGACAGGTCAGAATTCTTTCGGGGGTCAAGAGATGAGTTTCCTGAGTGCATCCAAGCTGACATTTGCTGTTACCCATAGAAAGCAGCAAGACAGAACAGAGTCATAAATTGCCTGGTGGGCCTGTTGGCTGAGTTCACTTTTACTCCTTCTCAATTGAGGGGTTTTAGCTGGTAGAAATTAGGATTGAAGGCTTTTGAGCAAATATTAAACATCAGTAAGGTTTCTGGTGTATAAATAAACCTTGTAGCTACACAGAAAATATTGTATCTTTGTTTACTTCTACTTTAAAGGCATCTTCACTAAAATTTGGGAATGAAAAGTTGTCACCTTTGCTAACATGATAGAGCATATAGTGATCCACTTGTGTACATGGTGAGAAATAGATTAATGTTTTTATTTAAATTATCATCACATACAACAGCTTTAATCACAGACTAACATTACATTGTGGTTTTGCCACACGTGCACAGGAAAAAATTCTCTCCATCCTACAAATGGTAGAAAAGCCATAGAAAAACAAAGGGAGACAGTTAAGAGTGATGCATTTATTTTTACATCTACATTTATTTTTACATTTATTTTTAAATCAGTTGTGCATAAGATTTTGATCATGAAAATAAAATATTAACATATTATCTGTCTTATTTTTGTTTTTCCCTTAGCTTCAAAACAGAGCTCATTAGAGAGGTTCACCTTTGTTTGTACATGGGCTCCAGTCAGTACCACTTCCAACATAATGTCTGACATGTCCTTTACTACAAGAGAATCTTTCTACATCTAAAGGGGTTCCACAGAGATTTAAACAAAGGCCAACAATCACACTCATATTACTTTAGGCCTGCGCATACCTTATTAAAACTGATGCAGTATCTGGAGTTTAAGAAAAGGTGAATGCTTTTGAAATCTGAGTGTTTAACTGATTTCTAGGCCCTGTTCTGAGCCTAGAGAGGAAAATATATTTCACCATTTTGCTAGGCTTGCAAGAAAATCCCACAAAAATGGTGCCACCCTGTAGAACTAATTACTTCTCATCACCACTAATAGAAAAGGGGATGTTTCTCCATGTGACAAGCCCTGCAGTACAGAAGAAATAATTTCTATTACTGTAAGAGAACTGAAACAAGATACAAGTAGATTTTAGAGATATTAAACATGAAGAAAAGCTTTGGTTTTGACCAACACGAGGTGTTCTGTTCCTAACCAATACCAACACTATCATCTGATTCACAGCTGACAAGAAGTTCTGCAGCTGAAATCCAATAACTGAAGGAACTCAGAGTCTCAAAAGCGTTGAGCCACATAACTCCCTCAGAAATCAAGGCACTGGAATTCCTGCAGGGGTGATGGCCTTGTCACCTCTCAGTAAGAGAAAGCTCGTAAGGCTGTGACAGGTTAAGTACAACCAGAAGTTGCAGGAGCCACAGTCAGCTGATTAGCTGCTGTTTTGTGGGGATGTGTTAGTGCTCCTCACACCTTTGCTCCCAGATCTGCTCCAGCTGGTAGTTTCAATCAGCAGTGTGCTCACACTAAGGCTGCATCAGCCAAAGGCAACTTGCAGCTGGATCTTGGGTTCTGGACTCATTCCAGAGCATTAATGTGTTCTGGGTGTCTTTCATCAATCAGAAGGGCAAGAGCCCCACTTCTACCCTCTATAAAAACTTAGCAATCAAGGCTGCAGAAACATCTGCAGTGGCACTCCATGGATTTCCAGATGTGCCCATGTAGAGACCAAAGCCACATGCCTTTTACCAGAGGTTTTTCCTGTGCTTTGGATGCCTGAAATTTGTCTGGTGTGACTTCAGAAACTCACCCATTCCTTCATTTAGGGAGGACCTAATTTATCTTTGTGCTTCTGCACCTCGAGTCGGAAGACAGACACATCCATAATGCATGGCTTTGTGATGTGTGCTCCATGACAGCTGCAATCTGTGAAGCACACACCAAAACTCCTTGAGAAAAGCTCTTGCTGAGAGCTGAGGCCAGCCACACACAACACCCCTCTCCTTCACAGCACACTTTACAGTGCTGAGGGTACTGTTTTCTACCCTCCATCTCAAAGGTTTCACTGCTGGAAAACTCTTCAGCATCTGCATAATGAGCAATGATATAAACACACATCAGTCTCCAGTTCCTTGTGTCTCTGAGATAACATATTTGATTTAAAGATACATTTAAACAAGGGAGATTTGGAAAATTGCATATCATCTTCAAGGTCAGTGAAAAATTTAACTGGCAACTACATTACAAATACATTTAATCCATTAGTCTGTCTCATGTAACTGAGATTAATAAATGCAAGGCTTAGATTTGTTCCTTCAGTATCCAGCAGAACGTGTTTCTGAGGAGTCATCTTGCTTTCCTGATTGCTCTCATTACAGGCTCAGGGAAGAGCACAAGCCACTTTCTAAAATGTACCCACTTCTGAGACTGCTCTCAGAAGAGCCAGAGCAGCAATCCTCTTGGGCTAGCAAGCTGGGGCTCTCCTGGAACGTGGATCTCCAGCTGGCTTGGGAACAAACTCCATCCAACCCCTCCTGCCCTGCCCCAAAGGCATTCCCACATGGGAACAGAGCTGTCCACCCACCAGGGTAGATCCATGCACTCATGGGATCATTTCAGGGGAAGGATCTGCCTTCTTCACCAGCTCCATGTCCCTTTCCAGGCTGCCTGGAGGTTACAGCTGTTTACAACCCTGAGCAGGGTATTCTTCCCAGCAAATCACAATGGCTGAAATCAATGGGAGATTTTACAGTAATGCAGTAATGGTCCATGTAAAGAGGCCCAGGCTGGAAGATTTCTAGTGAAGGCCTGTGCCTGAGGATTTCTGTACCTCTGGCTTAAAAAAAGAGGGGGGGAAAGGTTTCATATTTTTTCCATGACTCAGTGTAAAACGTTCCTCTTAATTTGCACATTCCTTACATGCAGTGGCCATGGAATTTATGAATATTGTCACTCAGGGAGGCAAATGCTGTAAATAACCCACCTAAGAATGCGACTTTAAAAAAGGAGGAATGTGAAGCCCTTTTGGGTAGAAGAGATGTCCTTCTGGATTATGCATGTGACACTCCAGTGTTAAAATTAGGGACCATTCGAACTACATTTCTCTCAGATCTTTCTCCCTCTCTCTGCCAAGGCTTTCAGAGAGGGTTTTATTTTTTTCTTTATGATACCCTGAGGAAATACCTCTCATGTTGGGTCAGCATCTTGAGCTGTCTACAGCATTTCCAAGACTAGCTTCCGAGGTTTTGCCCTCTGAGAAAATCAGTAAAAAGGAAGGCATGATGTGATCATACATTAGCTGGCCACAATCTCCCTCTATGGCTGCTCTTAATGCACTCAGTGGTTCCAGTGGAACTGCCCTTCCTGACCAACAGGAAAAGTCACTACTCTGTGAGTGATGCACTACAGCCTAGCTCCCCTGAACAAATTAATGCAATTATTGTATTAATTTAAAATTTCAGTCCCTCAGAACCATAGTCCCCTTTCCCCAATTTCCCTTGAATGTTTCTCTGTTGCCAGTGGCCTCAGGTGGGAAGAGGTTTCCACCCAGGTCCTCTCTAGTCCTCCAAGGTGTGTGAGCAGCCCATGTCACTCCCAGATTTTGGTGTACCCATACTCCATGCAGATGTATAAGATAGGTCCTGGTTTATTCCTGTTCCCTTGGCCAGGATAAAGTCTGACCCACAGCATTGCTGTTCGTTTTTAGAAAACTAACACAGGTGAGATTTTCTCACCTTCTTTCACTAATATTTTGTTAGCAAGATCTCCAGAGTATTGTTTGTAAGGACTCCCCCAACAGATGAGTCCAGGACTTGGTAATCACCAATGAGTGATCTGTGGAAGAAATTCAAATTAAACCAAACAAGCATTTTTCATGGTGCACCTCACCCACTAAGCAGCCCTGCACAGGGACGGAAAATTTCCTTCCCAATGTCCACAAATGATCAGTTCCTGCCTTGGAGCACTGAGCTGGATTCGATTACACTGAAATCATTATTTCAGTTCATGTAACTCCAGACTACTAGTGATACCCAATGACTCTGGCACACTGGGAATTCAATCAAATGTTTATACTAAGGGGGACTATTTACTTCAACCCCTAGAGGTACCACTTTAAAAAAATCCCCTGAATATCGCTGAAATTAATATTAAGACTTTATACCCTCATGTATTTTTGAGGATTTATATATGTTGAGATATCATTTTTCCTACCACTTATCCTCTTACATACTCCCACAATATCTCATCTGTGGCATTTTCCCAGATGGGGCCCACAGCAACGTTCTTGTAGCTTTTGGCTCACTTAACACTCCCGCTTAACAAAATCCTTGATTTGCCGAGGCCTTCTCTGCTACAGCACCCAGCTCTGCAGACCCCCAGGCAGTGCCTGTTGGTAACTAACCTCTCTGTTTGCTGCATGGCATCCTCTGTGCTCTGCACACCCCAGGAGTGGCCACGGACCTGATTCTCCTCTGTCCCGCGGTCTCCTAAGGAAAAGGAAGCTCTGGGAGCGCCCACGCAAGCCACTGCCAGAGAAACAGCAGAAATTTGGCATTCTGCATCTGTGTAGGCAACAAGACAAAGTGAAAGGCAGCAGATAACTGAGCTCTTTATTTCTTCTCCACCATAATTTTCCTGTTTTCAAAATGGAACGGTCCAAATGGAACGACGGGGCTGACAGCCTGTGCACTGGCTTCCATGGGCTCTGCCTCAGATTTCTATTTCTGGATGTGAAGACCTAATTTTCAAAGGCAGATTATTTTTGAAACTGAGCCTACACCCCTTTCACTGCTCTTGATTTACATGAGATTTTTCAAACAATTAAAATGTGCATATTGTCATCACAAGGCCAAAACATCTCTTCATGTCTTCTTCATTTTCATTTCCCCACAGCACAGTTTTCAACAAGTGAACTTGGCACTGAACAAAGCCTCCTTGCCACTCCTGACTGAATGGGGCTTCAGTCACCCTGCAAATGTTCACATGGCATTTCATCTGATCTCATCTTTGTGTATTCAAGCACACACTCACATTTTCTTCTTCCATTTTTTCCTCCCATCATGAGTTACTTTTATTCCTTAACAAGCCCCTTAATTTGTACAAACTCTTCTACCTAAGCTGTTTTCATCTTGGCCTTTGAATTGAGCACTCGTGCTGTAGTCTGTGACATACAGATTTTTTTACAGGTATCTCACAAATTCTCAGTATTTCTTAAATTTCTGAAGTCAGCAAACAGGGTAAAACACCTGCCAATTATTTCCCTGAACTAAGCCAGATTTTCTAAGTCAATCAGTGTGTTCCCATTCAGATATTTAATCATCCTCTGCTTCTCTCAACCTGCCAATTCATGCTGCACTTCTGGCAGACCAAACTGATATTTAGATACTATTGAGCACCAATTCACAGGATTGTTTGCACACAGGTGTGCCATGAGGTTCCCATCACTTGTGGCAAACATGTCAGGAACCCAAGCCACACAATTTATCCAGAACATTTGCACAGTGGAGATAACAATTCTGCCACTTTCCCAGGAGGCTACAAAAGATGGACACAATGGGAAGATTTGTATTTTTTGTGCTATCACAGACCCCATAAACTATTTTAAACTGTGTTTTTAAGAAAAATGAAAAAGTGTGACGAAAGATTGGGCACTAGGAGAATCAGCTAAAATTTTAGAGAATCACAAATAATTTTCTGCATATTAGACAATGTTCCTTTTACACTGTATCCAACTGATTTTTCTAGGAAATGTCAACATACAAGTGATTGCCATGTGTTCCCTGAAAATTGATACTATACTTAGGAACATAAGAATTAAAAAAAATCTGCTAATTAATGAAGAGTTTCCACTGCCAGTTACTACAGCTGAGTTCTTCACCTACAAAAATCTTCTAGGTTTTCTTATTTTTAAAAATCTATTAATAATAATCCTAAATAGTATCAGAATTTTGTGATGTAAGTAAATTAGGCTTTCTCAGATGTGCAAAGCAGGTTTGGTCCCAGACGTTATCTCAAAGGAAACAGAATTTCATGCAGTTTGTTCAAGACAAAGCTGGCTTCTCCTTCCTGAAAATTTTTCTGCAAGTCTATCTTCCATCTGTGCCTTGGCTTTGTCCTACAAATCATAGCAGCACAAGGCACTGATCTTCAAAATGTCAATGTTTTCTTATTTAGATGCTACACATCTAATAAATAGCCCTTCCCTGTCCTTCAGTGATACCATGTGCAGTTTCAGCACAGAAGTGGATCTCAGAGGACTCTATCTAAACAGTGGCCTATCAATGCACCCACTTGCTGATGTGTATTTGGTGTTTACAGAATACTTCACCCAACATCTAGTTCAGATTTCCTTCCTTAGGAGGTGAACACACTGCCTAGGAGTGACAGCCAAGGTCACAGCTGCAAGTGAGCATCCTGCTCAGAGAATGTCCCAGCAGATCTACAGTACAGCCTGTGCAGCTCACACATTGACAGAATTCAGTCTATGCCCATTTCTTAATTTTATTAAAAATTACTGAGAAAACACTTGCCCGGGCATTGCCTTCCAAATATGGGTGGTTTTAGTTACTGGCAAAGATGTATAATCATTATCTGTCCCTTGCCACAGTGGGATTTGCTTACCCACTAAAAGATGTTTTGGATCCTGCATTTCCACTGTGAAGTGAACTCTTCCCAGGTCAGACTGATGTGGAAAGGTCAAATCCCCAGGGTACATAACCAGACCACATGCAAACAGGCTCCCAGTCACCTCCGTGGCCATTTGCATAAAGAAAAATCCTCCCATGGACAAGCAAAGCAATTTGAGATATGTGCCAGGATATTTGTGTCCATCTTCTACAGAAGGACAGAGCACCATTCTTATAACTGGAATACAGCTCCACAAAAATCACGCTGGCTCCTTGCCACACCATTGTGTTCCAAGGATCTCTACTGAAAATTAAGTTTACGCCCTTGGTTACTGCATGGCCACAGCTAAGATGATGCAGCTGCCTCTCCAACTTCTCCAGCAGGTTATTCTGCACACTCATGGCAGATGTCAACCTTTTGGGGTGCCCAGTGCCACACTGCTTACCCCTAAGGAAACATCAACAGCCTCATGCACTGATTACTGCCTAACATGTCTTTGTCAAACACTTAATGAAGCACATATTGGGTCTGCTGATCTGACTGTCAATTTATTCTGAATAAATCCACATGCCAAAGGATTTAGGTGCCAAAAGCTGGAAGAGCTTTCAAGATGATTTTTTTTTAGCCCTGACCATGAGCTGCACAGCAATATGCCATCTGAGACAAGAGATGTTTGAAAACTTGGAGTACCAGGTAGTTCAAAATCACAAATCTCTGTGACTTCCTCTGAAAAATGACTCTTTGGCTCTACCCCAACAAGCAGAAATGACAAGCCTACGAGATCCCTTTTTATACTACAGAGCAGAGGTATTAATTTCATGTTGTAAGCATAACCTGTGACCAGCCTGGGAAAGCGGCAATTATATTATTTTGTTTGGGTTTGTTTTGCTTCTGTCCCTGTTTTGTACAGCCCACATGCAGCTGAACTAGCAAAGCTTAAGAGGGAGTAAGAGCCCCAAAATGATGGTCACAAAGGAAAAAAGGTTGTGTTTCACTGGCAGCAGATCTATTTTAGGACCTTCTCACTCCCCTCCTGATGTTACCCTCTTGTAGCTCCTCAGCTGTGTGGCACACCAAGCCTGCCTCCCTGACCCTGCCCTGACTGAAGGTGATGGGGAGAGGGCAGGGAAGGGCAGGAGTGAGCAAAGGCTGCCAGGAACGTGGGAGGCCAGGCTTTCTTAAAACAGCAATGGAAAGATAAACTAATTACTGAGTGTGAAATTGATAAACGATAAAGCAGCCATCGTTTAACAGCCCCAGTGTTGAGCACAGATGTTCTGCATCCACGTATGAAGTGCTGCTGCTGGGCTTTCCATTGCTGCTCCTGGCTTCTCATTTCTGCCCTGAGCAAGGGCAAGGCATTTATCCCAGCTCCTGGCCTTTCCTTTCTCATTGATTGAGAGAAGCAAGGTCAGCCACCCCAGTCTGGCCTTTAAAGCAGAACTGTCCATCACTCAGAGCCTCTAGAACCAGAGGACAAAGGTTATTTAAAGTCTTCCCTAAAACAGTTAGGAGGGAATTTGCATATGAGAGGATTTGGGATGAAATTAGGATCTCCAATCACCATAACTGATCAGAGGGCTTTGGCCCAGCCAGATGTTTTGCAGTGGTAGATAAAAGTTCTCCCTTAAGACTGCATCCTGCTCGGCTTTGGAGCCCCTGAACAGAGTGGGCTGCAAGGCATCTTCACAAAGTGAACACCAGAGAAGCTAATATTACATGAATTAACCTCTGCACAATAAAGGAATCCTTCTAAAAATAATAAATATCCATTCAAATGACAGTGGAACCCCAGCTCCATGTTAAACACTGGCCCATGGTTATTCCAAATCTTTGTTAAAGTACTTCAGGGAAAAAACAGCACTTAGGGATGGTCATCATGACCATCAGAATGACCCTGATAACCCAGACTCGTAAATACATGGAAGTAACAAACATGCAAAATAAACAGCTTGCAAACTACTGTAAACAAACAAAAAAAAAAAGTCCAGAAGGGAGAGACTCAATTATAGTACAAACCTGTCAAGGTTTCATTAAAAGGCTGATTTAAAGTGAAAAAAATCAGGAAAACTCCAAAGTTGGGCCAAAACATCATCCTTCACTTATCTTCTGGTACCTGCACATCAGAGCTAATAGTGCCTTCTCTGAGCAGTGGGTGACCTTCTGTACCAAGTGTGCTGCAATAACTAAATACAGCAGGGGTGAATTGAAGATGACATTTCAGCCTTTAACTGAATTTCCTACATTTCTTCAATTTACGCCAGACCCTTACATTATTTCAACTTATCTTTCCTCTGATGGCACACAAAGCCAGGGGCTCAGAGAGTGGCACTCACAAACAGGGGCACATACACGCACCAAGCAATTATTGCACTGCCAAATTATCTGCACAATCTCTCATTGAATATTTGTCTTCAGAAAGACCTGCAGGAACTGCTCTTTTCCACACACAACCCCTCTGCAGCCCTTGACCAAGGAATCCTGGAAGCAAACATTCGGCCAAAGCACCTGAATTTGACTCATGCTGCACCATTAAAATGAGTCAATAATTTCATCAATCCAGCAAGAAATTGCAAGTCACTTCATTTATAAACAGACCTTTGAGGGATTTTTTTTAATCCAGTAACAAAAGGAGAAACAGAAAGACTTCCTTTACAGATAAATGCTGCAGGGGAAAAAAAAAAAGACAATTTTTAGAGAAATCATTCAGCACTGTTAGCCCGTTGGTACAGTGTACACCTTGGCTGCACATCAGCTGTTATTGGATAGCAGAAGCTGTATCCATCTGTAACTTTCATTAAAATAGAATGCCACTGCATAATTATATCTGGATTTTTTAATTCTTTTTTTTTTTTTTTTTTGCATAGGATACCAGTAAATCTTTCTTTCTCTGTTGGAACACACACAATATGTGAAATCTGCATTTATAGCCAAAAAATGGGTGCACAGCATCAAAGCATAGCATAGAAATCGAGCATGATAAATACAAAGCAGCAAGAAAACTGAAACATCAAATGGCTCTTACTTGATATTTCTGCCATTCATAGCATCACAAAATTAAAAAAAAAAATACAAGGGCCATGTCTGTTTCAGAAAAATAGACATATCAGATATTTCCATATGAAAACTATATACATATCTAATTCCAGAGCAAACAGGGACAATTCTGTCCTCCCCTTGTCGCACAGAGCACAGACTTGTCAAGAGAACAATTCAGCAGAAAGCTCCCTGCCTCAGGTAGAGCCTGGTTACCAGCAGAATTGCCTTGATGCCTTTGCCTTGATGACCGAGGAGTAGCAGGCAGACAATACTTCACATTTCGAGCTTCAGTCACTCCTGGAGCTGGCTCGGTTACAAGGAATAATTCTGATTCTCAGCAAGTTCAACACATTTGCATGAAAGAAATAATTTACTCTGTTGCACCCCCTAGTGGGATTATTTAGAGTAATCAGATCCTCACGGTTTTGTTATTTCTCTATTCATAGTACACGTTAACTAAGGGGAGTCAAAAAAGGATGTACTTAGGTTCCCAAATTAATTTACTTCAAGGTTAACTGACATTTCTCTCTTTTGTTGGTGGTTTCCAATAAGGAATAGTAAGACACAGAGCACCCTGTGATACATAAACGTTTGATATAATCATGAATTTCTGGTTTGTGAGCTGGGTTCTATTTTCAGTTTAAACCCAGAGTAGAAAGAATTTCTATTCCAGGGAAAAATTACTCATTCTCTTTTTAAGGTCAAGCAATACGTGTAATAAGGAGAGATCCAAAGAGAGGAGGAGAAAATGTGGAGTTGGTGCATTATTAATGCCAGCTATCTCCAATGCGTCCAATAAGTTTTTGCAAATTGGCAAATGGCAAAAAGTCACAGTATTGTTAACATCATTATTTGACTTTGTGTCCATGTTGCTCCTACCTCGGTGAACTTACCTGGAAAAAAAAAATCAGCCCCATAATGAATGAAGCAAAGGGTGAAGGAAGCAAATTGCCAGGACTCAAATCCTGGTTTTTTGTTTGTTTTTTTTTTTTTGCTGTTGAGCTGATTGTGCTCTCATTGCAAAGAGAGCTGTTTGTCAGCCACAGCTCACAGATTCAGCGTGGCCAGGACTGACACTGCACACAAACCGTGGACAGGAAGCTTTTGGAAAATCAGGCCCAAATGTTGTGCTCAGACCAGCAGTATCTAGATAGGACACAGGGCTGGTAGCAACAGCTGGGAGCTCCATCCTTGCTCCAGCTTCCTCATGGCAGACACAGAAAGAGAGAGGCATAAACCTGTCCTTAAACCTCAACCTGGCCATTGCTGAAGTGGAGCAGAGGAGCACAGACAATTTTCCCTTCTCTGGAGGTGCCTGCCTGGCCTGCACAGCGCATCAAGGGCAGATCAAAGAGCTGCTGTAGGAACAGGTGCCACTGGGCTGCTGGAAGGCATTTCCCCCTTCCCCCAGGCAGGTCTGTCCAGTCTTGCTGAAGCTCTCACCCTCTAAGGGTTTTAACTACACATATAAAGATGTACAGACAATCCCAAATTGCCTTCCTCACCGCATTAGGATTTAAAATATCACGGCACTTCCAACAAGTCCTGACATCGGATGGCAAGAAGGAGCAAACAAAGAGATCTAGCTTATCTTTTGTGCTTAGATATATTTTATACCAGAGTATAAAGGAAATCAATATTCCCATCATAAATCTTGCTTACTCTCCTTATAGAGGTGATGGCTGACTTCCACGTGAAAATGTCAAAATAAAAGCACTTTGCTCTCCAAGAGACTTTGGTTCAATCAGGCATAATACAGCACAAACAACCCTAATGTAAATAAATGCACTGAGAATGCAAACATCCACAGGAGGCAGGACTGTCAGAGCCCTCTTACTTCCACTAGGGATATGCATCCACTGCCTAGGCAGAGTGGGAGCATCTCCTGCCTGCTGCCCACCAGAATGAGCAAGCATGGGCTCTGTAATCTGATGAGCCGTGATTTTCCCTCATTCATTAACATTCAAAATGGTTTCTTTCTGCTTCCTTGCAGCCCCTGAGATGGTTGACCAGAACATAAACAGGAAAGACCATTGATGCTAGCCAGGGAAGGCTGACTCTGGCTGGCTGCCTGTGTAACTATGATAATAAGCCATTCTTAGAGCGTTATCAATGAAAACCGTCTTGAAATCCACACACGCCGTGGAAAACGTGAATCTGTCCTGGTGAACCCTCATGACGCAGCCACTGCTCTTCTGCTTCACCATGGCTGACACAGATCACATCAAAGCCATTATGACCAGAGGGAAGATTAATAACTTCTGCAATTTCAGCTACAAATGTGTTAACAGGACTATGTTTACGTATTTTGGATTAAAAAAGAATCAACGCTAACAAGTAACTTGAGCATTATCATTTCACATTAGTGAATTGCCAATAAATTATTTTGTGGAAATTGCTTCATTGTGAAACCAGGACACTGGAAAGAACAATCTTATGTGTATAAAATTAAATTTTGGCAAATCTATCTGACAGACAATAGACAGGGAAAGTATATATTTCCAATAATGAGCATTTGCAATTCACAATAATTTTATCTGTGTATGTATCTGAAACAAGAAGAAAACACAAGGGAAGATTTTGTAGGGAAGTGTTGATAACAGAGGTAACAGGATGAAAAGAATAAAAATAAAATTGCTTCCAGTAACTGGCGGCAAAAACTAAAGCACAGTGTCATCAATATCCATGACATCCGTGAACAGAGTCATCACAATGCTAAAAAAATCATATTTCATTTCCTCTGTTCAGGTTAGCCCAGCGATCTGGCACCTCTGCTTCTCGTTATAATGCTGTCAGTAGGTGAAATTCACAGGACAAGGGCTGTGTGTTACCTCTGTCCTACTTAAGCCTACATTTACTCAGGGTGTGTACTATAATCTGTTACACCTAAACACTTCTTTTGATCATTGATACTTGGTTTTAAATTATTTTGATCCAAATATCAATCCAAATATCTTTTCAGTGATGCAGGTGTAAAAGCAAAACCTAACAATACCACAAATTTGGATTTAATTTTCCATACAGAAGGACTTTTTTTTCATTTTAGTGCTCCTCACATGCTGATATTAACACCTGTGCAAACTGAGTGTAAAAGGCGATCAAATCACAATTCCCCAATCACATCAGCTGTGGTATTTTTGCACCCACTTGGCACAGATGCAATTTATTATATGAGATTAAACACAGTGGTGAATCAGGCCTCCTGTATTTAAAATAACAGCTCATATTTTCACCTATAGATACCATCACCAGATCTAGGCAGGGGGGTAATAATGTTTTAAGCTCATCTTGAATTCTCATGGATTCTTGTAACTATCACCAGGTAATCCTGTGGCTGAGAGGCACCGCTCAGGAGCAGCCCAAGAAGGAGAAAGTTTTTATAAATCAGGCTCAAAATGCACAGGCATGGCTGTGCCAGTAAGATGTCACAGTGCATAGCTGTTACAGACCTCTTGGGCTTGAAAATATTAAATACATGCCAGATGTAGTGGCAAAATAGTCAAAATGTCATCATAACATAACAACATAACTCCATAAGGAAACACTGTAACCCCAATCTTACTGCCTCTTAAGGATTGCTAATTCAAAGGGGAAAAAACAAGCTGAGTTTCCATCTTTGAAAAATACCCTCCAAAAAAGGTTCCCTACGTCATATCAACGTTGTCTGTAATGTGGAAATTGTATAGTGGGAGAATAAATTATCAGCAAATTAATTGGATATAAATAGAATGCTGTTATGTGTTTGGCTTTAGCTGTCAGCAGCTCAGCACTCAGAGCTGATCATGGGTGTTGTTTTATTCAATCAAATAAGACCCTTTATATTATAGTGTTCTATATTCTGTAACTAGAACTATTATAATTTGAGCTGAAGCAGTTATCTTTACTACCTTGTGAATACAATCTGAAAGAGTTACAGAAAATGCTGATATACTTAGGATGACCTTCTTTGGTTCAGTGGTGTTACAGGCATACATTTTTTTCTTTTTTTGTTACTAGGAAGGAGAAAATTACATTGGGCTAAAATGAATACTAATG
Organism: Agelaius phoeniceus; assembly: GCF_051311805.1. Lineage (NCBI taxonomy): Eukaryota > Metazoa > Chordata > Aves > Passeriformes > Icteridae > Agelaius > Agelaius phoeniceus. The sequence goes on from NC_135272.1 coordinate 31,609,470, forward strand.
AAACTCCTTAGTTAGCTTTCTTTGTGATAAGAATAAAAAATTGGAGCTATGTTCCTCTAGAATCTCAAGCAATTTTTGTCCTTTATTCTGATAGAAAGATTACTGACAGTAGAGAAGGAGAGCAAAGTAATTTCATAAAATATCTGCATTTTTAAGAATGCTTTTGTTGCAAAAATGTTGGTGTGCAATTTCTTCAATCTACTTTTAAGGCTGTAAAGAAAAAGTACCTATTTGTTCTGCACTGCAACAATGCCAGCTGCATTCAATCAACTAAAAAGCTGCAAGCCATAAACCTTCCTCCACAGCTATAGAAGAAAAAAAGGCAGGGCCATAAAAATTCATCAGGATAATGTAGAGATGAGGCGTGTTTGAATCACCATCCCTGCAATCAACCAATCACTCATCCTGTGGCATTTACAGCACATCTCATTCCCCTGTTCCTTAAGGACAATTGATTTTCCTGATTCCATTAGCATAACGGCAAGGAAAATGACTGCAGTGCAATATTTCTGGAAACTTCCAACAAGTATGCTGTGTGCTGGAGTGTGACCATAATAATAAGCTACCTAGCTAGCAACTGCGTGTGCTGCTGCTGCTGCTGCTATGGTATCACATCCAAGGGAAAAGGACACAGACTAAGCAATTTTGGGTTCATGCACAGGGGGGGAAAAAAAAATGTTTTCACAGAATATAAACCAAAAACTCACTTAAGCAAATAAACATAATTTCAAGGCGGGCTGATCAGTAGGCAACATCTAGCAGGCCTTGAGCATTATTGTGTTATGGTTAATAATTCCATTTTCTGAAACATTAGTAATACTTCTGCATTCCTCAATGGCTTTTATACTCCTGTTTTAGCTTAGTTTAAAACAGAAGAAAATGAAACTTTAATACCAGAGTTTTGTTATAAATATACAAGAAGAATGCATCAGTGGATTCCCCAAAGAATTTACAACCATTCACAGCATTACACAGTCATCAGCACTACGCAGGGGTCTCCACATTTTTCAGTTTTCTCTGTAAGTTCAATGATAATATCCACACTAGCTTAAATTATTCAAGATGATGAAACCTTATTGGTGAACATGCAGTGCCTAAATTTAAAACTGTACATTATTATCTTCCCTTGTGAATGTATTTTAAGGATGTGTTAAGCTTTTTGAAGTGTAATTCAGAGACTACTGTATCTCAAACAACATAAAATACTTTTCATCTTGTGAAGGATCCTTTAGACTTCTAAGGTCCTATCTGTTGTACATTTTTAAGTCCCTTTATAGTTTCAAACCCAGTGGGTTACGCATGTTAAATTCAATCCCTAAATTGAATTCAAAGTTGATACGAGCCTGCCTGCAGAACTAAGGAAAGTCCTCCTATTATAAGAACCAAAAGTCAATATTTTTAACCCCTCATTGACATGGGTTTCTTTTCTTTATCCCTAGAAATGCTCCAATACTCCTTATGAATGAAAGGAAGAAAGGAAAAAAAAAAAAGAAAGAACTTAATTTCGATTGCATCTTGTGACAGGACTACCAAAATGGCCCAGACTCTCACAAGAATTGTTACTGTTGCTGCTTTTTACTATTATTATTTTACATTCTATAATCTTATTCATAAATATAAATCCTTTCATTCTAAGCGTGATAAAGACATGGGACTTGCGAGAACTTAAAACTTACATACCAAAAAAATTGCAATAGATATAAACAGGAGAAAATTAAAAGTTACATTGCAATTAAGAGTTACATCTCGGTGTGAAAGCCCAGTGGTTCACTGGGATCAGACACAACCAACCCACAGCCCCATCTCAGGCCATGGCAGGACTGAAAATTCAGAATAACAAGGATAAATACCCAACAGTGTTTCCTCTGTAAATCATCATCACAACAAAGTGACCTACAGAAATGCTGCCTTCTGCACAAAGGCACCCCATTAACCAAATGCCCCACTATTGGAGAACCCCATGGGGGTTGTCAGGGATCTTCAGGGAACAATTCTGGGACAAACAGAAAAGGGATCTGGCAGAGCCAATGTCTTGGGACTGCTCCCTTGACCCTGGGATACTGATGGCAGCTGCTTCCCAGCAGAGTGAAATCTTGTGGCTACTTCAGCTCCTGCCCAGAAGTGCAGCAAATCCAGTGTGGGCAGAGCAGTGTGCCCCTGGAACCCTTTGTGCTGCACTCAGTGCTTCCTGCTTCCCCAGCTTCCACCCTCTGGTTAACAGCACGGGCAAAGCAAGAACAACTCAATACACTCAAAACAATTAGCTTTCAGGAAAGGCTTCTGTCATCAATTCTGTCTATCTTACAAAGTTAGAAATTCCCTTGATACGCTGCCCATGTCACTATGCTAAATAACAGCAACTATTCTTAATTAAAAATGATCTCTGGGTGTAGCTTTCCATCTTCATGGACGTCTACAAAGAATCACAGTATAGGGATTACAATGTCAGAGAGGAGTAAGCCCAAATCTGTCTAAACTCTACAGACCCAGATGCTCTTCTCTTACATAAGAAGTCAGTGTCTCCAAAAAGCAAGAGTTTGATTTGATTGCTTGCAGCATCTAATTTTGTCCACATAGATTAGCCCATTTTGGCCCTGGGTGTGTGGTTTTAATTCCTCTTGTTTACATCTCAGCCCAATGTTTTACATTCTGCCTAATGTCTGCCGGGAACCAAAGCGTTTTGCAGGCTGAATGCAAATGTCAAATAACCTTTTCAACAGAAAAAAAATGGACTGAGGCATGTCATGGTCTCCTGCTCTGGCAGATCCAAGTTTACAGCCCTGGCTGACAAATACTTAATGTACAGATTTAGACAAATGATATAGATTCTCTCCATCTCCATTTCCTCATGTACATAATGAGGATAAGGACATACCATTGCTTTGGAGAAGTCTTATTAGATTAACTGATATTTGGGCAGCAGTGTGACTCCGTGGTCCATCTCACCACTGAAACAGCCATTCCAGAATCTGCTTAAAAAAGAACAGCAAAATGCCTACTTGATATAAAAAGAAAATGAAAAAATGTGATTTGAATCTCTGTCACCCACTGTGATTTAACCCCACAAAAATATCTCCAGCTCATGAGTATCAACACCATGCAATGCCCCCAGTGACTGTCAGTCCAGGCCTTTCCTGGCATATTCTGCAATTTCAGTGGGTGGGGCCAGTCCCACAGCCAGGATAAAGAGGCATCATTTGCTAGAGAAGGACTGTAATGGACAATGGAATTGGCACAGCTCCTCCCTTAAAGCAGATTTGTCCTCCTAATGAGGATGAGGATGTTCATGTGCACTTGTTGATCAACACCAGGCATCAGAGCCACTGGTTTAAAATTTAGACATCCTAAACACAAATTATATTTGAAGTAGAAGCAGACCAAAATAAAAAGGAAAGATTATTTTGTGGGGTTTTATAGTTGGTCAGGAACTCATCTTAATAGCTCCTCTGAAAAACAGCACTATCAGCAAAGACACCCTACAGTGTGAGGGCATCAGCTCTAAACTAACTCAGAGGGAAATGCAAATCTATTAAGTCAACACCAGTTGTCTCTGACCTATTTAGTCCTTATCTGCCCACAAGCTTATTCTGATTTACTTAAAGCAGTTTATCCAGGATGAGCTAAGCCCCTGTTACTAATTGGTGAGCATCTTGTTTCACATTGGCCTAAATGTCTTAAACTCAGCTAAAAAACTCTAGTTTAGAAAGATCAAAGTGTCTACACAGCTATCCACATTGCTTTAACTAAGGTCTTTTTAAATTGAATCTTAAATTAGTCTGCATTAATTGAATCCTTTTAATTAAGGTGCATGCTTGAGCCCAGGACAGTGCCTATTTGCGTGCTGACCAAAGTCCTGCTTAACTGGCACAGAAAACCCATTGGGCAAAAGACACCTCACTTCCCAAATGTTTCTTTTCTGTTTTGCTTCCAGGCATCAGAACCATAAAGCCTCCAGGTCCACTGAAGTGTGCTGAACCTTGATCCTAGAAGTGCTGTCACACAGAGTGAAAATGAGGTACATGAGAGCATGAATAATAAATATCACATTGCACTACATAGCTCCTTGGCATGCAAATGTCAAGAACTGGATCGTCAGCACAATATTCAGTCCAGTTCACAGGCTGAATACAGTATTAGGTGCTGTTGTTTATTTTTTAAACTCAATCAAAAATGTCCCTGAGAGAAGCTAACAGTTTAGGCCAAAACAGTAAGAAATGCCCCCTACCCCAGGAGCAAAACCAGGGTCAGTCTCAGTTGGGTCAGGGAGTATAAAGCCCTCTGTCACACCAAGACTGATGTTGAGCAGACAAGTAGATTTACTTCTTTATTTCTGACTTCTTCCTCCTGTTTCCCAAAGCTGCAGCTAACAGCTCCTCAAACCTCAACATTGGCTGTTCTGCTACAAACCAGACACTGGCAGATCCTTGCAAATTCCTCAGCACCTGTGGGAGCAGGGGGAATAAAGAGCAGAGTGGAAGTTTTCAGGAAAAAAATGTGTGAGGAGGGGGTCAGGAGAGGTTCCACATTTTTGCTGTCACTTGTTTCTCTGATCTGATTCCTTCCAATTCCCAACATGGCTTGTTCCTCATCCCAGCTCCCCCTGTAACCATTACTTATTTTGTGCTCTAATGAACACTTCTAGCTTGTAGGGAAAGCTGACATTGGAGGCAAGCAATATTAAGCCTCACACTATCAGAAATCCCAGATTATGCAGCTACACAAGCCACAACAGGACAGAGGAAGGAAAAAGGACCCACATCTTGACCCCTGTGAGATAATGCTACCTTTGGTTGCCAGAAAAGGTCTTTTCTCTTTATGTCACCTCTCAGTCACTCTGTGAACAGCTGCTTATATTTATTCCTTCCTTGGACATGATTCTAAAAATGCACAGTGTTGATATGCAGCTCCAGGTTCTACCACCTCCTTTCAGCTGCTGAACCAGATTCCATATTCAGGGAGAAATTCTACCTGCTCCCCTGAGGGCACCAAGGGAATCCAGGGAGAAATGCAAGTGAGGGACCCTTGTACATGTGGGATACGATTTTAAAAAGAGCAGGGCAGACTCAATAGACCATCCCTGCACCATGTGTGACAGCAGGGCTTGTAAGGTCACTGTAGAAAGAGGGGGAGCAGAAGAGGCACTCTCGAGGTGACCAGAAGTCCATCTCTTTCTGCCTCGACTCAGGAGAAACTTCTCTCTTTAGAAGGAAGTGTCTGCCCCTGGAGAATAGACACAGTCTTCAAGACAAGGCCTCCTGTTTTCCACTCATAATGTGCCTTTTAACAGCGTTAAATTGCTCTGCACATTAGTGAGGTGGATAATTAATAAATAATAATAATAATTACTTGATGCCGGTTCCATCTGGCATCCGCCGGAGAGCTCAGCCCTCAGTGTGGCTTGGAAATGCTTTCAGCACTTACCAGTCAGACACCATCAGGCCACTCCAGGGCTGCTGGTAAGAGACAGTCTGGGCAGCACAGGGGAGGGGTTTCTTGTTCAGAAGGCCGCTGGATTTATTTAGTATCATATAAAAGCCCTTAGAAAAAAAAACTCCTTCCTTTCACTTAACTCCCTGCCAAGAAATTACTTGGGGGAATGGGGAAAATGCTCTTTTAAAGGCTATTAAATGTTATTGTTGAAAGAAAAAGGTGCCCATAATGTAATACCTTCCCCACAGCAGTTCTTTCCTCTCCCCAAAACAGCATCTCAGTTTTCTGTTTGTTTTGCACTACCAAACTCAAGTTGACACTGTGGCTCCTGATGAATTGGTTCTTTATGCCATGGTTAATAGTTCTCCAAAAGGAGACTATTTGGCTTTTTTTTTTTGCAACAGCAGCTACGTTTGGGGCCTCACAAAACAAACAAAAAAATATTATTTACCCTTTCATCAAGCAATCTTTAAAATCCCTTCCAACCCAAACCATTCTATGACTATCTCAGAGGAAGGCAACTCCCTTTTTTCTTCAAGAACTTGGGTGAGAAACTCGCTTTAAATATCACCAAAGTCCTGTTCATTCATCACTGCATGTGCAAGGAGAGCAATGCCATTACCTCTAGGCAAGGGCTGACCCTGTGAAGATGGAAGTTTCAGGCTGCCCAAGGTCATGAGCATTGCAGGCTGCTGCAGACCAAAACTTCAAAGGAAACTTCCAGTATTACTTTTAATCACTGTCACCCTCCAACATCACGTCTGAGGAAATCTGAGCCTGATCTGAGGCTTGCATTCCTGACCAAATCTATTAAGCAAACTATACATCAAGGAGATTATTCAAAATACTGCAGCACTGCTAAGCTCACCAGTAAGAGAGCAGGCCTGGAGTTGGTAACCTTTGGCAATTTTTGGCACCTGATATGTATGAACAGATGCATGCAAATAGTACACAAAGGCTGGAGAGGTTTTTCCCTTCCCAGCCCCAGATCTGAGTGCCCATCCTACAGCAATTGGTGAGCTTGCACCAGCCCCAACATTTGACTCAGACTGGATCTGAATTTATTACATTGGTTTTAAGCAGACCAGAAACTTGAGCAAAACAAACAAACAAAAGCCAAACAAACAAACAAAACAAAAAAAAAAAAAAACAGGAGGCCCTATTTTCACATCCTTGGCATTGATTTGACAGCAAGCAGGTCTTTTTTAGCCCTGGTGTTGCTGTCTCACTGGCAGAGAAGTAGGAAGGAACTTATTTTTCTTTTTTTTTTCAGTTTTAAAAGCCTAGTAATGTTTAAGTTGGCTCTTGCTATACATACAGCCCCCAGGTGACATCACAGCTTTGAGGTTCAATGTGGAATGTGAAGCTATTACAGTGGGAGGGGAAGAGGGAAGAAGTCATTTTAAAAATCAGACTGGCAGCCAGAGTTCTGAATGGCAGCTACCAACAGCTGTCCTGGCTTTGAACTGCCACAGGTTTATTTTCAAAATTTAGCTCAGGAGTATAAACTCCCCATCCCACTTTCAGCATTTTTAATAAAAATTCAAAGTGAGGAGTTGTGATAGCCCTGAGTAAAAGCAATTGAAAGAACTAGGGTTGGCTACAAAACCAGGGAAAGGAAATTTTCTTGTTACATTTCCAGCAGCAGTGGAAAGAAAATGAGAAAAGGGAAGGGAAAAAACCCAGAAAGCCTGGAGTGGTCAAAGGGTCAAGAAGAAAAAGAGAGGAACTAGTTCAGTTTGTTGTTGTTAGAGGACAGACACAGTTACCAGCACGTTGAGTGCCACTTGTATGTACAGTGCTACGGCTGACATCAGTGCACTCAAGAGAGCAAATTCTGCCAGCCCTTGCAGCCTCCAATGTCTTCAATGAATTGTCCCAATTCCACAAGAAATCCACAGAAACAGCCTGTATCATCATTGCCTGACTGGGATGTCAGAGAAAAGAAAAGATTCCAGCCCCATCTCAAAGTCAGCCCTGTCCTTCCCAGCCCTGGCAGTGTGATCTGTGTGGGCACTGCAGATGCCTGCAGGACTGGATGGAATTCCATATTCTGGGAGTCTTGGAGTGGGAATGTGAAGTGTAAATGGAGCCAAAATCTTCACTGTGAAATACTGTATGTTAAAAAAAAGAGAAATTATGAAACCCTAGGGTTATCCCTGTAACAACTCTTAGTTTTTATTTGAAAAACTTAATCGGGAATTCTTATTACTCCCAAATAGTGTTTTAAAATAAAAACCAATCCCTTCCCTCCTGCCTTGGGCATACAGTGCTGAAACTTGCAGATGGAAGTCACTCTTGCAGACAGTGCTCCCTAATCCTGCCAGGAGTTGGAGTGAGGACAAGGAAATCTTCAGGGTAAAATAACGGGAGCAGAGGTCCTGTAGGACAAGAAGATGATGAATTCCAAGGGAGCAAGGAGAGCAAAACATCAGAGGAAGAGATTCTGGGTTAAGGAAGCAGAACAGCAGTGGAGGGAAAAGCCTTATGGGAGAACAGAGTAGCAAGAGAGGTGAGGCATAGCAGAGCCCAGAGTGGCAGAGCCACAGGCCCAAATCTGCAGATAGCTTTGGGAATGCTGGAACCCAAACTGCAGGAAAAGGAGAATAATGTAAATGCAGTGAGTTGGAGGGGAGGTTATGTCTAATAATTTACAAAATGAAGTTTACAATCAGGAACACTTTCTAAAACAGCCTTTTCCATATGTCAGAGCTGAAGAAAAGCCACAAATCACTTGAGATACTGCTCATGGTGTTGAGAGTCACAGTCTGCTCTGTCTAGGTGTCCTTCGGTGTCTTTGTATAGTATTGAACAGGTTCCTATACTGTGTCCACCACAAGTTAGAGCTAAACTGAGCAGCTACTCCTGGAACAAGAGCAGGAAAATTTCCTATTTTTCATCTAACCAATTTTCTCAAACTTTACTCTTTAGAGTTTCTGTTTTCTAAGGCTGGAAAACTTCAGTAGAAATTATCGAAGTTCTTCTATGAAAAGGCAGAAAGAAATGTATGTTTCTTCTTGTATTTATCTACAAGAAGAAAAAAGAAATCCATCCTTTAGCGGTTCTTTAAACAGATGTGGAACCAAACCAACCACCCAAGAAAGATGAATTCTGAACTGAAAATTGGCTTTGCTGGTTCCCCATGGAGCCTAGCTCATGAGTTTTGACTCTCTTGGTTCTCACTCTGACTTTGAGTTCAAGTCAAAGATTACATGTCCAGTCATCTTTTGACCTTGCATTTTTGCCCAGTGTTAAACAATGAGTTCCATAGATTAATTCTCTCTCGGTACCATATGTACAATTATATAAATGGTTTTCTATCTAGATAGAGAGCTAGACAGGAAGCTAAGGCAGACACCAGCACAGAGATTATAGATAATCACTGTTCATTTACTGATCCCTACCCCCCACAGTACTGTGTAAGTTAATGAGCTCTGAAATATGAGTTTCAAAAAAACTTTCATTTCAATAATATTCTACACCCTCGGGCTCCTCTTAAACTTTTTTTGCAACAATAACACCATTCAAACTAACATTCACATGTGAATTACAGTGATACTGCACCCCATGAAAATGCAGAAAAAATGAAATAGGAAAGAAAAGAAATCAGTCTGCCAGCTAACTTAGCCACATTCAAATTAATCAGCAGCAGCTCCCAAGGACAGGTGAATGGCCCCCAATAAAACCAGAAACTGCCCAGCCTTCCACCATATAGTGGAAATGAGCAGCTGGAAAGCAGAAAGATCACAAGGTTTATTTCTCTCTACCCTGCTCAAAGTGCAGCAAGCACCAGCCTTCTTGAGGGACTTTCTATCAGATCATTGACACCACCACTCTCCTAAAGAGATACCCACACTGCTCCTCATCACAACGTGCACCAACAATTCCAAGGTTAACCTTGCCCCAAGCCTGTATGTGACCCACACAGCAGAGACTCATTCACTAAACTCTGCTGTTTCCAGCTTCACCCTCCCTTGCAGTGAGGCAGCTCCAGAGCTGCCACAAACACTGCGCAGAGATCTCCCCCAGGAAATCCCACGCAGAAGATTTGCAGAAAGATCTGACTCACAGATTTATGCCCAGTACAGATGGGTGAGACTTGCCCTCCCAGCTCAAGCCAGGGCCTGTTTTTGAAGTCCTCTAGCAACCTGAACAAGTCAGCTAACACTTAATGAAATTCCAAAAGCTCAGTGGAAATCAGAAGAGAGTGGCCAGGCACTTCTGTAATTCTGGTTAGGCAGCTACTGACACCAGCACCATTCAAAATGTGGCTGTGGAGCTCTTTAGAAAAGCTGCCTTTCATGTTTTGTACATCATTCATGTGCACATTGATTTGGATGCCTATCCAGGAAAGCTACAATCCAAAAATATGACTTTCATGAGCAGAGAAGGCCAAACCCACAACACAGGTCCCTTACATACTTCAGCCCCACAAAGTCTGAATTCTGATCCCAGTCCAAATCTAATCTGAATTCACCTCTACACATCAACATCTGTGCTGCAATTTTTGCTGGAGCTTCATGCCATAATGCTGTAAGAAGAACTCAAGATTTCCAAAAGCAATAAGGCTAAGCCAAGATCACAGCAGGATCTGGGATCTGGCCTCTAATTTGTTCCTGGAATTTCAAACCTTCAGGTTACAGGTTTCTGTTCTGCCTCTGAGCCAGTGAGGAGCTCTGTCTGGTGACAGGAATTTGAGCTGCCTAGTGCTCATCACAGGAATAAGATATTTCTTTCCTATTTTCATTATGTGGCCTTGGATCTCTCTGATTCATAGAATAAAGTAAATGAGACTGAAGTGAATTTTTTAAAGGCTCTGTTATTTCTGTCTCAGCTAATTGTGTAATCCAGTTCTGTGCAATAACAATCACATACGTTTTCTGTATGAGGTTCAGCCTTATACACAAAACCTTTTCAACACAGTTCTTTTAATATCCCTGTGCCTACACAATTCCAGTGCAATCCAACAGAGTGGGCTGGCCAACTCACAACTGGTGGCTGTTGATTTTTTTGTTTGTTTATTTGCAGATCATCAAGAGCATGTGAAGAGTGGGTATGTGTGAAAAGAACTGCAGACTGAGCAGCTTAAAATTGGATTGCTTGAGCAAAAAACACTCTTTTCCTGTTCAAAATTGTTCAGGACTGAATCCTGACCTCGAGGTAAAGCAGAGAAAACTGATTTTGAAAAGGATGGGATCTTCAACTGTTCGAAAAAAGGAGCAGATTCTATTTATAGGCACAGGTTGCTCTCTCCCAAGGCAAAGGACACAAGAAACATCATTCTGCTCTGCAGCCCTATAGCTGCAGGGGTAACCTTTGTATCTGCACTATCTGCAATCAGTCTGATCACCACTGCCTACACATCTTGCCCACTCTATTTCAGAAGCTGTGGCAAGGACTGTGCAGAGAAATGTCTCTGAAGTTGACAGCCCCATGCAGCTGATCCTGTCTGGCTCTGCTGGCTTCTGCAAATCCAGGGATTTGAAAGCCTCCCTTCTAATGCCTGCCTAGAATAATGGGTGGTCAGAGAAGCGCTGTGGCTTGGAGAGAAAAACATAAAGATGTTAGATGCTCTTTCTTCCCAGCAAGGCCTGTATTAGCTTTGCAGTGAATAATTATTATGGCATCTCAGAACAAGTACAGGCCGGAAATCTCAAAACTGAAATAGGAGGGCGTTTTTGGATAAGAAGTGCAGCGTGACCAGGGGGTGAGGCTGGGGAAAGGACCCTGAGCACCATGAGCCCCAGGGGCTCTGTCTCAGCAGAGCACCTTAATGCAGCCCCACAGTGCAGGAGTGCCCTAACAGTGCTCTCCAATCAGGCTGAGATGACCTATCAGGAAATGGGAGATGACTATGGATAAATGGTCCATATGCTGAATACCAAGGCACTTAATGAAAAATTTTCCTAATAGAAAAATTTTCCATGCTCAATATTTTTCATTGACTACCTTTTTACAATTTTACCCATTTAATAGCCACTGTCATTAAGTTATTTTCTATGTAATATCAACCGAAAATCATTTATTTCCTGCTCCAAACAGCAATTAATGCCAATTATTTTACACAGCACCATGAACTGCTACAGATTTTTCAATTTTCCACTCAGCTTCTCTACATAATTTTTTATTATTTTAGTTTAGTTTATTTTTCAACTATTTGAAACAAGAGGCTGAATTGGTGATTTAATCTTTTTTGGCAAAAAAGAATTGAAAAGGCCCAACTATTACAGCAAAAGGAATCCTATTTAAAAAAAAATAATAATAATAAAGATGCACCATTGTCTTGCTGACTTTGATTTTAACTTAGGGAATGTCAATATTCACAACAGAAAATCCAAGGCAGAGCTGTGTTATACTGCAATGGACAGGGTGCCTTTTTTATGTTACAAATACAAGTTTCTTACATAGTTCTGTTCTTGTGACAAGGTGGCAAATTTGAGACCCCAGGACTGCTTTCTCTCTTGATGGTAGCAAATGCTACATCCTGAAGATTTCTTGATTGCCAGGCCAAGGTCAGAGCTCTGATGAGCAGTGGAGACTGGATCCCGGGAGTGATCCCAGAAAGAGTTAATGCTTTCCTTTGACTTTGGTCTGGCCATCTGACAATTTCCTGAAAGTTTACTTTTTTCCCTTGAGATTGGTTCCATTGTTACAGATAATGGAAAGGAACTTCAGGTTTTTGAACATTCACAAATGTTATGTTTAATTTAATGACGATATTTTCAATTTTTATCAACTTTTTTAGAGGAGAAATCTATTTTCCTGGTTTGCTGCAGATGGATTTTGTGAATTCTGTTTCACAGCAGCTAATGCTTCCTTACACTTTACACTCATTAGGTCTGTCCTAACCTACTGTTGCCTCCCCTAAATCTGCCAGACCTACACAAGGACCAGAAGAAAATACTCCAGAAAATGTCTTGTGCAGCAGAGCCTTCAAACTCAACACCTTCTCCTAAATCCTCATCTTTCTTGAAGAATTTCACCCTCAGTAACTTAAATAATAGAAAATCCCTCTTCAGAAAGTTTTTTTTAATCAAATGAAATGATAGATCCATGTTTTACTCTCGTGGCTAAAGTCCAAAAACACACACTCTGTCAATGGTGTTGAATTTAGCATTTTTGTGATAAAGTTCTTTGAGTTCCTTTTCAAATAAACATGTTCAGCTATAAATGAATAAATCATGCAAATACATGTTAATGTATACATAAATTAACACAACATAATAAGGAAAATGAAGAAACAAGATTACGAATTTTCTGCACCTCCAAAATATGAGTGTGATATTTGCTTTAGAAAGAACAAACTAATTTAGAGAAAAAGCTTATATAGATACAAACAAACCCAAATCGCCAATGAAAGCTAATTTTATGTTCAGCAACGAAGGAAGATGTGCTTCCCACTACAATAGGCAAAACCCAATTAGATTAGGCAAACTTAGAAACACAGAAACAGAATTTCACTTAGTAAATAAAATCTCTGAGTCGAATTCTGTTGTCCACTCCACGTTCACAGCCCCCACAAAATGAGTCAGAAATTCTGAGGAACAGCATTTATTGTGTATTAAGAATGGGGGATGTTGGCAGGAGAATCTGCCTCAAAGATTCAACTTCTCAATTAAATTTTTCATGAAAACGATTTATTTTCTTTGTCCTGACTTATTATTATTTCAGCTTCTCTTTTTCAGCTTTGAATGTCTTTAAATTAAGACCACAAAATCAGCATTTGGAGAGTACTGCTCACAAAACACCACCTCAACATGCTTGCTCCATGCATATGCCCTCTGCAATGGGATGGATTTTTCCAAGTGCTCCCTCTTTGCCTAACCCTGTTCCCAGGACCCACTTCAATGGACACAGAATAGGGCATTGCTGAGTGTTTTTTAAATTTCTGCACAGTCCTGGTTTCTGTTATCACTCTTACCAACAAGCTGCTGTTATTACTAGAGGTGTCATAAATCTGTGGTTTGTGAGGTTACAAAGAACTTCTCTTGCTCTCTAACAGCCACAGACAGTAGTTTTCTAAGATAAACCCAAACTCCAGAACAATGCTGCCAAGTTTAGAGGAAAAACATCTCCTGATAGATGGCCTGCATTGCTGCTCACTGCCACATGTTGGGGGTTTGTTTATTAATATCAAGTGTATTTTGACAAATGATGCTCAGGTTTCTGCTGAATTCTGCTTTCTGTTCACAGGAATCAAACAAAAAATAAAGACACCTCACAGCTCAGAAATGTTCAACAGAACCTTTTGCTTAAATCAGATGCCTTTCACCCTGAGCAACCTTCCTGAGAAGAGCAGAAAATTCAGCCTAAGTCTGATAGCCATCTGAAGATGGAAGTTTTTATCACAGTCAAGCAGAGTATAAAGTAAGGACACAGATCTGATGCCTCTCATCTGTCTAATGCATTTGCCAGACCCTTATCTCTGCACCTGGATGCCACAACTGACTCCATTTACCAGTCAGTTTTGATACACGGACTCATAGGATGATTCTCCACATTACCACTTTAAATATCTGATTGCTTATCTGGAATGACAGCCCTGTTAGAACCAATTCATTCTTCACAGTGTCCTGGACCTTGGCCCTCTCCTTAAGCTGGAGAGAAGCAGAGCAGATTTTTATTTGCAGCAGCCTTATGCCCGCTGCTCCCCTGCCCTTCCCAGCATGTCAGCCTTTACACAAATGCATATTTTTATTTTAGGATTCAATTCAGCATCCAAAGAGAGCACGTGGAAAGATTCTGACTACATTAAATGCTAGTTGCTCAGATTCTGGTCATTTTTCCACACAGTGGTTGAAAAATAAGCACAGCTGAGAACGTCCCTCTGCTCTGTCCTCCAAATCACCCAGCTTGCAACCATTTCTTCTGGTGAGTCCAAGGCTAATATTGACATGTCAGAAATGTTCAGATATATTTCTCCTTCAGTATAAAGAATATGTGCTTTCCTGACAGACTTCAGTACAGAACTGTCAACAAAAATATCAGTACAATAAAGCTACAAAGTTAACAACCCATTCTGTGGTTTCTGGAGATGTCAGTAGTTATTATAAATGACTTTCCAGTTAATTACCTGTTTTGAAAATTAAGGAGATTGGGGGTTCACAGCTGCTCCAATAAGTAGCTTCAGTGCCTGCCTCATCCCATTGAGTATGATAAATAATATATTCTCTACCACCCAGACTGCCAGACAGTGGCTGTGTCAAACTCCTCAGAGAGCACACTTTGTCTGCCATGTGTTACAGGCAACATTTATGACAAAAGTAGAAATTAGATGGTGGTTAATCTTGCTTCTCTGTGTCCCATGTGGGGCACAAGCACAGTTGTAGTGTGGCTTGCTGGATGACACTCAGAAAAAATGATCTCAGCAAATTGTGTGTACACCAGGATACAGCACAAAGAATGGGCTCAGGAAATTATTTTTGGTGAATTGGGCAATGAGGTAGTCTCTGAAAAGAGAAACGAGGTGACAGAAGAGCAAATTTTATTTCCTCTTAAAACAAAAAAAACCCAGCAAGCTTTACATTACAGTTAGATCACAGTGAAGAAGAATGAAATCATACTGCTCTGGGGTTTTTAATTTGCTTCTTATTGCTGCTTAGGCTATTTAGCTTGCAGATCATAATAAACTCTGTTATAATGACAGCACCAGAAGATGGATCCAGCTTATAAAAATACTACTAAACTAATAGCAGTAAGTTCTGCATTTTAGTTCCTGTGAGATGCAAAAGGAACAATTCTTATTTCAGTTACATGCTTATAAACAAGGTAAATGTGATAGTCACACTGACAAATTAAGGCAAGTGAGATCAGGCCTGGACTTAGATTCAGGCTGTCCTCCCACTGTAACAACACAGGACAGGAATCAAAGTTTTGCCTGAAGAGAAACTCTGAGTCAGCCTCACCTGCTTCTAAACGAGATTTGATGCAGCTCACGAAGTAACTTGAAGTCAACCCCCAGCTGTGACTTCCCTCTGAACACTTTTTTAAATATATAATTGTAGCATGAAGATCATTAGAGGTAGCATAAGTTAAGAGAATCATAATTTTCTAAAGGAACATGCTGGCTAGAGTTAGAGATTCCTTATATCAAAGCACAAGGACAGGTAACACTGGTACCTCTTCATCCCTCAGCATCTCCTGTCTAACACACATCACCCCAGAAATGCAGCACCATTCATGACTAGCAATGCCATTTTTCATTTAATTTCCTGCTTTCAACTAAACTATGCATTTGTATCAAGAACTTGGGAGCTGTAGCTACACTTCAAACTGGAACTGTCCAAATTTCAACGTTTCTGCCCACGGTTGACATATTTTACTGAAACAAATAAACACAGTGATGGATCTGAGCACCACAAGGAGCAGCCTGCACATAATGTGTTCTGTCTAAGACTGAATTAAATGTACAATAATGCCTGGTCTGAGAGGTGTTAACTCATCTTGGGAGTTTCTGAGAACTCCTGGGAATTCTTTTAGGAGAAGCAGAATTTTCACTTCACTTTGATGAATCTTTTATTTCCTCCCTGATTTTTAATGAAATGCAGGAACTTTAACTCCTAAAAGTTGATAACAGCTGGCATCCTTTTGCTTTCACGCTTCACATCTTTTCATTCTTAAGAGCCTTGCCAATCTTGTTTTGACCCCTCAACTCTGTATTTCTTTCTGTCTGTTGATGCAGTGACTGGTTTACCACCACGGAAGAATAGTCATATAGAAGATCACTTGCTGTGTAATAAACTTTAAACTTAACATTTCTTTCCAGTTCTGTATAGAATACAGTAATTCCCCGAACATTCAACTTCATATAGGCTTGGCTGGAATAAACAAACCAGCCTCCTGCATTCTCCTCTGAAGATTTTCAAAGGCTCTACAGCACTCGAATCAGGAATCACATTGATTTTCAGTAAATCCTTTCTCCTAATTCCTCTAAAGCGTTTCAGAAAACCTCCTGCAAAAAGCCTCAGAAAACATATGTAGTGCAGTCTCAGGGACATGAAATGGAAGGTGATGTTAAAAAAATGTTTACATTTGCTATACCAATAGCATGCTGACATGAATACCCAACATAAATTTCTCTGTAGAAAGATACAGGACTACAGGGCTACAGCTTTACTAAAATGGCCTGCTCATTATCATGAAATCTATTGATCTATTTTCATTAGGTAGAGCCATCTTTTCCTTCACTGGAAAGATCTAGAAATCATAATCTTTTTTTCTTTGATTTCATAATACAAGGCCTTCAGCTAGGATGACAATTTTGGTCTGTAAAACTGTAAATATTTGTCTATTCAAAGGCAGCATTTATTTTACAAAGGCACACATAGCAGTTTTGCCTCTGACAAGTTCCTTGTTTATTTATTACTCTAATAACAAATAGACTGTCATCCCTGCTGGGCCTCAAAGATGAACTAAATCTGCTGACACAACTGATTGGGAGCGGCTGCAAATTATTTTATTAAAAACTGTGCAATAGCAGATTCATGGTGGGGAGAGTGTTTAAATCATAATTCTGTTATTGGTCTATATGTTCCATAGTAACAACATCCAAAGAAGCAAGAAACACTTTTGTAACCCTCATGTTTTTACTGCAGAGTTTGATTTTCATTTTGTCCAAACAGGAGAGAGGCAGTGAAGGGAAGACAGATTTCTTTTGTGTTGAGTGCTCTGTGTGCACACACACCAAGAGCAAAGCACAGCATCTTAATTAGATGGGTCCAGAGGCTCTGGCAGACAAGGGAGAGTGACAGTCACTGGACATGCTTGATAGCTCTCTCTAAAGCAGGGCAGAGACTTTCTGGGAAAAGCAAGACAGATCCATACATCTCCAATTTCGTAGAGCTGAGCCAACCAGAACGTGATAGGAAAGGACGAGAAGACAGTGAGGAAAAGATCCTCGGTGCAGTAGGGGACAACAGTCCTAGGACACATTGTGCCTCACCAGGTCACCTGCTGTGCTGGCCTTAAGGACAGAATGGGGAGAAATCCCCAGCCTCTTGTATGGAATGGGGAGAAATCACTGCCTGACAGAAATCCCCAGCCTCTTGCATAGGATGGGGAGAAATCACTGCCTGACAGTGGTACCCGGCTCCAGAACCACAGCCCCAGGACAGGATAACCCAGCAGAGACCCACCCTGGCACCCACTGGGAGCAGCAAGCCCCTGGCTATTAGGTAACAGCAACAGTAAAGAGGAAAATTGCCTCTTTTCATCTCTTTTAAAGAATCCCCACGTAATAGTTCTGTTTAGCAGTATCATTCACAGAGCCTTTAAATGCAGGAGGCAGATGTTTGCATGTATGAACAGCCAGGCCTTGAGAAGGAGTTTGTGACACTCATTGTCTTGACTGCCTCCCAGGCTTAATGCCTTCTGGGCTCTTACAAAGGTCTCCCCCCCAGAATGAGCTTTTGGAGCAGTGGAGATTTAGGAGAGGCACAAGAGAAAGGGAACAGATTAGAAACACATAAAATTAACTCAGCCTTTTTGTAAATCACCCCCTTGTCCCACAGCTGTCACTGGAGCTCACAAAGCTGTGCACTAGAAGGAAACCTCTCTTCCCACACTGGTGCCACAGGAGCTGCAGAGCATTCCATCTCCTGCTCCATACCACGAGGTGCATCCCCAGCTGGCTGCACACCCTCCTGGCTTGGTTCACAGGCCCTCCACAGCCCCTGCCACACATTACTGCCTTCTCTACTTTGTCAGCTTGGCTGCTATTTCAGCCCAACAGAGAGCCAGGCTAGCTGAGATGTGCTAACCAACCCACTTCAGACAAGCTGGGCTGTGTGGCAAAGAGAAACTCTTGAGACTGGCACATCTTCAATGAGGAGAGCACATGTGAGGACAGTGGGATTCTTGTACACCTGGATGGACAGATCAGAACCTGGAGTGGAGAAACCAAATGCCATAAAAAGGCTGCTGTGCTGCTTAGCTCTGGTTGGGGGTGAGGGGAGAGAGACTTGGAACACTGCCCTGAGCCAAGGGTGGCTGCTGGACTCACCACAGGACATTTGTGTGCAGAATGAGAGTGAAGCAGGGAGAGTATTATTGTGCATCAAAAGGGTCTTTTCCAATGACACAGATTTACTGGGATAAACCATTCACAATCAAGGAGACACACAGCACAAATAAACATTATCACTGAAAATATTTCTCTAGTCCAGAGTTTAGGTACCTGCAGAGAACTCAGCTGGGAATCTCTGCATCCTTCAGTCTTCCTTAAACGTGTCAAGGTACCTGAATTTTATGGTGGACTCTGCTCAGAGAGAATTAGATGGGACCAACCTCCTGGGCACCTTCCCCTGCCTGCATTCACTGGCTCCTGAGCTGGCCAGGTCCTTACCCTGCACTCTGTAATAGCTGCTGTAGTCATTTGGTCATGTGGTTTGAGGCATTTCCAAGGAAACCTCTCAGCAATTATTTCTGGAGATGGAAAGCAGTCTTTTAGCGTGTCTTGCTATCTATTCCACGTACTTTATATTATAACAATTTATTCTGCAATGTGATTACATGTTGGCATAGACTCTGATTAGAGCTTTAAACAGGAACTAACAGCAGTTATGTTGAATATGTTTTTCATCTGATGATGCACAATACCATTGATTGGATGTAGATTATATTCAGCATTAACTCCAGCTATATAAAAATATCACAAAGAAAATTCTATCTCATGGCACAGAATACTCTTTAATTGCATGGATGCTTAGTACATGTTGTGACTTCTGCTTTTTTAAAAAATCCTGTACACAAGAAAAGTCACGCCTGTAACAGGAACATTAATCCAAGAAATTACCAAGCATTGTTTACTTTTCCTCATAATCTCTGCAGGTTTTTTTTTTATTTTCACCCATGCACTGTCATAAACCTAAAGTGATAGGGGTAAAAAAAAAACCTGGATACTTTGTTGTCTAAAGATAAAAGTTTAAAGTTCGTAATGTCAGGATTCAGGAAATGCATTAACTGTTTCTTGCTGACTGCAGATGTACTGCAAAGCTCTGATAAT
Organism: Agelaius phoeniceus; assembly: GCF_051311805.1. Lineage (NCBI taxonomy): Eukaryota > Metazoa > Chordata > Aves > Passeriformes > Icteridae > Agelaius > Agelaius phoeniceus. The sequence goes on from NC_135272.1 coordinate 31,628,902, forward strand.
GTTTTTTTTTCTTCATAATACCCCTTGAAACTCATATCTTCACTGCACCTTATACTTTTGCCATCCTACAGACTCAGAGCGTCTTTAACAGATCTGTACCCCTTGGAGATGAGAAATGTCACTAAGTGTCCAATTTATTTGCCCATGATCATGGGGCCTGCAGCAGAACAGACCTGAATGAGGACAGGTCTCTAAGTTACTTTTTTTATCCCTGAAAACCTTACTGCTGTTGGCTTTCTAGGGCTGAGGAAGGAGATTGGGAAGAGATATTTCAGACTCCCTGACAGGATTTGATAGGATGTACATGACAAAAAAAATGAAGAAGCTAACCGTGATATCACTACAAATGCAAGAAAGACTAAGCTGTGCAGAGATGTCCAGCTGAGCTCTCTACATTACCAGAAAGGAAGGAAATGCTGAAAAAGGTGAGTATGAAAAGGCAGGGTCAGATTCAGTCCCTCCTCAGCACCATCAAAGAAAATCAGGATTTGCAGGTGTGAATGAAGAAAGTGGAACCATGGTATGTCTTTGGGGAATTTTTGTAACAAATTCTGTTCAGTTTATTCCCTTATTAGACAATTTATTCTTCGTCCACTTGGATGAAATGAAGGAGGCAAAAAGTTGGAAGGGGAAGTAGGAAAGAACTGATCTGATAGAGACAGAACTAAGGGAGGAGCATAGGGAGCCTTGATCAGCTTTTTGAGAAATACAAAGAGGAATTTCTGTTTCCACTGTAATTACCCACAGCCGGTGGTGAATCCTCCATTTTACCTCAAATCAGGTCTAGGGCAGAAACTTTTTACCTGTGCTGTACCATTTCTAATTCCAGAAAACTCCATGGTTTTTTTTTTATTTATTTTTTACATTTTTATTAACTTACACTGCTAATATAATCTTGTCTTATATTGGTACACTTGTAGTTTTGCTAATTGTATTTTGGACCAGGTGCCCACCAGGAGTGTTTGGCCGCACAACTCTATCAGAAAACATTTTTACTTTCATTTAGGCCTTACAAGGTAGAGGAGAACATCTTTGACAGATGGAAAACAGTGATTATCAATTGCCCTAGAGAATACTCTGATTCATGTTATTATCTGCAGGTAGAATAAAGTGCAGAGAGTCATAGGAATTAAAATTGAAATCGTTTTAAAGGCACCATTCCAAATTTTAAAAAATTAAGAAAAAAAGTTTATGTCTTATGAGAAAGTTTTTTTCCATCCTAATCTCCTGTAACATACTGGTGGTGTTATTTTTGTACTTATCATTAAAGTCATTCTCTTCTGAAAATTGCATATAGCTGAAAGAGAGCAAAATCAAACCAACAAATGGGCGGAGAGAAGGAAGGAGAAGATTTGGTGATGGTATTGGAAAAAATTTCTATTCATATCCAGGAGGGTACAAATAAGCTGGGGTTTAAGCAAAGTCCATTTAAGTCATGATTTCTGCAGAGAACATTATGAAATGAATATGCAGCACCAGGACAAGAGAAGGAGGGAGTGTAAACCTTCCAAACTGTGCCTAATGTATTAGAAAAACTAATGGCTGGTGAACAGTTAGCAGAAAGGGAGACAGCACCTTTCCACACACAGAGAAAGTTTAATGCTGAAGCATTAGAGATAAAGGATTCAGTATTCATTGGTGGCATTGTGTCCACTCATAGCAACATGGTCAATGGACCAGAAGGGAATATTTCATTGAGTTTTAACACAGGCAAAGAAAGGCCTTTTAAAAATTTTTATATGCATCTCATCCAAGGTAATAAAAAAGCAAAAATGTGGTAGAAGAACAGAAGACCTTGATGTGCCCATCAAGAACAGCTCAAGTGGGTTATTATGAATAGGGTTCTGCCAGGATTTTAACCACCATAAAGAGAGTGAGCATGGATAGGCAATTGCAGAAATGTACAGACACTACCAGGATGATATTAGTAAGACAAGGATGAGAGAGACTGATACAATACACACCAGAGAAAAAATAGAAGTTCCATCAAAACAACATGAGCATGTGCACTTACTCTGTTGTTACAAGCCCTTGTTTGGAGGGTGAAAGCTGCCAGTTCCTGACAGCAGAATGCATTGCTAATCATAGAGCAGGCTACACTGGCAGGCTTTCAATTGCAAGTGAAAGTATTCATTTGCAGAAGAAAGAAGGTCAAAAGTCAGTGAATTCTTTGCATACTTTAGTTCTTCAGATGTTTGTATGGTTTGCTTTTCCTATTTGAACTGTAATGAGCACCAAACTACACAGAAGACCACGTTCAAGAATGATCTCCAAACTGGACTGACCCCCAGTTTCTCATAAAATTATTTCTTAATATTTTCAATATTCAGAGCAGATCTGATCACCAAAGACCACATGATCTCTCTACTTATTATAGTCACATCACTTCAAGGAAGTAATTTTTTCTCCTAATAAAAGCCTATCTAATAACTCTGGCTACAATATATCACCTTATTATTTATATATCATGCCTAATACCAAATTGCCTTGGGGCCCTCTTCATGATGGCCCTAGACACCCACTGTGGCAAGCAGACCTCTGCTTGGACTTGCATTTATTTGTCCTTGATTTATTGGTCCTTTGTTGGCTACCTGAAGATTCCATTGCCCTCCTCTTCAGGCAAGGGGCTCTGTAGATGCCCTAAACTGTAGAGGAAAGTTGGATCCATTGTTCCTTGACACCTTCTCTTAATTTTTTAGCCACAGACTTTTTGAATTTAATCCTGTCTTTTCTACTTGCTCTAATTTTCTACTTGCTCTTTCCTGATCCTCAGGAGAAGTTTCCTCAACTGACCACGTAACAAAAACTGTAATAAATACTCTGGAAAAATTATAAGCAAAATTTTAGTGTCTATCACATGTCCTGAGGTTCATCCACATATATCACAAAAAAGAATCAATCCACAGATGATGAATGGAGACAGACATGGCTAAATACATAATCTATAGTGCATATAGCCAGGAAAATAATCTCTGTGACAGGATACAAGAATTAAGACATAATGAATACCATTTCACAAATGTACAGGTTACACTGAATTAGAGAGACATACCAGACTCTGAAGAATTTTAGAAAGCTGCAAGAGAAAACAGTCTGATGTGTGAATTAATTGTCTGACCCCTGCTTCAACTATGTCATATCCCTGTCATTTCATTTTATTAAAAGACTGTATAATCATGAACATAATCATAAATGCAATGTTTAAGGAAAATCTGATTTGAACCTTTGTACTTGGGTCACATGTAATGTAATTCAGTTTTACTCTCTTCATAAAGTGATTCATGTACAGAATTGCCACACAAATATATAAAACATAGAGAAAAAAACTGTTCCAAAAGAAACAGTAACTTTTCAACCAAAATATTTAAAACAAAATGGGTAAAGTCACTAATCCCATCACAACACCACATTACCTAATTGGACACAGAAATACTGACATCTTGTAGGACTAGGTTGTAGCATGCATGACAAAAATCACATCACTCTGATGGCAATACTGGAGGTATAAGCCTTTTTTCAAAATTAATTAATTCTTTTTACTGAAATACATTTGAAAACATGGCCTACTACAATGGCCATATAAGAAAAGCCTTGGAAGCTGAAGTGACTCTGACTTTGTTGTTGACTTTTGCTGTACTTTGCTGATGGAATGTCATTGCCCTGTGTGTACTCAGATGATCATTCATGCTAATTTGTGATCAGTTAAAATATCTTCACCATTTCAATGCAATAAATACCAGCCTATGTTGTACAAATCAGAAGGGATTGCTAGGAATATATTAGTCTGAATGAACAAGACTAATATTAATAGCAGGATTTAATACTAATCATTCTCCTCTCCTTACTTGCAGGACTTTTTCTTCCATTTTTTTTCCTATTTAGAGACATTGCAGTTATAAATTTAGTTTGTGCCTGTCTTTCTAAAGTTTGCATTGAAATCTGAAAACAGTTACTCTCTCTTTACACAGCATTTGATGTTTACAGCCACACTTCACAAAGCTTTTGTTAAAGAGCTCCTGCACCTATTACAAGTCTGTAGGAGCACGTTGTTTATGAACTTGAAATAATAGAGACACACCAGAGTGGCTCCTTTTAGGCAGCATACGGCACCTACCTGGATATACTGCAGTGCTATGGATCATTTGCTACAATTAATAGAGCTAACCAATATAAAGAAAGGCCACTTGGCCAAAAAAAAGGAAAAAAATCTTTTAAGGTTTTGTTCCAAACTGAATTGAGATTAATATTTGAGACTTTCAAAAAAAATTGCATTTTGAAAGGACTGAAACATGCTATTTATCAGATTGACTGGGAAAAATCCACAGGAAACAGCAACATGAAGGGGGAAAGAATGGCCCTTGGTCCTGCTCAGTCTCATTCTGCTCAGTGTGCTCACAGCCCTCTGGTTTGGGAAAGGTTTCCTGGGCTCACTTCAGTTGGTCCCAAAGTGAAGTTCAAGGTGCACGGATCATGATGAAAAAGCTGAACAAGCTGCTCTGAGACTGCAGCCTGGGAGCATCTCAAAGGACTCCAGACCCCAGGCTGCAGGTCACAGCTCACAAGGCTGCTTCCTAGGCAGAGCTTTCATACTCCCTGTTTTAGATGATGTTGTCATGCTCCCTGTTTCAGATGATGCTGCAGGAGAGTCCCTGGCAGCTCTGGAAGGCTGTGCTAGAGCTGTGAGCACCCCAACCCCACTGTGGAGACTGCTTAGATCAGCCCCAGTGTGGATTGCTCAGCTCAACCCCACGAGCTGTAGCCATAGCATTTCCAATGTGTGTGGCTCTAGGACAAGTTAAAAACTAAAACACAGATCTGTAGCCTTGGAAAGCTTGTTCTGCACAGAGTCCTTGAACCTTAAGAGACAAGGTCTGAGCAGAATGCCACAGCATTCACAGCTTCAGAGCAGCCAGCCTGAAGCTGCAGGACATGAAAGCACCTCTGGATGTGGGCAGCCCACTCCTCCTGTATCAAATACAAAATATTTCCATCAGCCATGGACACTGGGACACCCCACCTGAGAGCTGCCCTGAGAGTGGCAGGGAATTTTCAGCCCCTCTCTTGTTGCAGCTCATGAAAGGCACCTCGTTGTTCAGGCAACAAACATGAATCCCCAGTCCTCTGTGAGTAAATGTTTTGAAAATAGGGAGCTAAATGCCTACTTTAAGGCTTTAATGTTTCAAACATCATGATGAAAAATTGAAGCAACGTTACTTCCTGCAGAGGTGAGACAGAAATAAATCAGGGGAGTAATTTACTTCAAAGGTCTCTATGTTTACCTCTCCCTGTCTTCTAACTGGGACACCAATCTTACTGACTGAAACCAAGAATGTAACCAAGGGAAAAATGTCCACAAAATGCTCAAAATAGGCCAAATGAATGTAAATTCTGATGGGTTTAGGATTGGTTCTGGCAGTTTTGTATTACATGACAGCGTTAGGTGTTAATTTTCATTTTTGTTTGCATTTCTTGTCACAGTTAGGATCAAATTCTCCTTAAGCCAGAGCTGCCTTAGCAGTTCTGTTGGAAACCAATGGGAATTGGTGCTGGACAGAGTATTTCTGTCTTCCATCAAGAGCCCCAGCACTTGCCACAGGCCCAGAGGGCGTGCTTCACACCAGAACCTCTGGGTAATCTGTGCCAGGGAGGAGAGAAATCACAATATAGCACTTATATCTTTGAGATACATTTGGGTAATGGGCTGCACTTGTTCTGTCACTTCCCATTCCTGAGTCCTGTAGTCATTCACTCAATCTGCTATATTTTGCCTTAGCCAAAAAAAGCAACAGGCTATTTTAAGTGGTTATATTTATTTCAGATTAAGAAAGCAATAAATCAAGAGAGTGGCAAAGGTTTTATAAGTGAACGCAAAGTGAATTGCCGGGTAAGAGGGAAAGCCAGACAACTCTGAATTGCAATAAAAAGGACTTACAGAAGAGATTGCTTGTTGCTTGTTAAGCACAGCAAATGGTAGCAGTTTGCTTTTATCAAAATACGTGGTTTTTGAAGAATGAAATGTGACAGAACCATCCTAAAACACCCAGAAGTGTTCTGCCCAGATTCCCTGCTCGTGTCCACTATACAGATTATTGTCTGGCTCTGCAAGGCAGAATGTTTAAAGATTAAAAAGTGCAGTGCACAGAAAAATGAGACTTTAGAATGACATCATCAAACACAACACAAAATGAGGCAGAATTACTAAAGGATTCCCTGGAGCAACCACAAGTCCTGCTGAGAACGTTCCTGCTGGGGCTCCCTAATTAATGTACCCATTTTCCACCTGTCACACAGCAGAATTAAACTCACTGCATCTCTGCTTTAATTCTCCACTCAATCAATAATTCGGAAAACGGATTCAAAGTTCTGTAGATTCTATGTATTGATCTTCTCCCACCCTCAATTTGCCAGTTGTCTCCACTAACTTTGAGCAGTATGTCACTGAAAGTCCATTTCATTTAAAATGTAATCACTTTGCCAATGCTGAACTGCTTGCCAGTTTTATTAGTCTTCAGAAAACTTTCCCAAAATATGGAGCTGTAAACACATTGAGTATAGCTTAGAAGCAGAAATCAGTGTTCAATCCATGACTTCTCTTGAAATAAAATTTCTCTGTGCAGATACATAGAGATACATAAAAATTCCATATTTTAACCACTAAACCCTTGCAAAGTTCACCAGAACTAGGCTACAGCTTCAAATACACTTTTCTTTTTTTTCTCTATGGCAACTTCAAACAATTTTTGCTGATTGGAAAAAAAAAAAAGTTTTACTTATAATATTTGAATAGAGAAGGTTTGTAACCAAAAGGCAAATAATAAACCTACCCTTATTCTGCTGAGGCAGCCTCTATCTTTTGCAACCCTGTAAAGACAGATCTCCAAACCTCATGAGGTTTCACAGTAATTAATGCAAACCATTTAGATCTGATTCTGAAAGCTGAATGGACTAAACAATGGAAGGTAAATTACTTTTTGCTGTTTTACATCTTTTCAATTCCTCGGCAAGGGTCAGAGCTGACATGGGGAAGATTAAATAGCATACAGCACAAAACGACCCTTATCACTGCCTTTCTGGAAAATTTGTTTTCTATGTATGTAAAAGGTATATAATGCTCTTGACTAAGAAGATACATGGGCATCATTACTATGTTTATACCAAGTGAATAGAAATAGATCAGAAGATGCTCAGTTATTGGAGGAGAGATAGCAGAAGGAAGTTATTAAAACACAGAGAAAGTACTGTTAGCAGCAGCCAATGCAAGACAGGTCCCTGCATTGTTTTTCTGAAGATAAAATTCACTGAAAAAAAAGTTACCAGAAAAAAGTAAGTTTCTGATAGCAGTCAAGTCAGACATGAGTAAGGACAGCAAACCCACTGTGTTCAGCTCCTAAAGCTCAGTCTGGCTCCAGCAGTGCCACAGTGATGCATTTTGCCAGAAGAATCTGTGCCCAGCCCTGTGCCTTTCCAGCATGTGTGTCATGGGGAAAAGGCTGATACATAAAGCCTGGAAAATCTGTTATTTGGTCAGCTCCCTTCCTGTCCCTAGTAAATTCTTGATCTGCATAGTAGCTTTGAAGTATTACTAGATAATATTTTTTCCTTGATCTACCAAGTTGGTACACCACCAGCACCCAGTCACCTTGGAAGAAACAAGGGAATAACTGATCACTGCTATAAAAAAGGGAGTTGAAGAGAATTAGGAAGGCTTACCAGCCTGGCAAAGCTCTTCCAGCTGCCCTGACTGCTAGTTGTACTCAGGAGCTCATAAGTATTTAAAAATAATTTGGGATAGCCATACAATCATACATCACATCAACCACTGGTTTGGTTTCTGGTAAGTTAGGAGTTTATAAATTCAGGTCTCCTGTTATCCTAGGCTGCTTAAACCCATGTTAGAAGGGATCTCAGAGCTCAGATCTCTCAGAGAGGAGATCTCAGATTAAAGGTTAGCCATGGAAATTAATGGTAGACTTGCAGTAGAAGAAAGGATTAGATTTTTATTATATTTTCCATTCTTTTAAAATAAGTTGGCATATTATTAATTAGCTTCATTTCCTGGAAAAGTTCTCAAATTAAATAATCAACCATATTATAAGTGCCTGCAAGATAATAAGGAAATGGGTTACACCCAACAAAGATTCTGTCAGGAAGTCATCTTGCCAAGAAACCATCATTTATTTGTTAACAAGATAATGGGCTCTGTGGATAAGGGAGGAACAGTTAATAATATTGTACCTTGAATCTAATAACATTTACCATGTGATCTTAGATGATAGCCCAACAATGGCATGAATTAAACTGCTGCAGGTTGGGTACACAACTCTTTGGATTATCATGCTCAAAGAGAAATTACCTCTGTCATTTTTCCATACTTGGACAAGATCACAGCATGGTTTCTGCAAAGGATTTGTCCTAAATGTTGCTAGGCTCAATACTTTCTGTAATGGTACCATCACAGAGTATGTAGCTGTCACCTTCAGATGACAAGAAACTTGGAAAGATTGACAGTTTATCAAGAAAACAGAAACAGATTTCATAGTGATTGTGGAAACCTGGAAGAATGCTCAGAAAAATGGGGTAAACAATTTGAGATATGGTACCTGTGAAATACCAGCTGTAGATGCATGCAGTGTAAAATCACTAAGTAGTTAAGAACTTAAACTCTAATTGCAAAAAAAATAGTTAGAATTTTAAATTATTTGAGCTGAAGATGAATTAATAGTAACATGCTGTTTCACAAAAGGAAACATAGAGAGTCAGGCCTGTAAAGACCATTACAAAATGATTCTGCTCTCTTTGCCACACTGTCACCATCTGCTTCAGAAAGGTGCAGACAGGAATCCACAGCAGAGCCCACTGCATCACAATGTCAGAGAGCAAACTCAAAAATGGGACCAGTTAGAAAATATAGAAAGAATTCTGATTGTGTCTATAGAGGAGATACCTGAGAAGGGGTGCAAGCACCATTCCTGTGTAAATAAATAAATGAATTAATTAATCTTGCATACAGGAAAAGACCAATTTATTCCCCATGTCCTTGGGAACAAGATGTACACAGCTAATGCAGCAAGCAGAAGTTAGACCAAGGGAAAACACACCCTGGAGAAAAGGACAATGCAGCACTGGAATATGGTCCTCAGGGCAGGCTCTGAGGCTTCCCCCAGCAGAGACCCTTGAGAAGAGGCTTGCAGAAAGCTCCAGCAGTGACACAGGGGCTGAGGGGGACACTGAGCCCATCTCAGACACCCCAGCTGCTCTGAGCTGCACAGCTGCATCTCAGCCAGATGTTCTGCAGGCAGGAGAAACACACACACAGGAGAAACATGCAAGAGTTATCTCTGCCCAGCCGTGGAAAGAGATGACTGTGCAGATTTTTATGAAATATTTGTGGTCTCTCCCAGCCTTGCATGGACACTTGCAAACTTCTGCCTTCCTGAATTGCAAAATGTGTTTTTCCATTGGAATTTCAGACTGAGTGAGCAATTCCAGCTACATTATCAATGAGATCAGGACAAAAATGGACAAGATCAATGCTTGTACGTGGCTATGCACAAACTGTGGGACCTGGGAGTCCTTCCAAGTTCTTCAGTCCCATTCAATGTTTCATTCACCCCTGACTCAATGCAAACCAGATGGAAAATGCTGTCCCTCACTGTCTGCATGTTATAGTCTCCATGGGGAAGGAATACAGGTGTACAAGCCAGGGAGAAACTTGCTTGCCATCCTTGCACTAGGCTAAACCTGTAGATAGCCAATATATAACAGTGCCTGGCTTTTCAAACTCAGATCACCCACCAGGATCAGATTATGATGTTTTTTCAGAAGACTCTGGGACTGGTTTTTTGATGTACTGTTTTGTTGCCATAACCTTGATGCATTGGTTCTCCACACCCAAGGTCCCAGTGTTTAGCTACAATAAATCTAAATCAGTTGTTCTGTTCAATTCATTTTCTGTGGGTCCAGTGCTAAATGAGTTGGTCTTGAAGAGAACCTATTTCACTAAGCTAAAACAAAAAACCCCTATCCTGACAGTATTTATTAGAAATGAGATCAGTAGCTAGTGGGGAAGAAGCCCAGCAGAAGATATGTCTATTCTGCAGCTGGACTGAAGAAAAGGGCATTTCACTTACAAAAATTGTCACTCATTTACTATTTGAACAGAAAAATCTCATAATATATTAACTATATTTGTAAAGCCTGCAAAGTCACAGTTGCATTGATTTATACCAACAAATGCACTAAGTCATTTATTTAAACTCTGTGAGAACAATTCTTTTTAGAAAAAATGCACAGGATTTGACAAATACATAAAATTCCTCAGTTCCTGTCAAACAACAGACTTATCCTGTGGACACATTGAAAAGATCATAGAACAGTTTGGGTTGGAAGGGACCTTAAAGATCCCATTGCAATCCCCCTGCCATGCTCAGGATCACCTTCCACAAGACCAGGCTGCTCATGGCCCCATCCAACCTGGCCTTGAGCACGTCCATGGATGGGGCAGCCACAGCTTCTCTGGGAATCCTGCTCCAGTGTCTCACCACACTCACAGGGAAGAATCTCTCCCCAGCATCTCATCCAAACCTGCCCTCTTACAGTTTAAAGCCACTACATAAGTGCTGCAGTAGGATTCATGCAACCTACCCTGTGCCAGCCATTTCACAAGGCTCTTTGGAGAGGTGAACAGAGAAATCCAGGGGAGGCCTTAAATCAGTCCTTGACAATACCACGGTGTTAGCTCAGATGTGGCACAGAGCACACTGCAGTAGCACAGGTTTCCCTCAGATCCCACATGTACAAACTGAATAGCTATTTGTGCAAGAGCAGCTCACTCTTAACAGTGTCTCTATTAAGACTACACAGCTTGGTTTGTCCTGATTAGGACGTTTTTGTCATGTAACCATTTATTATTGAATATAAGGATGAAAAAAATGTCATGCTACAAGGGCTTTAGACTGCAGTCTATCCTGCAATGATGCAAGGCTCCTGATAAGACACTTTAGTTGCAGATATATCAAAGCAAACCTTGAAAACAATACCTTCAAGGAGTGGTAGCAATGAGTTCTTTCTATTTCAATAAAAGCTTTCCATCTCAAGATCCTAAAGAGCTTTTTAAATATTAATCAAGCCTCTAAGCAGCCCTGGAGATGCTAAAATACTGCAGCCAATGATCAATTAAACCATACACAGTTTATCCACTTTATAGATAAGGCATGGCACAAATGCAGAAATACCCAAAGTTGCTCTTCACAGAGCCAGATGAGGCTCTCCTGAGTGGATGGGAGCCACTTTGGCATCTGAAATATCCTCTTTACGGTGTCCCATGATGACTGTGCTATCCAGGCTTGTCCATTTATCCTGGGGATCCAAATCCCTATTAGAGGAGAAGTGACTGCTACTTCTATTTTATCATAGATGAGTGACTGAGGTACAGGGAGATAAATGATTTGCCCAAGGTCACACAAGAGACCTGTAGCAGAGAAATAGGGTATTGCTCAGTATTCCTGTTTCTCCTCAACAGCTAAAATGGTTCTTTCTTTATTTTCCTTTTTTTTTACATCCCTTTTTCAGCACAGTCCAGAGGGTACTGAATCAGTCTGAATGACACGTTATCTGGCAGTGTGGGAATTTATTTTTTGTTATAGTTTTGACATGTGTAATGAGTAAAACATTCTGTACTTGCAGCATTATTTATCCTGCAGCCCTAACTGCAGTGTTCAAAAACTCCCAGTGACTGCACCTTTCAGAGCACATGCAAGGGTAGCCTGTTATTTGTCAAAGCTCACAAAGGCATTGCTGAGAGTGCAAGCTTTGCTCCTCAGACAGGGCTGCTCTTCCCCCTTTTATGCTGCAAATTCCTGGGCAATGTCAATACCCGTTTAAGAGGTCTCCCACTCTCTAGGCTCTTTCTGTCATGTGTTGACATCTTCTAGGAATCAGCAGATTTTATGCCTCTCTTCAATTCACTTGACCTGCCTCCAAATATGCTCCTGGCATCAGAAAAGCCATTCCCCACACACACATATGATGAAGCTCAGATCAATAGCACAGGATAAAAACAAACAAGCTAACTAAGGCAAGTCTAAAGTCTTAAGAGCTATCCACAGATGCTGCTATCTGGACTGTTCAATATGATCTTCTGAATTGCACACAGCAGGGTTTCATTTGCTACAAATAGCTTTGCACCAGCAGCATCTTCAATAATTTTATCATGCAGTGTTCCCTAGATAGACCAATATTTCATTTAATAAACAGCAAATTAAAATAGCAAATGTAGTGAAAGACAAAGCATGAATAGATTTGCTTCAGAGTTTTAAAGGGAAAGATTGAAATTTTTTTGTTTGGTTGGTTGGTTGGTTTGTTTTATTTTATTTTTTAGTATTTCTATAGTTGCTCATAAGGTCACCTTCATGACAATTCCAACAGGGGTTTATCTTGTAGTGCTCACTCTGACATACAGCCTGATGATTTATTATTGCTTAGTTCTTGATACTGTTCACTGCACAATCCAATCTAAGAGAGACACATATTTCTCAATTCAGGGACTTCTTTTATTTTATGAGAAATCAGCTTGGTGCTTTGTGGTAAAAACTAGACTTGGCATTTGATCTTAATTTTTTTAAGTATTTCCTTCTGTTCTTTGTTTCTCTGCTGTATCTTTGATGTATGCCGGGACCATTTTTGTTTTCTATCCTTTGCTTTTCTCCTCTCACCCTATTTTTCTGTGGCTACACCCTAAAGAAAAATCTGGCACAGCAGCAGTTTCTTACAGACACTCTTATCTAGACTTCTCTTTCATACTAGTGGGTGACATGGTGATAGATTTCATAGGTTTTCTCTTCTCATTTGGGAGAAAGAATATAATTATGCAAAGGAGGGTTAGATGGGCAGTAGGAATATATCACTATTAACCCACCAGAACACATGCAGATTCACTGTGGTTATGTGCTTAGAGGGAGGAAAAAAAGCCTTTCATGTGCTAGACAAGATATTTTTCCTTTCCTTGCATTAATATCAATTCAAGGGTAAGCCAACAATTCTCCTCATGTCATTCCAGTGTCTATGGTGTTGTGATATGGGGCTATTTAAGCTCTGCTTGGCTGCAAAGCTGTCTCCAGTGCTCCCTTGGAGTGTCTAAGCCATTTGGAATCATTAACCCACATGGACCAGGCTGCCCAGAACTCCCAGACATTCCTCCAAGGCTGCCAGTCATTAGCTGGTACGTTAAGTAGCTAATGGTGCTCTCACAATATCTGCTGCATCATGCAGGTGCAACAGAATAAACATTTTTTTCTCACTGGTGCTTTGTCCTAAATCATTAAGTACCCCAATCCTGCAAAGATTTATGTCTGTGAATAAGTTTACTCACATGAACAGTCCCGTTTCAACCCTCTTAAACACATGCTTGTAGGGTCAGAGTCTTGATGATCAAAATATCAGGTGTTTGGCTAAAAGCTTATGGAAATGCAAACCAGCATCAAAAAACAGCAAAAAAACCCAACCACTTTCTGCTCTGTATTTTTTTGTCCTCAGAAATATTTGCAGAAGTATCCAACTCAAGAACAAAGATTAATAGTCACACCTGCCATCCTATGACCGCATTACTTCCCCGCTAATTGATCAGTATACATATATATATATATATATATCAAAGCACTAATTGATCAGTATATATATATATATATATATATATATATATATATCTCAAAGCACTATGAATGTTCCCCAACGAATTGGCTACTGGTAAGGGAGATGAACTGAGGATATGTAAATTATTGAAGCCATAAACTGCTTGTGGAGCCTCCTGGCTCTGCTGGGTGGGGCTGGGGGGATCAGCTGGCTGTCCCTGGTGGGGCTGGGCTGCAGCAAGGTTAAGCCAGCACCCCCAGCTCCTGTCTGCAGCTCTCAGACACCTTTGCTGACTCGCTGGCGCCAAGAAGTCAGGCACCACCCTCTACCCCCAGAGCAGCACAGGAGGTTGCAAATGGTAAATTTAATACCGCAGCAGGAGGTGCCATTTACAGTCCCAAAGGATAAGTCTCCCCCTCTTCTCTTTCATGCTCATATAAACAAATGGAGGCTGATGCAATTTTGAATCCTGTTGGCTTGTTTTGGTTTTAAATATGTAATTTCCTCCTTATTTTAGCATCTAGGCAGGGTAACATTAAAGGATTTTTGTACACATGACTGATGGTTAAACTGCAATGAGGATTTGTATTTTATTAATCCATTAAAGCATTGGCAAGTACAAGCAAATAAAATTTAAAAAACCTACCAGTAAAAAATTTGGGACTTATTAGTAATATGCAATTTGAAAGAAAAGGAGATTAAGGTGCCTGCACAACCAAGCCTTACATAGAGTATTCTTTATCTTAGTTTAAAAGACAAACAAAATTTACTCAGAAAAGACTATCAAATATTTGTATAATGCTTGCCTGGTTTGCTCCATCTATTGTGGCATAGTCATTCTTAGAACAATCTCTTTAAAAGGTTAAAATCATGTAATATTTTCATTTTTTAAAAATTACATATTGCCGGGCACTGTTTGAAAGAATAAAATAATATCTAGTGAAAACCACTGCGTATTCAATTCAACCCACTCCTTTTATATGTTGCTAGAACAATGCAAGAAAACATCTTTTGTATGACCAAATTTTTTTTAAATAATTACACTCTATATTGGAAAGATGTTTCAAATCAATATTTTTACAAAGGGTGTTTGAAATTAATGCATTAATTAAATAATTGGAAAAATGCAAGGCAGGAGAAATACACAGCTTCTAAAAACAGAGAACAAAAATTGTTACATCTGAGGAGAAAAGTGAGAGGATGCAAGGACCACGTCCACTCCTCAGTCAAGTTTCCTACACAATGTGGGCCAGAGGATTCCACTTAGTGGCTTCTGAGTCATACCTGGTCCTGTGAGGTTGGATGATCTCATCACTTTCAGAAGGGCACCAATCCTTATAATCAGAGAGTCTATTTTGTTTCCGGGCAAGCTCTTGCAGGCATGCAGTTACTCTCACTGCTAAATAAATGGGGCAGCAGAGGTAAAAGAGCCTTGGCAGCTGTGAGTGACTGGGTGGATGGCAGAAATGGGAAAGGAGAGAGATCACAGAACCCCTCAAATTGGAAAGGACCCATAAAGATCATTGAGTTCAACTCCCAACAGGCCAAACACACATCTAGAATTAGTGGACCAGAGGAGTGGGCCAGCGCATTTGCAGGAAACATCGAGCATTTCCCTTGTCCGCAGAAATATCTGAGACGTTTCAGCCATAAATTCCACAGACCATGCCAGGCTGCAGGCTCCTGTTGTACTGCAGCACAGCCACCAGCACAGGGCCAGATTTATCAGCTGAGCCCCCAGGATGCCACAGAGCCCTGACCAGGGCTCCTGCAGGAGGCAGAAAATGGGAGCGGGCGCGGCAGGGACGGAAAGCAGAGCCAGGCCCGCACACTCCAAATGCAGGCAGGCAAACAGTAAATAATTCACCACTGCATCCATTCAAATGAGGACGAAGGGAGAGTCTGAGGACACGGGGAATGTTTTGCTCTCCTGTCTCGCACACAACCCTCCCAATGGAGGCGAGGGCAGCGGTGAAGGCACGCAGCCCCGTGCTGCTCAGCACACACACCTTGGGCTCAGGCTGCAGCCACAGGCTCCCAGACAGCTCTGCAGCCCTGTTACCTTCACAGCCTCCATCTGCACTGTAGCCCTCTCCCTGTGCATGAAAAGCTAATTTCACTCCGATTTTTTTTCTCTTTTTTGCCCACAGTTTAAATGCGAGATTCATCTCTGCTTCCTTATTAGTATAAGGAAAGGAGGCCTGCATTTGGCTGTCTGACACATCACAAAAACATGGAGCATTCATTAAAGATTTATGGCAACATCAAACATTCTGCTTTACTTTCAATTTTGTCACATAATCCCAATAAAACAGTGATTTAGCTGTATGTGTTAAAGTTATTTGTCAGTGCTGAGTCCTTCCTGTATCACTGCTGACACACAAATACGTAATCCAGTGAAGTCAGCCTCCATGGGATCTGTCTCTTTTGGGAACATTTTAAGGATGTTTCTTTCACAAGAGTATGTTCACACTGGGCTCTATATTATTTAAGCTTTCCAGGAAAAAAAAAGAAAAAAAACCCCTCTTAAGTAATGCATTAGTGTTATTCTTATCTAGAGAAGGCTTGTGGGACTAAGTGAAAAGATAAAGGAAATAACAGAGACATGTAGCAGTGCTAATGTTAATATTTGATTAGAAATATTCCAAACAAGATGTCAAGACAAATTCAGTTCTTGTTATCAACACATACCCAGCTCGTTGAGGCTGGAGGAGTGTGTTCAGAGGTACAGCTTAGAACTTAAGTTATTTGAAATTAGCTTGTGTTCAAAAAATGAAGATCAAGTCTAGAAAAAACAAACAAAACAACCTTTCTAATGTAATGCTCAGAATCAATTAGCAAGGACAAGAACTACTGGAATCAAATTCATACCTGTTCTTCTAATATTACATGTTGCTTAATTTAGAGCCACACTGTGTGCAACATCAAACCACTTGACTTTGTCCTCCCAAAGTCTTAAATTAAATAATGTCCATATCTAAAGTTCTCATACTTAACACATTTTCAATTCTTTGACCACATCTGCCATAGGCATAATCTCCTGAATTTAAGTGGCTTGACAGCACTGTCCTCTGCTACACCATGTCAGTTCACTCCCCTTTTCACACAATTTCATGTATTCAATAGTTAATTGTAAATGTTTTTACACAGGACTTGTCTACTGCAGCAAGGAAGAAAACAATTTAAAAAAACAACCTGCCTCAGGTTGTAAGTCACCGTGATGGTGCCAATATTGTCATTGTCGACGTGCAAGGAGAAGATGGAGAAAGAAAGGCACACAATTAAGTCTAAGCTGATGGCATGATACCCAGAAGCAATTGTCAGAGAGAGAAACAAGGAGATGGAATTGGATGCAGAGCAGTCAGGAGCAGAGAAATAGAGCTGTGTCTCAGTTGGGTAAGGATAGCAGGTGAAATTATACAACTGGACAACATCAGCTGGAGAGAAAGCCAGCAAAATTTTAAAATGGTAAAATAAATAAAACAGAAAAACAGGAAAAAGGGGGGACTAAGGAAGAAAAGAGCTGCTAAGTAGGGATGGGGAAAGCATGAAGTAAGAGCCAAGGGAAGCTGGAATGTTGAGAAGACTTAAGAACTAAGCAGAAAGATCAAGAAGGCTGGAGATGGCAGTCTGACCAATAAACCATTGCTTGAGACTTGGTAAAAGCCCAGCAGAACTCAACCCCAAGCCAGGATGTAACTGCAGGAGAAAAATTCACAACAACAGTTCCTGACTATGCTGTGGCCTTCTCAAACTGCACCTTGGTGGGACTTAGGCTACTGGGTAGATCAGAGGATTCACCTGTTCTCTCTGTCTGAACTCCCCCATTTCCACATGACTGACATAATAATTGTTTCCTGCATGGTAGTTCTGTACAGGTTAGCAGGGGAGACAGTACTGGACCCATAGAAAGGTCTGAGATGTGTGAAAGCATTTCAGGAGAATGGTTAAGGACACATTTCCTGATGATGGGCACAGAAGTCAATAGCAGCCAGAAATGAGAAAGGAGGGGAAGCAAAGACACAGCCAAGGCAGTGGGGAGAAGGGGTAGAGAGAATTGTCAGGAGCACCCAACATGGACAAGGAGCACTTGGGGCTTGGGCCACGTTACTGTGCATCTGTTAGTATTACCTGTGGGGCCCCCTTTCACCATTTCCTGTGCTCTTCAAGATATCTTTGATAGAAATTACAATTACTGTCATTTCAGGTATCTGCCTCTATTTCAAGATGCCTGCATGTACCTTAGCTCCTCTATGGAAGGTGTTTCACAACAGCCTTAAGGAAAAAGAAAGAGATCAGGAGGGAGAATCAAAAGCCGCCATAACTAATAAAGCTGACTTAATTAGACAGTTTACAATTATTTTATGATCCATGAGGTTTCCTGCAATAATTCGGTCAGTGAAACAAAGTATATGTTAGATTTTTTCTTTCCATGAGAAACCACCTCTTCCATAATGTTTAAACAGCATTATGACCCAACCAGTAATAAATACAAGGCTTTCAAATACAGCTGCCCAGGAATCCATAAACTACAGAATGGTTTGTGATGTATTTACTTCAGCTTGCTTCAAAGCAGGACTAGCCTTTCTTAAATAAGGAAAAAAAACCCACAACAAAGGACTGACCTTGGTTTTGCTGAATAAAATCATTGACAACATTTCATGGGGAAAAGATAGAGTGTTAAAACACAAAATGTTTTTATATTAAGACATGTCAAGCTACATCAGGAGTAGTTTTGGACTATGCAACCATATTTGGTCTCAGGCATTTGCTAAACTTAACAAGCTGAAATAGACAACAGTAGAGTTGTTAAGATTTATTTCTTATTTTCTTCAAAAAGCCTGTGTTTGTTTCTGAGCAAGAGGATGATTTTCCCATCCTGAGAAACAGTGAGAGAGACAGTATTTCTCAGTGTAAGCCGGGAGATGGAAATTAATGAAAGATACTTGTAAATCATTCATCAGCCTTGGCAGTGCCAGGCATTTTGCATTTCAATACCTCCATGGTTCTAAGAACAGCAGAAGGTGAGTTTATAGAAACCAGCCTCTTTCCTCATCAAATGTAGCACGGATTTACCAGGAGAAGGATTTTCACCCTTCCATCTCGTGATTAGGGAAGAGCCGACCATTGTAGCAGTTCTCCTCTGAAATGTTCCTGGCATGCTGACAGACTTTTTTCCCAGCACTATTGCATCCTAATGAGCAAGACTCCAGCCTGCTGTAAGAGCTGCTTCTCTCACTTACCACAAGGTTTTGTGCACATGTATGTGACTCTTCTGTGAATAAATTGTGAACACTGTGTTTGCCATGTACAAGTATTCCTTTTTTGAGGCACTGCATCTCCTCATTGAAGACATTCAGCTTCTTCCTAAGGCAGCAGGATACTGGTTGTCACATTATGTTTCAATCTTAGATGACAGCATATTTTTCAAGTGTCCCTGCATTTACTTCAAAGTTTCCTCTCTCTTGACAAAAAGTTGCTCCCAAACAAGCAAGAAATTGTAAACTTGGGGGTGATAAGTCCTTTCTAAAGGGCTTTGCTTTCTCTGATTGTCTTTTCCTTCTTTCCTAATAACTCAGGCTGCTTGCCCATATCAACATTTAGAAAGTGTAAATTCAATTTAAAAAAAAAAAAAAAAAGCACATCTGTTTTGGTAGAACTACAACAAAAATGTGAAAAAGCAGAAATACTTCTCGTTCAGCTACAAGAGCTGTGGCAGAAGTCTGAGGGCTCACTTATCTGAGTTACAGCATATTCCATGAACCTGATTGTGCCCTAATGATAGCACTGTCCTTTAGCAAAGCCCTGGGGCCACACAAAGTGTTCAGTGCCGTGGACAGCAGCTCATGTTTTGCTCACTGCCTAAGGCCTAAATAGGCCTTTCATATACAGGCCAGATGTTCACTCTTTCTTAGGCCAGCTTAAGGCTAGAACAAACCTTTTCAACCAGGGTTTATCAGAGTTTCTAAATTACATGCTGGGAAGAAATTTAATTGGTTTAATTAAGAAAGTTTATTTCATGGTAATTCAGTTTTGTTATGCTGCAAGACTTAATGTGTCCTCTGATAGGAGTGATTTGTTATAAATATTCATAGCAATCCTCTTCTTATCCAAGCCAAAAAAAATATATATTCAAATAGAAAGTTGCAAATTAAAAAAAAAAAAAAAAAAAAAGAGTATTTTCTATACTCTGGAACATGACTGACCAAACCACCTCACAGTAGCATCCATGCCTGTTTAAGTCAGGGTAATTGTCATCTCTCTGTATAAATGACACACTGATCACAGATTCTTTCTGTTCTCAACAGAAATGTCAAAGGCAACAAGGTCACATCCTGACTGGTTTTTTCCCATGAAGTTTTAATTGTTATTTTTCTTTACCAATTGCTGTGTGTTGCTGAGGTCTGGGGGTTTGTTTTGGATTTGATGGGTTTTTTTCCCAAAAACCATAAAAAAAGCAAAACATTTTATATAATATTATTCAATACAAATATCGTAAAGATATTATTTATTGTGTTTTGAGGTGAGCCCTGCCTGACTGAGATGCCTGACAATGCAGCCAGGGTAGAGAGGCAGTGTAAACAAGAGGCCCTGCTACCTGTGAAGGTCATGACTTAATCCTTCACACTGAACAGACACCATGACTTAGCTAAAAATCCGAGTTCACAAACATCAGTCACTACCATAATGGGCCTGCAGGTCAGGCAAGACAACAGGAGGAAAACTAATGTTGATGCAGTTGGGTTCTTCTGAGGCTCAGGCATCCTTCACGCTGTTCTCTCTTTGCCCCTCACCACCAATCATTGCCATGGTGAGGAGGCTGCAAGGAGCATTCCTTGGATGCAAAGACCCACACAGATCAATAATGGCTTCATTCTTTCAGCAGCAAATTTAGTGCAGGCAAATGGTGCCTGGGGACAGCGCTGGTGTCCCCTGCCCCAACACCACAACCCCTGCTGGTCCCAGCACTGAGTCCCCAAAACCACCAAACTGCAATCAGGCAATAGTTTGCCCCTGTAAATCAAAACTAGAGAGAAGTCTGCAAGAATATCACAGGAGAAATCCCTCAGCTGCTGTTATCACCTTTGTAAGATTTTCTGTTGCACCAATCCATCAATGCCACACGCAGGATCCTGGCTCTGTTTTAGCTGCTGTTCAAACACAGGTAGAAGCAGCATTTCCCAAATGAGCAGCTAATCTAAAGGAACACAAGAAAAGCAGGAGAAAGAGACATGCCAGAGTGTTATACACTGAAGAGACAGAGGAAATATTTTGGATTAGAGCAACCCAAGGTGCTCAGTTCTTAATATGCTGAACTCCATTTACTAGGTTTTTCCATTTAAAAAACCCCAACCAAACAACTAAGTAGTAATCAAGGCTTTCCAAAAACTTTATTTGCCAGTCACAGCATGACTCTGAAAATCATTTATTTTGTGGGTCTCAGTTTGGCCCTGAGATAGAAGACGTTTTTACACATATTATGCAGATTTGCATGATTTCCTCAAAGCTTCTAAAAACTGCAGTTCTCAGACATGAAAAAAACACAGAGGTACCTTTTCAAATATTTCTGTTTAAATACTTTTACACTTCTGGCAAGTTAAGCAATGAAAAAATACTTGGGTTATTTACTAGGATCCACAGTGGAACCTGAAGTCAGGAGTAACACTGAACAGACAAAAAGAGAATATTTTTTGAGCTCCAAATCTGTCTTGCCTTGTATGATTTGCAGACCAAGCACAGCTCTTGATTCTGTATCTGAGGTGGGGGCTGATGTAGCATCAGACAGCACAAAAAGACCCTTGAACACATTTTAATAGATTTTAATCTGATTTCTCATGTAAAAAAAAGGATAAAAATAAAAGAATTATCTGTAAGAATTTCAGCACAGTTCTACAGAAGGGTTATTTTTAACATCCATCAGTTAAAACCCCTTTATAGGAAAGGTCCTGAGCTGCCCTCACTCATATGTACAGCCAAGAGAGACTCAGAATGAAGAGCAAGAACAATTGTCTTTTAAAGGATGTGTAAGTTCCTTTCTTCTCTGTTAATACTACACTGTGCAGAACACTTTATCACCCAGTCCCTATAAAAACCGCAGTGCTTTCAGACATTCATGCCAAAAAATAAAATAAAATAAAATAAAATAAAATAAAATAAAATAAAATAAAATAAAATAAAATAAAACCAACCTGCAAATAACCCCCTACTCTTCAGCAAACAGATCAACTTTTTCTCAGCTGGTTAAATTAGGGAAGTGATGAGCCTTCCCTAGGTTACTAAAACACATAAATCAGATATCTTGACAACACCTCTCTGCCAAATCATAACATGAAAAACAAATCCATTTACAAAAAATCCGATTGATACAAATGGTATTTTCTTTTCAGTTCCCATGGCTATATGAGTATTTGAGGCAACAAGAAGGTAGAATTAATCTTCTTTAATACTGCAAGGAACACATTTCAAAATAAACAGTATTATCAATCTATTCCTTTTTTATCAAAACAAAAAGGATAAAGAAACAGCATTGCTGAGTCTTATAGTGAGAGACTGGCAGAGCCAGGCATATGTAGCTGACTCTACCACTGGGAAAGAAACAATCTGCCTTTTTAGCTGCCCTACCTGCACTTGGAGGTTAGATAAGTGCAGGTTAGGAAAGTGAAGGTTAGAAAAGTGTAGTTTCCTTCCACAGTGTAAACGTGCCCGCCTGTCACAGCACTACAGACAATAGATGGCTGGTGACTGCTTGCTCTCTGTCTGATTTTCTGCAGCTCCTGGTGACAGCTCTTTCTCTCAAGTTTACCAGATCAGCATTGCCATAATGGCTTATGACAATGCAGCAATGCAGGGCTACCTGCACAGATGCACATTTATTCCTCCTGTTGACAGAAACTCAATTCATTTTTCAGAATCCACAAGATAGCTCCCTACAAAATGAGCTGTGGAGAACTCTCAATTACAGTGAATTGGGTAGTTTTGAGAACAAACCATTGGGAGAAGACATTATGTGACAAAAG
This sequence comes from Agelaius phoeniceus, assembly GCF_051311805.1. Classification (NCBI taxonomy): domain Eukaryota; kingdom Metazoa; phylum Chordata; class Aves; order Passeriformes; family Icteridae; genus Agelaius; species Agelaius phoeniceus. Next base: position 31,651,548 of record NC_135272.1, read on the forward strand.
CACCTCAAATTCAAATGTGCTCTTTCCAGAGAAAGAAAAAAAATCTTAAAAAAAAAATTGTGACCCAGAGAATATCAGTTACACATGTGCACCAAAAAAAATATGTTGCCCTTCTGAGTTTCCAGAATCAATTTCTGTATTTGAGTGTAATTGTTTAATCCTTTGTTGACCTTTGTAAAACTCCTAAGAAAAGGCAGTGTATGGAGCAACCTGGTTGCTAGCAGTGCCATATTCTTGGATGAGATGAGAAATTAACTTAAAGGGTTGTCATAAATGAAGTGTGGGGAAGGGAGAAGGAAGAAAATTGGAATACAAAGCTATGAGACCATTATATGAATTTAAAAGAATGGCATAATGGACAGAGGCAGTGATACCAGGTGTGACAAGAAAAATAAAAGGTTTAAACTTCAGTATCACATGCAGAGAGGAAAAGCCCATCAGGAGCAAAGTACTCCAGATGATGGAGGAGATCATTTCTACTATGAATTTTTTAATACATCAGAGAGAAATGAGCTACGTGCCAAAACAGCCACAAAGAAAAACTCACAGAAGTCTGACCAAAGACACCAGTACTTGTTACCAAGATGAACAGCTGGGCTGCCAATATCTTAGCTTTTATTTTAGACAGACTTATCTGTTCTTCAATAAAATCTACAGCAAAATTTACTTAATTCACCTCTCTGACCACAGATAAAGTCACTACATTAAAAACTTGCTGTTAATATTTTCTGTTCCTCTCAAACGCATACCTTTCTTATGAATCATTGCAAGTGTGCTATACTTTAGCTTTAATTCACCTGCAGATTTATCTGGGAACAAAAAGATTATTTAAAAGAAGTAATTGTAACGTTTCTCTACACTTTTACTATTGCTTTCAATGGTATTTGGTATAATATATAGTTTTGGCTATACATTGTGCCATTCTGAGTACAGACACCCCATTCAACCACAAATTATCTCTGCTTCTCATTGCTAATATTCATTCATTGCATGAATTCCATGCAGGAACTACACCTTAAAGCAACCTCAGCCCTCTGTGAAATTAGAAACTGAAGACTGTTTCATTAGCCACCTTTTATTTGATGTCGACATTGCACAGGCTTTAGACTGAAGTTCATAACCTGTTCATAAGCTGTATTTTTTCAGTTCACTTGCTACCATGGAAAAGAACCAAACCAATTAAGAATGCTAAAATTGCCATTTCGTTTTCACTAAGGAAAGAGAGAGATTCTGCTAAACTGACAATAAAGAAAAAATATCTCACTATGGGAATTATCCAATTTGACTAGATAGGTCATTTCATTAACTAAAAAGTAACAACATCTCTAATCAGTCTTTCTCACCTATAAATTACCATTTTTATCTCTTCAAATCTTTAATTCACTGTTACTTTTCTTCCCTTTTGCTAACAACTACTGCCTTTGAAACACTACCATCAACCACATCAAAGGCATTTGAAATAGAGGAGGGTTCACTTTGGATTGTACAGTACATGGATTATTTTCCCCATTTTTCCCCCACCAGTATATTTTAATAGAAATTTGCTTAAACTAGCATTACAATGTGTCATTTATAACATACATTAATTGCTATGGGAAGTAGGTGAAATAAAACCTGTCCAGTGAACTCCCCTCCAAGCACGAAGAGCAGCAGGAAGAGGAATCTTTCATGAGCAAGGTGAATTCAGTCTCAAAGGAGCTTTCTACAATAAATGGTGCAAAGAGGTGGAGGGGGAAATCCACAACCACAAGGAAAGCACAATGCCCAGGTTGGATGGATGCATATTTTGGTGAACTAGTATGCATCCATAGCTAAATACATATATACACACATAAATATGTAGATAAAAGAGCAAAAGGCAAGTTAAAGCTGCTTTCAGAAATTCTAAACTTCTGGGACTGATAACTCAGGCAGACATTCATCCTAGCACTGGACCCCAGAATCAAATACCAGACACAGGCCACTGCTGTCATCTCTTCAGATGTGTTTCTATCTTGCTAATTGTGTAAAAGGAAATTCAGACTGGTTAAGGCAAAGCTGAGAGCAGGGACTTTTCAGCTGAGGGCCCTGACTATGAAATCCCATGTGTTCAGCAAAGCCCCTTCTTTGACCGTCTTCAAAGTTCAGACTGAGACTTTTCTACTCAAATGTTCCATATCTGACTATTTTTCCTGCCTTCTCTTTTCTACTGCTCTTTTTGGCTATCTGTCCCTCACTCTCCTCACTAAGAAAGGCTGGCCTCACTGAAGCATTCAATCTTCCTCTTTTCTGAGGCTTTATTTTAGATCTGTGCACTGTCCTAGATACAGTCAGCACTCTAGACAATGGCAGAATAGATAAGGAACTTCAAACTTTCACCAAGAAAGTATTTCACAGAAGCTTCCAGCAGAACAGAGACGTGGCAAGTTACCCCAGTTATCCTTAAGGAACATTTGGAAAATAATACAGAAACAAGTCAGAGTCACACAATTACAACATTGGTGAGTCCAGTCTCACACCATCACCAGAAACATTAAACATCCCTCTCAAATTACTGTCAGGGGTTCATCTCTGTTTATGCTCACTGTAGAAATCAATAAGTCCACTGGTGCTCTGCCCTCTGACTGAACAACTTCTTCTGGTAGAACTTCCCCAGTGTCCTCAGCATCCTCTCCAGTGTACAGGCATCACCATCAAGAAAGGAAGAAAAAGGCAAATGTTTCTATAAAGGTGAGAAAAGCCTTCTTTTTCACCCAGAAACTACTTTGGCAAAAGACACTACAAGTTACCTCATCATTGCAGCACATTGGTTCCTGCATATGAGTGAATATATTTTTCAATTTTTCAAAGTCCTGTGTCACTTGATCAATGCAGTGCCTTAAAAAAAGCCTATGTACCAATGATCTTCATTCAAATCAAATGAGATTTGGGCATGCAAATTTCCCTGGATTAATGAACTTTTACACATTATTTTTCTTTCATGCAATGAAATCACTACCTGTACCAGAACCCATGAAATAAATACCCATAAATAGCAACACAAACAAGTACTCATAAATAACAGCCTCACTGTGTAGGTCCTGGCATGCTGTTGAGGTGACCTGAATATTCCAGTTCAATTCCCAGGTCCTATTCTCCTGCTTCTTCCAGAAGTGTCAGAATGCTGATGAGTTTAATCACTAATACAATAGATCATACACAGGGCACAGTCCATCATGTGGGAATGGGTTTAAAAAAAAAATTATTTCACCTATCAGGGGTCATTTCCTAAGGCTAGAAAGCTGCTCAAGCACTCTCTGGCAGATCAAAAGTCTATTTACCCTTCAGCAAGGAATCATTTTTCTCTGTTCTCTAATCTCTTCAATATTATATGATATAACTGATACTACACAACAGTTTTTGTAGCTCGTAGCTCTTACTGTTGCCCAGGTTTCCTTGTAGATGTAAGGAAACCAGGAAATATGTATTTTTTTCCTGCTTTAGTCTCATTATTGTTTAAATGGAAGATTTTATGTAAATCATATGAAATCAAATGTTTCTGTGCTGTTGTCTCCTATATAGACATACCTTAACATCCTTTCTAAGCAGCACTAATGTGCTGTCTTCAAGATACCACACCTTGTTAGCAATGCACCTTTTAATCTGTCACATTTTCCATTTGCTTCATTCTGCTAACAGAAGGGTTTTTTCCTCTAGCTTGAAGTACTTTCTACCAATATCCAAACAATAATTAAAATAAAAGCCTAACAATTAGTAATACCAACTGGTATTTCTTTCAGATTTTTTTTCCATGTAATTCAAACATGTCAAGACACTGAGTAACCATTATTAACTGCAGTTTGTTACAGTCAGAAAAAAAAATGACTGCTAGAGAACTAAAGTGCTCTGTCACATGCCAAACAGGCTGCCAAAGGCATAATGAGGAATAAAACACTGAATTCCAGCCTCCAAGATCAGTGATTAATCCATGGTGAGATTGGGAATGGTCATTTGCCAATGCAAACTCTTAAAAATCTACACGTATCAATTTTTGGAGGAAGCATTAAGGGATTGGGGCTCTTTTCTGGCCCTTGGGGCTAATTTAATGTAATCATCAACAAATAACCACTATCTGCCATGGTTTCTCTGTCTGCATAACATGGATATCTACGTCCACAGGAAGCTGGTGAAACTGCAGTTTTCTCTTGGATTTTTGTATAGACCATCATGTCAATATTAAGTTTCTTTGGGCTACAGTGTGAAACTGTTTAATTCACGAGGGTTCCAGCAGGATGTGAGATACTCAGCTGAATTTTCTTTCAAATATCATCCAGTATTACAAACAGCAGCATCAGGCTGCTGGAAATTATTACATTTAAACAATGTCAATGAAAAATAAGGAGCCAGAGTTTGTCTTCTTGCTTGGATGCAGAACATGAATCAGTGCAGTGATACCTGACATTACAGGTCAAATTGAAAACAAATTTGCTGATGGAGTCATAATTTGCAGAAGATTTAGAACAAATTTTAAAACTTCAATTGTGCAAATATTTTAAATCACTCAGAGGAAGAAGGAAATTTTTAAAGCCATTAATAAATATCAGCTAACATCCTTGAATCAGGTAGAAATGTATTTTTTCTGCTTCTGTACTTCAACAGAACTTTCCAAAGGTAGCTGCTCCTCTGAATAAATGAATTTTATTTCACGGTGACAGCAGCTATCAGACAAATCATTGCATCATTCCCACCCTTGCTTCCCAATGCAACAGTGAGAGAGAGATTAAATCAAAGAGGATGATACCAGGTAAAACCTCTTCACACAGGGATAGGCAAAACAAGTTTCTCTGCTGTTACCAACTTGCACTAAAGAACCTATAGCACACCCAGTAATTCACTTAAGTGGCTTATTCTTCCCTTGCCTTTAAGTGGAACAGTTTGTTCCAAGTGTGAAAGGACTTGGCCATTTCCCTTGTCCTGTTCCCAGCTCTGTCACTGCCTGGTGACTTTGTCCTTAATATTCAGCCATTTTTGCCCTCATTCACAGATCCCTGTTAGCAATGTACAGCAAGCCCATACAGACTACACTAAATTTTCAGACACAATAGAAATTATCATTCCTGTCTTGATACTTTCCATACAAATTTTTTAAAGTATGAAAAGAAATGCAGTGTATTGCTTAGAAAACAGATTTTAGTGTTCTTTCCATCAAGTAACCAGATATAATATGGTATGGCTAAGCCTAAGTTTGGGGATTTTAGTCCTGCTCTGGAAGCAATTAAATCACAAATTTTCAGACTACAATGAGGTCTTTCATAGACTTGTGTAAGATTTTGTAGGGTTTTGGTGGTTTTTTTTTAAATAAATCTTCTCTGTGATATTAGAAAGCTCAATGTCTCACTGTAATTTGGCTTCTGTTTTCTTCCTTTCTTTTAGAATATTTCATATATACTATTCAGAGATAACTTCTTTAATTTCCTGCTGTTGTCAAATTCTGCTTGGTACATTCATAAAAGGCAGTGTCACTTTTGGGGAAAATTTAAAAACCCCACACACACAAAGTGCACAGACTTCTCCCACTGTGTTTTTTTCTTGCCAAGATCTTGGTGTCTTTGCTTAGAACTCTGGATTGCCCCCATGTCATCAGTCCTAGTACTAGAAGCAGTTTTCTATAAAGAGGTTTGGAATGTCTTTGTTTTATAGACACCTATTTCCTTGGTATAACAGTACCACAGTCAAGAAGAAATTTTCATGTCAAGTATTTCAGTTCTGCATTGCTATATTTTTTAACTCGTCATACTGTTTATGAAAATTTAGTTTGCTCTGTGATTTAGCACCCAGACCAATGACTTTTACACTTCTCATTTGTTGAAGAGCACTATGATTTTACATTTTACAGTAGATTCTCTCTGTCAAGTTCTCTTGTACCTTCTGAATTTTCTTAACCACCATGGAAAGAATGAAAACTAAGCTTGGACATGCATCCTAAGGAAAAATCCATCAGAGGTTGCTTTTCAGCAGAACTAGAGACAGATTGTCCACCAGTCAAGGCACAAAAGTGTATTATTCAGGGTGTATTTGTATCCATTTCCAAAAAGCAGATTGCATGTATGTGCAAGTGCAATAAATTTCTTGTGCTCCAATGTATTTATGGAAGTGGGTAATCAGCACTCGGTTTTGAACGAGCCCTTTTTAATTTGATGCCTTCCCCAATTTCATTTCATTCCACCCTGTGCCAAAGAGGGAGCTACCCTAAACAGCCTCATTTTGTCAGGCTGCAGCTGCCAGCGGCTCAGGGGTTTAAAAACTTTCTGATGGGAAGGCAGAGGGGGGAGAGTACACACAGAACATGAGGGGTTTACTCTGTATTTCAAAATGCCACAGGGTAAACATTAAAATTACAGGAATATTTTTTTTAATATTGGGAGATATGCCTATACTAGCTACAGTTGCTTTTTCTCCCATTGCTCCTGTAATCTCAATAGCCTAAAATCATAAAATAAGGCTTTGCCTTTCTCATGTGGGCAGAGCTGAAGTCACTGGAAGCAGCTGGAGACGGGCAGGACCTGCTGCCTGTTACCAGCTTGAAACCCTCTGCCTCCAGGGTTCACCTCTTCACCAACCTGGAGCTGCACTCCACAGGTGGAGAACTCCTGAGGCACAGCAGAATGCCACAATAACCAGGGAGAATGCAGGGAACACCTCTGTTTCATTGGCTCTCCCTGTGGGCTCCAAAAAGGGATGTATAGACAGGCAACTGCAAAAGCCTCGGGACTGCTGGGGGCCAGGGAATAAAAGAGTTGCAGCTTCTTCCAGAAATTACAAACTCTGATACAGAAATGCCCAGAAACAAAGTGTTCTTTCCTCCCCCCACATCCCCACGTTCTGCAGGAATCCATTTCACTAACCTGTGCTGCTGACTAGGGGTTTCATCCTTAGCTTCAGCTTTCAGATTCCCTCTGAACAATGGGAATATTGCCACAGAGTCCAGTGAGTGCTGGCTCAGGGAATGACTTTCTGAGAGAGATGGCTGGGCCTGTAAAAGGAAATGTGCATCAAATGCAGATTGCTATGAAGTAATGGGACTAGGAGCAATTGACCAAAGCGAGAAATCCATATTAAATGGAAAAATTATGCAGCATGCAGCCAAAGGAAAGGACTTAGGGACAATTCCTAAAAGCCGTAATCCTAGCTCGGGGATGCAATTAAATAAGAAAAAAAAAAAAAAAAAGAGAAGAAAAGTGTGTTGGGAGACAGGAGACAGAAATGCATTCAGAGAGCAGAATACAAATCACCTAAGGATGGTGCTGCTTTCCAGGGTAGCAGCTGGACCCTCAGGTGGACAGACCCCGTTTGTCACTGACTCAGAGAGGAGCCTCTTGCAGCAGCACCCAGGCAGGACAGCACAAAGGCAGGGACACTGCAGGCACGTGCCATGTCCTCAGACATCCCCAGCACAGGCACAGCACACACATCTCCACATACAGCTTTGCTCTCTCATCCCAATTCTGCCAGCATCTAAAGCAATTGTGATTCCACCCAGAACAGAGAAAATAGGGCTAGGACCTCTCTGACACTTTCTATACCTGACTAAGATAAAAATAAAAGAAACAACTCTGTTGAGCTAAGTGGCTTTTCCATTCTAACAATCTTTGTGCCCTTGAAATTTAGTTTGAAATGGAGCGGCCTCCTATTTCCACATCAAAAATCAATACAATCAACAGGTTAAAACATTCTCACTTACAATGAAACTGCATCTGAGGAAACAGTGCATGATACTTTAAGAAACATCTGAAAGCTTAAAGACCATAAGAAAAGAGAAAATCTCTTTGTTTGCCAAAGGCAGTGACATGGAACTATAGATGAGCCCTACAGAGAAACTTGAGGAGATGGGGTGTCCATTCCCAGCAATGTCTCTTTGTGACCTTGGGCAAGTCACTTTGCTGTCCCCTGCCAGAACAAAGCAAAAATGCTTCTTTACCTAAGGTGGCTCAAGATCTCTATGAAGAAATTGCATTTCTCTTAATAATTCTCTAAACATCAAATGTATATGCTCAATATTATAATGCACAGCCACTTAACACAAGGCTGTAGCAGAAGAAAAGATCTCAGACTCTGTGTCTGACTTGCACTAACTCACCCAAATGACCTTCCAGAAAACACTGTGGACCTGCAGTAAAAGTCTAATTTTTATTCACATGAAACAAAAAGGAAGCATCTTAGCATGAATCCAATCAGATGAATCAGAATGTACCTTTCCACAATCAAATTAAGAACGAAATTAAATTCACTAATCTCATGCTAAAATATTGACAACAGCCTGATTTAAATGTCTTTCTTAATGACCAGACTCCCAAAGCATCCAGCATTCTTAGAGCTCCAGGCTAACATACTGCATCCCTTAACTGAGCATCAGTTCCTGCCCACAGGACGTAGGGGCACATTAGTTCCCTCCCTTTGCTTTGAGATAAGAAGCAAAAGAAAATCATATTTTGGGATTGTTTCTAAACATTCTTTCATTTCACCCCTCTCTTTATGGAATGTCTGCATGAGGATGTGAGAGTGAGACTTTTCAAAGAGCCTGACAAGGTATAGATCATAAACTCCAGGAATGCCATACCCATTTCTAAGAGGGTGAGTGTGTGTATGTGTGTAAATAAAATGGCCTAGTTTAAAATGTCTTTAATAACCAGAATTTGCCGGGTTGAAGCACACGGCTGTGAGCTCCCCCTGCTGACTCTCGAGCTCAAACAAATGAATCGTCTTCAGATGCTTTTGCAAACACTTTTGATATTGGCTCAAGGTCAAAGGAGTGGACTGCTATAAGGACATGAATTTTAGCCTCACTAGCATCACAGAACAAAAACTGGCAATAAGGACATTATGTGTTTTATTTTGTTACCACTGGGGGACTTTTACAGTGGCTACCAATTCAGATTTCAGTGATACTGCTCAATTTGCAGACTAATAGATTAAAACCATTTGATGCAATCTTTATGCCTCTAAAAAACACACACCCAGTAACAGATTAAAAATCAAATTGGTAGGAGAACATGTGCTATCTTTCACCCTAGACATGAGCACTTGAAACAATATATGCCCAGCTCCAGTCAGACACCAGCAACCTCTTTGATCAGTTGTAATATCTGTACTCCTGTACCACCTAAGATAAAAAAGAAATTTAAAAAACCACATTCTTTACATCCCTCACATTTTAAAGGCTATAGCAGGCTTCCACAAATGTGAAAGGCATGTCATGGAGTGGCCCAATATTACAAGACTACATATTTAAAATAGACCAAATTTAATATTTTATTATTACTAGCAAAACCATGATTTTCAGCTTTTTTTCACGCCACTCTTGCCAAGAACTTCGGGGACACTGTCCATTCTCATCTGTTGGCTGCATTTTATACAGTTCCTGATTTTTTTGGCAAAGGTTTTTATATCACACAGAAGTTTGGATGTGAACAAGTCAGTTCATTTATTGCTGCATTTCCAGGTCCATTTCAAAAGGAATTGCTGACATCTACTGGTTCAAATTATAAAATACTCAAATTACAGTTTTTCCTTTCAAATAAAATCTAATGGCTCTGACTTCTTTCTCGGTTGATGGCAGAAAAGGCAATTCTGTTGAAATAAGCAGAAATAAACCCATTCTCTCCCATTTAGCAGTTCATCTCCTCTCTATGCTTTCTGGCAGACATGAGTGTCTAGAATTATATCTGCTAGGCACCAACAATTTTTTGAGCTTGAAAACCACAGGGAGCATTTGGCTGTCGTATGAGGCTGCTCCACCCAGTACAACACAAACCCCTCACATTTTGTGCTGAAAATCCACAAGCAATGCTGCAGATCTGATGCAACACAGGATTAACATCCTCATCCTCCCCCTTCTCAACAGAGACCCAGCTCCCACCCAGGGCTGTATTTCTGGACTTTGGGGCTGCTGCTCAGATGCTCGAGTGCCACACTGGGCACTCCAGCTCTCCCTGCAATGCCTGGGTGCCAAAGGTTTGGGAAAGGGGTGGAGGAGAGGAGAGGGGCTGAAGTTCTCCAGTAAGTGATTTGGTATTTCACACTGTGGGGCTCTAAACAGACCTGTTCCCCCCACCCCTTCCTTGGGATCATGCACTCAGCACCCACCCTCTAATTCAACACCGAGCCAGGTCAGCTGCAGCAGGTGGCTGTGGCTTAGCACACACAAAACCCCTCTTATCCCACCTCTGTATTTATTCATGGCTTCTCCTTACTCTTTCTGGAGCAGGGAACAGCAGGCACAGCTCTGAGCACCCTTCTGGAGTGGCACACCAGAGAGACTTTTGCATGCTGGGTTCCAGAGGTCCAGTTCAGGGGCTCTGGGGCTTTGGCTGGAGTGGTAGCGGTAGTGGTAGGATGGCATTACAAGCAGCTCTGCAGATGCCAGCTTGAGAAACTGGAGACATTCATAAGGCCAGAAAGCAACTCTGACTGCTTTGAAAATGTTTCTTAGATGGAAAACTGTGGCAATTAGAGAGGCAGACAGGTACCTGAGGGCATTTGGAGACACAGGTCAAGAGCAGCCCATTTAGCAGGCAGTAAAACTAGGACAACTTCCTATGCCAAATCCTAAGGTTTTATCTCAAAACAAGCTTTCTCTTTTTATACTCCTAAGGGCAGCAAACCCAATTTCTACTTCTTCTGCAGACATCCAGAATTGTACTGCTGTCAACTGCATCACCACTGGCAAATCAGTACCTTTCCTCTCATTGCCAGTACCTGGCCAAAGCATCAGACAAGCACAAGGGCAATTAAAACATCACCCTGCTCCAAGAAACACAGTGAAAGCCCACAGGCTTCAGTGATAACATTTAAGTAGGCTAACATCAAAATGTTCCAGCAGACCTGGATAACAATAAGTATCAGGTAGCAAAGCTGGACTTCTTTTTCCATGGGTTCTTTTTCCTCATCACAAATTATAACACAGATCTGCTCTGCATAATGCAGCTATTGCTTCACATTTACAAAATCCTTAATTTCATGCAGCCTTTCAAAAATGCAATTTGAGACACAGAAAAATAGTTTTCACTGCTGTAGTTTTCAACACTTTGAAGAAACTCTTGAGATAGTGCATTAATGTAGGAAAACAGGAAAGCACCTGCCAGCAGCAGGAATGCAGCAGGGCGTGGGATGGCTGGAAAACACAAACAGAATAACCAAAATCCCACACAGAGCAAGATGTGAAAATAGATGCTGGAGAGGAGGAAGGAAGCTCTGGCATGTCAGATGCTGATCACAGAGATGCAGGGCAGTGGCTTCCCAAGTCAGCTCTCAGTACTTTGCCAACAGCAGGAATGTGAAGGGCTGTGGTCAGCAGCCTTAACTCTCTTTTTCAGAAGAAAGCCTTCAAGAGAGGACCTGCAGGACAGAAGCAGTCACTATGCAAAGTTACTACAAATGAGAGAAACTAGCACAAGAATCCATCCATTTTTTCTTACATCCACAGGCCGATAAAATGAAGAAATGGTAGGGTCAGCACTGGCCCTCTAGAGAACTAGGCTCTCTTCAAGATGGGAATGTTAAAGTGTCTGAACATTTTCTTGCAGAATTGAATTAGGAAGCTGGCCAGGTAAAGAGAACTGAAAATTGATGGAAAATGAGAATGTGATTTTGGGTCAAGGAGAACTGAAGTTAAAAACAGTAAGAGATAGGCAGATAGACAATGAATGCACTTTAATGACCACACAGAGACCCATTTCAAACAGTGCTTTATAACCTTCCTGCTACTCATCAGGTCTCAGCCAGCCCGTAGAGGATGTGCTTGACATGCTGCAGTGAATAGAAAAGTTCAAACATTAATTCATCCACACCGAGGTGTGCCCTGCCCTAAGGGCATGCAGCTTAAATTGGATGGATCTAGAACATGAGGGGAGATACAGAAAAACAAGAGAGCAAACAAATGTTGAGAGGTATTATCAAGGAAAGCCATACACCTTTTCAATGTTTGGGTTTATTTTAATTTCTGTGGTAAAGCAAAATAAAGAATGGGATAACATTGAGCAAATAGAAGGACAAAGAAATGCCTGAGATGCCTGACCACATTACAAACCCAGAGGCTTTTGATCAAAAAAGCAAGTTGGCCACAGAGGAGGGAAAGGTATGGGAGTAGTCATTTTTGATGGTAAAACTACATTTTATTTCATGATAGTGTTTCAATATCATTGTGGCTTTTTGTTTACCTGTGGATTCAGGCAGTTCAGAGACATACAGCCATGCTAATTGAGATGTTCAGTCACTCAGGACTAGTCTGAGTAGACAAAAAAAAGCCCAAGATGAAGTAGACACAGACTTTCCCAAAGTCAAGATCAATTTAGAATTTATGAGTAAAAACAATATACAGATAAAAGACCAGCCGTAAAAAGTAAAATCCAGACTTGCATTGTCCAAGAGTTTGATTCAAGCACATCCAAATTTCAGGCTATTTGCTGTGTGATTCTGTGATGCCAGTAAGAGAATATGGCTTAAGATCAGCCTTTAATTAGATAGATTGTCCTCTGTCCACAGGCCCATTAAGCACAGATGCTCTTGCCAAAGACAAAAGCAGAACTGCTAGAAATTTTGGAAAGGGATGAAGAGGGAGGCCTTAAGAAATAAATGGTATTTTGGAAAACTGTATTTGGATTTAGTTAAAATAGAAGATATCTCCTTAGTCTCAATGTACAAAACCTTGGGAGAGTGTGCTGCATGCATGGCCAGGCTCCACAGGTAATGTCAGGTATGTGCTGTTATTAATTGGTTTTTTCAGACTTTTATTCAGTTGGTTTTGCAGACAAATGTTCTTCTGCCATTTGGCTGCATCCACGGCAAGGATAGAAGATTGTCATCACTTCTTCATGCTAACAAGGCAGTAATAAAAAAGAACTGGCAGTCTGGAATGAAACTGTAGAAAATTTAAATGGTGGAGCCATAGCTCTGTGCCAAATATTTCCAGTAAAGAGATATAATTATTTTCAGGTACTTACACTGTGACAGGAAAGAAATAGCTGAGAGCTTTTGGTTTTGGCTCTTTACCCCTAAAGCTGCAGAGGCAAGATGTACCAAACACACAGAGCAATGATCCAGGCTGGGAGCTTCTGCTTCTGGCATCCACAGCTGAAGTGACTTCAGAGACCAGGAGATTATAAAGCTGCTGAGCTTTTCACTTTGAATCACCTCATACTCAACACATCCTTTAAGGCCAAGCATATGGCTAGGAAAGTGTGAGCAACTCAAAGTTTTCTCTCTTAATCCTTTGGCTGACTGGTGACAAGTGTCTCAGGATTAATGGAACAGGACATTGAGGGAGAATCCACTGAATACAAATCACCTGAGAAAGGCTCCATAACGTTTCTCCCCACTTTCAAACTAAGAGCTCAGCACTAGTGGTTTGGAATTTGCCTGACACTTCCCTGATTCAGTAAGATGTTCAACTTCTACACGTATTTAACAAACTAGGTGTCTGTTGGTGACATCTGTACAGGAGGCAAGTTAACTCAGTGCCAAGTAGACATTCACCATTCACCCCAAGAGGGGATATATTCTCACAGCAGGAGGAAGAGCAAGTTCTTGGAATTCTGCATTCATACAGAAAAGGAAAAAAAAAAAAAAAAGGAAAATACTGAACAGCAAAAAAAAAATTACAAAGAGAAAGAAAATCTCATATAAGAAAACAACCTTTAATTAGATACCATAGGTTCTTTTCTTTGGAGCATGTAGCACGCAGATGAGGAAGTACCTTTCCAGTATTAAGGACCTTTCCTACTAGTTTTCAACAAGGTTTGCATTCATTTAGCTCAGCAAGGAAGTTACTACACTTTGGGAAGAGAGAAGCAAACAGCCAAGAGAGTGCAAATCACTACAGCAGACCCAGCAAACCTCACTCAGGGGCCTCAGGCTTAGAAATGGAATCATTCAGGTCTCAGCCCAGTGCGGCTCACATTCCCTGGAAATTCTCTATTAGGGACAAGGCTGAGTCTATCCTATTTTCAGCTTTGTCAGGCTTTCTGAAACACTGGGCAGACCACTTGCTACACCTCTACTTGTCACCTGTAAAATGGGCACTTGCCCTTGGCATATCCCACCTCAGGGCCTAATTCACACATTCACTAACACTGTTAGAAATACCAGTACCCCATTCTGTCACAACACTGTTCTGTCTTAAAATGTTCCATTTCCCATTTCTTTCCAGGCCATCTGCAAAAGCATGCATGGATATAAAATTTACTTCTAAATAGTGTGAGAATGGTTGTGCTCAGAAATTCATCTGCAGTCCTCTACTTGCTCGCCTTCCTCTACAACTTCCTGGAATAAGTATAGACTATGCCTCAGGAAAACAAAGCTATTTGAAAAGAGAACAGCTGCCATGGTGCTGAGTCAATACAGGCAGACAAAATAAAATAAAATAAAGAAACTCCACTGCATCTGTGGCAATGTGTTTCCCCCCCTCCATCACAATATCCCGATGCACCAGGCCTTGGCAGCAGTTTAGCAAGCAGCCCAAGCGTGTGCTTCAGAGAACTGCATCCAAACCCTGAGCCCACTAAAACAGCACACTGGTTCCTGCAATGGGGCATCCACCCAGCTGCTATTGCAGCATCTGCTTTGGAGGTGTTTCCTGTGCCTCAGTCAGGCTCCTCTGAGCCATCTTCCTCTAAGGGATGAGCTGGGAAAAGGTGCAGTGGTTCCTTACTGCTGTTAGCAGCAGCAATAAAGGTAAAAGGCTCCAAAAGCTCCACCATCTTTTGCCAGGCATTGGCAGAGAGGTGCTGTTCATCTTTTCTGGTGACAAGAGCAGGTTTAGAGTGAATATTTCATCTGGGCTTTCACACAGCTCCATTGCAGTTATTTTCACAACGTGGTGAAGGGTTTTCTACACTTGGCACTGGTGAGTGCAAGTGCAAACCAGCACTGAACTCTTGGTCCTCACAGGGACCACCAGGTCCTGGGGAGACATTAGAAATGCTTGCTCAGTGTTGGGATGTTATCTACCACATCCCTCATTTACTCTGTCAGGTGCACTAGAACATACAGTGACATAGAAGATATAAAGTTACAGTAAATACAGCCTTGGAAGCATCCAGAAATATTGAATAAAACAAACAAAACAAGAAAAAATGTTTGGCATCCTGGCCAGGGAATTCAGGGCTTGAATAATCCCTTCAAACTTTTACTTTAATTGAGGCTGAAGAGTGTTCTGCTTATTTAAAAGACACCTGCAAAGGAAAAAAAAAAAGAAACAAAACCCACCCACCCCTACTTTTAAAAGTGGGAAAACCATGCCATGTGTTCAAAAGCAAAGTTTAAAAATGGCAGCTTTGTGAATGTTCTGAACCATAAACTGGTTTTGTGAATATTATGAAAAGCAAAATGTACATTAGCAAATTGCAACATTCATACTCTGTGAAAGAGAATTTGTACAGCTGTAGACTGGTACATTTGATCTGCAAAACTTCAGTAGAACAGTTTCTTTACAGGAACAAGCCAAATTCTTTAAAAACCTTTCTTTGCTTTGGGATAGAGCCTTTTAGAAACGAATAAGCTCATTTTTATTGTCCTCCCCTTATTCTGAAACACATTTTCATGGATGTAAAGGACTTTTCACTGGGGCATAAAGCAGAACTCCAGACATGGCTGAACTAGCACCTAACAGCACTTCCTTTTGTACAGAATTTCTTATAACTTTGTACACAATTTATTCCCCACACCTCTGAAAAGGGGGCAAGGTGCTGTTTCTGCCTTTTCCCAGGAATTTGTTTGGAAGGCTGAGTCCTTTTTAAGGTTTTCACTTTATTCCTCTGCTCAGCACCTCCTGGCAGAGGGAAGGGTGGATGGGACCCTCCTCTCTGCAATTTTGTGTCTGGCTGCAGGAGTGAGTTTTACACAAAAATCAAATTGAGTCAAAAAAAAAAAAAATGGGAAACATATTTTATGGACACAGATTAGGAATCTTGACACTACCAATCAGCACTTTATGGGACAAGATATAATTAAGATGTCAAAAATAATAAATTAGCACCAAAATAGAGCATATTTAATAATAAAGCTTTCCTGTTCATAAAGAACTTTTTCTATTGAACAAAAAGCTTCTCTAATATAAAAGAAAAAACTACGTTAGACTTGAATTATCATTTATATCAGCTTCTTTGCACTTTTCTAGCAACATAAATGAATCTATACTGAGTACAGATAACCTACATTTAGTCTTATCTGTTGATATTGCAGAATTGGTAAAAAGAGGCATTGTGGTAAGGATCATACCTGGTATGTTCACAATAGTTTTATCTAAGGAAGAACTTTATTAGCAGCATGAAACTGAATATTATGTATTATAATGAGAGGAAATCACAGCAAGATGTTCAGATGTGCCTTTGTATGCATGTAGATCGAGCACCTCTGAATTTTTATCATGGTATACTTGTCAACTGCTGCCTCCCAGGAGGCATTCAGTGGTGAACACTGTGGGATCTGCATTCCCAGCTCTAACCTTAAAAACAGAAATCTTCATACCAATGGAGTAAATGCTCAGTTTTCCTGAGCCTCTCTGACTGAAAACACTAAGATTCTTAGGTAACTGCATCTTTTCAGAATTTTTTGCAGACTTCTGTAACTAAATATGAGGATTAAAGTCCCAAAGTTTTGTTTTCTTTTAGAAAATCACCAATTATTCACATGGTTATTTCTAATAATAGGATTATATTAAAATATTTCCTGAAATTTTTTGTCACTGGCCAGCTGTAACTGAAGTGTTTCCTTGGCTCTTACTCCTTTATCTAGTAGAGAAATATTTTCCTTGCATGCTAGA
This sequence comes from Agelaius phoeniceus, assembly GCF_051311805.1. Taxonomy (NCBI): domain Eukaryota; kingdom Metazoa; phylum Chordata; class Aves; order Passeriformes; family Icteridae; genus Agelaius; species Agelaius phoeniceus. Next base: position 31,668,322 of record NC_135272.1, read on the forward strand.
TATCTCTGCAGCAGGCTTGCTATAAATTAGCAACATTTCTCTGTTCTCCTTACACTGGAAGTATGCAAGCACAAGGAACTTTACTCATACAAGTAGGGCCAAAAAGTCAAACAAGAGTATTCATCAAATATTTATACTGTGCATCTAATTCTTGTAGGACTGAAAAGCTGATCTAAGTACTGACTAAAAATAACCAGCATTTCTTTTGGTTTGAAATACAATAAAGCAAGCAAATAATGGATGACAAATTATTCAGCTATTTTATAAATGGGTTTTCAAGAATAAAAAAATCAGATTTTTGTTGTATAGTCATTATTAACATTTTTCAAATTGTATGAGAATTCTGGCTAGGAACATATCTCCAAAAACTGAAGGAATAAAAAGCCTTAACTGGTAGTACCTGGAACTTTTAATTAAACTTGACCTTAAAAGCTGTAAGAAAAACAGTCTGCCAAGAAACCATTTCATCATCACAGGAGTAGATTTGATGTTTTACATTCCTACTCAGATGACCAAATCAGTGTTCTTTATGCACCCTTCCCAGAAATTGCAAACTATTCCACATAAGCCAAAAAGCCTGGTACCCCTTTATTTTAAGAGCAGAGTGGGAGAATTTTAGCCATTTTCTTTGCATTGGTTAAATGCTGTCTTGTAGCTATCACAACTTGAAAGAAAAGAGTGTGACCTGAAAAGGTTGGCTAGAAGTAAAAGTACATTATTTAGCCACACTGTCACTGCCTAAACCATTCTAACAAAAATCTGAAACATTTAGACTCATCAATGCAGACAGAATGGAGCTCTTCCTACCAGCTCTGGGCTTATTCAAAGGTTAGGCTCAATTTAGTGTCAGTTCAAACTCATTTAAAACCCCATCCATGGATTGAGTTTTCTGTCTGTGCTGCTGGGGCAGCTGAAGGAGGAGGAAGATGAGATCAGAGCATTTCAGCTATCTTGATTCACTTTAGAATTAATGTCTATAATGTCATGTGTACAAACTGGATCTGCTCCTGCAATTTAATTTTTATTTTCTTTGTTGTTTTTTTTTTGCAGTAAGGTGCACAAGGCAAGGGTAGGTTTCTGTTTTCAGCTGGGAACCTGTCTCACAGTGAAGCTAAACTTTGATCACAGAACTCTTGGGTCACTCCAAAACCTCAATTCGGTGTTGTACATCCCCCACAGACTAAGAAAAACGTTCCTCAGCCATTTTTTTTCTTTCTTTCCTTGGTGTTTTGCACTCCCAAGAGCACAAATTCTTTCTAGCACATGCCTAGGCAAGGCAGAGGCAAAGCTTTAAGTCATTCTTTCTCCTTAAAACTAAAGCAGCGGAGCAAGAGGCGTCATTAGCATAAGTGGAAGAGTCAACAACTTAAAGTAGTTTAAAAACCTTATAAGTGCACCAAAAAATATTTCACAGGGAAATGAAAAAGGCACATAAAATACAGAAAGCCGTAACAACGTCTGCCAACATCTAGATGCAAATATATTTAGGATTGGTTCCGCTTTGTGTTTGTTTTAGTTCCGCTGTAACGCTGAGCTCCGCCTGGAGCTGACTCGCGGCGCTCCTGAAAGGAAACAAAGTTTAACATCTCTACTGGGGAGCGCAATCCTCCCAGAAACTGCATCTCCACGGCTCCCACTGGCTGACCAAGGAGAATCATCTGATTCAGAAAATGCTTGACACCTCTAAGAGCTTCCCCGCAGGCCCAAGCGCCTTGCCTAGCCTGAATTAGCTGTAGCAGATAATTCTGCAGGAAATGTTTAGCAAGCTTATTAGGCCTTTGCATATTAACACAGAGGGGGGAAAAAAACCTTTTGCCACGGCTATTGAATCCTGCATGTAAAATATTTTTCAGTTAAAAGATGACAGCAGACTGCCTTATTGCTATTTGCTTCTGTCATCAGTCTCAGTTTAATTCAAAGTTTATTGAAGTAAATGGGAGTCAGAAATTTAATGAACTTATAAAATACAATTATTTTATACATTCCCATGAAAGGGTACTTCAGGACATGGTGGAGACTCACAGAGTTAAGGGGTTGGAATGGAACTCAGAGGTCATTTAATCTCAACCTCCCTCCATGGGCAGGGACACCCCCCACTAGACCAGGTTCCTCAAGGCTCCATCCCACCTGGCCTTGAACACTGCCAGGGATGGGATATCCACAACCTCCCTGGGCAACCTGTGCCAGGGCTCACCACTCTCACAGTAAAGAATTTGTTCCTAACAGCTTAGCTAATTTTCCTCTCTTTCAGCTTGTACCCATTACTTCTTGTCCTATTGCTACATTTCCTGATAAAGAACCCCTCTCCAGCTTCCCTGCAGGCCCCTTCAGACAGTGGAATATCTTCTCAAGCCACGGGATGGGCAAGCTGCACTGGTTCTCTGTGACACCTGCCTCACTCTGAAGAGTTCTAACTGAAAAAAATTGTACAAAAATTAGAAAGAAAAACATACAATATGAGAAGGGGGAAAATACCATCTGGTTTAAGGTCTAAAATAAAGCCTAACCAGACAAAGCACTCTCCTGCAATTTAGTTACAGCGATCTCAGCTGGGCTCAGCTGTGTGTGTCAGGTCCCATCAGAAATGCTCTTGGTCTCTGTCACTTCTTTTCAAGTTCACAGGAACCAGGGCCCTCCCCAGTGCCCAGCTCTGAGCTGTCAGTCCCCAAACCCAGCATGCATTCAACCAGGCAAGGTTATACCTTAAACAGCTTTGTTGTCTGGCCAGGTGGGAAGGCATGAGCTACAGAAAGGTTTCCAGAGTGACATGAGGCTCTTTCACAGGGTGTCTCTTCCAAACACAAATCTTTCCTCATTTTTATTTTTGCAAAAAAAAAAAAAAATCGTGGTACTATTCAAACTCAGGTGATAATATTTGAAGGTGCAGATGGGTGCATCTATTTGCCTGACATCACCAGACCAAGGTTTCTTCTCCTGCTGAGGATCCCATTAACATGTAAATCTTCCCCATTCTTGCCTGACACCTGAATTTTTCAAAATAATTTAGCATCCCTTTTTCTCACCTGCAGGGCAACTCTCTTCCTTTTAAATGTTAAATAGGCATTTGGTGGCTTAGCCTAAAGTATTAAATTGTATTAAATTCAGAACCATTTATCAGTTTCCCTCACCTCCCTTCACCCCCAATCACCTCTCAATCATCACTGTAGAGAAGATGGAACTGTCTTTGGTTCTCCTCCATCCACACTTCTCCTCAATAACCAAGGATGTTAAATGGTGTAAAGTATCCCATGGGCAGGTGACAGGAAGATTTTGTCTGTGCTCTTTGGAGATGACCTGCGCAATTTCATTTCTGGGTTTGCAAATCACAGGCACCGTGAGAAAACCTGGATTCTGCTCTACAATTGTAAAATGGCAGCAGTCAGGGAGCTCCACATCCAAGCCAGTTCCACCTCCTGCAGACTGGCTGTCAGATGTTCTTTGTACACCCTTGGAGATATCTTGGTTCTACTGCTTAGCAAATACCCATCAACGCTGACAGAATCAGGATTTTATCCTGCACTGCCTATAATGCCCCACTGCATCAGAGTTTGGATAGTGCCCTTTAATACATTCATGTATATTTACTATGTTTATATTTTGAACCAAGAGATGCCAGGAGCTCTCATCCTATCATAAAACCTGACAGCCTGAATTTGAGTAGTGACAAGCCTATGGATGACTCTGCTGAAAAGCCTTGAGTAAGGCTTCCTTCAGCTTCACAAGTTTTACTGCACCACAAGATTTGGACAGCACAACAGTGGCTAACCAAAGTCAGTGTCATCCAGCTGCTCCAGCCTGGCAGGGGCTCCACTGCAGAAAACAGCATAAATTGAACAGAAAAACTAATGTTTGCTCTGTCAGCTGCACCTGCCTATCAAATCATGCCGCCCATTAAAGGTTGTTTTCCAAAATCTCTTAACGTAATAAACTGAACAGACACCATGGTACTTATGGCTGCTATGAAATACTGCAGCCTGTCAGTGCTGGAATACTTAACTATCAAATCTACCAGTTAGTTCTCCTCTCCAGAGAATTTTAACTCGTGACAAAAGTGAATTGGAGAGGCAGATGTTTTTATGGCAGTTTTGAGAGAGAAGCAGATCCCACATCAGAAAAGAGAGTTTGGAAACAACCTTCCCTCTCTCCCAGTTATGTAAGAAGAAGTGGCTCCATTAAATGTTCACAAACCCCACCATCCAAGAGGCACGGAGCAATAGGTTTAAATAAACAAAACCAAAGGTTTGTGCCATTTAGTACCAATGTACACACACACACAGAGCAGGTTTGTTTTAGTCTATTACACAAAATAACTGCCTCAGATGTTGTTATGGGCACTCATCTCTGACATGGGACATTTAATTCCCCATCAGAATCAATTAACTCATGGTTGAGACTACAGCTGCAGGGAATACTAATTAATAACTATTAATTAGTCAATTAAAGGTTGGGACAACCTGTCAGCCTCTGTCTCAGGTGAGTGTTATACAATACAAGGCTCACTGAAACAACCAGTTTGAAACTAAGCACATTTTCCTTTTGAGGAAAGCAATTAATCTGCTGCTTGTAATTCTGCTCAGTTTCTTCATTAAAAGCAGCATTCTTCCCCCTGTGCTGCAGACTCTGCCCAGCAAATAACCTTCCTTGCTGTGCTCACCTTGAGATGCACAGCTCTGGTCATGGTCCACTGTGTCCTCATCAGATCCTGCAGCAAGGGGAGGGATGGCTTGGGCAGCTCCCACAGCTGCAGCCCTGGCAGAACTCTGCAAGCCTGGTCTGCAGGCTGGGAGGAGGATGCTGTGCCAGGAGACACTGGTTTCTGTGCTAACCAAACTGGAAAGGAACCTGCTTCCCCCACTTCCCCCCCAAAGCCAGCTGACAGCTTAGGAATTCCAGCTGCAGAGCAGGAGGTCAGAAATCTCCAAGTCCCTGGTGAGGCCACCAGCACCTGGAGCTGCTTCTGAAAGTGGAAGGCACCTTCCAGAAAGCTGAGGATGGTTTATGTGCAGCCCTGCTCGCTGAGCTGCTGCACACCTGCAGAGCAACTGGAATGGCTTCCTCCACAAGGGTATTAAAATAGCTTGTCAGCATCTCAAAATAAAGCAAAGTGGTGATATAAGGATAAGCCCAAAGATAGCCAAGGTTTACAACTTGGGTGGGAGGGGAATGGAACAAAAATAACACACAACCTAAGAATATATTCTTCACAAATTTTCCTACATGAGTTTTCTCTAAAGCAGCCTTGAAAATAGTCTCTGTGAAATCAAGCTGGAGAACAAATGAATTAAAGCATAATTCCTGCAGAATTCTGCTCCTGCAGAGAATATATGTTGAGAAAAGAAGTTAAAGAATAGAAACTAATGACTTCTGCTAATTCTTTAAGAGGATCTAATCCTAATAAGTTCACTGGAGAAAGCCATGTCTAGGGCAGGCAAAAAGGCTGAAACCCCTGACCCTGGATCAACCCATGTAAAAATACCTCGAATCACTGAACATCTACAAAATTATAGCACAGACAGAAAAGATTCCAAAACCACTCCAATGACAGCAGCACTTATGAGGTTTTCCTCCTTTTTGAAGACATCTGTGCTGCTTCTGGCAAGGAAAACTAGTAAGGGCAAGGCAACCTCTAACTCTTTGTGGGTACAGGAGACAAACCAACTCATAGAGGTTTTTTTGCTGTCATTATTTGTCTACTCAAAGTTAACTGTGCAAAAAGAGAGGATGGCCAAGTTGCAAATGTTACACCATTCTCTAGGGCCTTTCCATACACTCCCCTCCCTCCATGATCCTGATCAACTCTGATGTCTAAGAGTGCATGCTTCTGCTCCAGACCTTCTATTAAAATCATGTCAGAAGTTTCTTCACATAACCTCCAGCTGCTTTAAAATGCTCATTTTCCATTTAGTCTAACCAAAAATCACACCTCCCCAAAGTTAATAACTGAGGATTTCAGATGTACCTAAGTGTGGAACCCACCAGATCGGGAGCTCTGCAATTATCCGTCCCAGAGAAATGTGCCACGGTTATTTGGGTACAAAATGGCTAGGACTTCTCAAAATTTCTGGAAGTAATAAAACAAAAGCCTTTCTTTAAAGCACAGAGGCAGAAGAACAAAGGGAAGAGGAAATTAAAGTAAATCTTGCACCACTGAGCTGGCACAGAGCACTAGATCAATGCCAGCACACAGCTCAGCTGTAGGGAGCTCTGCATGCTGATCACCAGCAGCCTGCATGCAAATGCATCACTGAAGGAAGAACAAAGAACAAAGAGAGAAAGCAAACACAAAAGTACATGCACCATCATGCCATTGGGGTTTATTCATAAAAGGAATTTCATTCCTTGCTTCCTCCTCTGAAATGTTGCTTTAACAGGATGGCTCCCTCTGCATTTGCAATACAGCAAATTTCAATGACTCCAATTACACATTCCCATGCGTGCAGCAGGGATGCTGCATCCACCTTTACTGACAAACAACAAAAATGAATTTTATGAGTTCAAAGACTTCTCTCTAAACATGCATTCAAAGGAAACCATTTCTAAGAGTGAATGTTCTCTTGTCAGCATCACAGTACACACAGGTGGGCTGGGGTGGAGGGGAAGTGCTACACGTCTTTGTGAAATTTCTGAGGGATTTCTGCCTCCATTATTATTAATAGCTGGGCTTTCTGGTATTCCCTAATGTCTGCAAGTCTTCCTCAATCGCTTCATCAAAGGCCCCAGAGCTTGATTTCTCAACAAGTTGTCAGCTTTTAATAGTCTATCCATAATAGCAGTATTTTTTTAGATTAGTAAGATTAGGGAGCAGATTTTTAAAGGTTTTCCAGCACCAAAAAGAGAGCAGGTAAGAAATGCAGCAGCACTTTCAAGGTATTTCAGGAAATTCAGCTACCATGATGAAACATACAGCAATGCCTGAATGTAAAGATAGATACAAGTTACTTGTGCACTCACAATCAGGAATGAACTGGACCCAAACCCAAAAACCAGAAGTGCAGTTCATTCCCCCCAGTGACCTTCAGGCCAGGCCATCCCTTTCCATGGGGCTGAAAGTAATGTAGATTGCCAGGTAAAGCCCAGCCCAGCTTTACACAGTACCTGTGCTCTGTTCCAGCTCAGGCACCAGCTGGGAAAATTCTGGGTCTCAATCCACAGCCTCCCACCTTTGGGGATTTTTCCTTCTGTGTCTGCTCCCAGAATATCTGCAGCAAAACCCACGGTACCAGCACAGCATCAGCCCCCCCTGGCAGAGGCAATTCCCTCAGATCCTTTGGGCACAGGAAGTAACAGAGAAAAACACGTGGGGAATCCCTTTCCATAGGGCTGGAAAGGAAACCCACTGAAAGCAGATGTTTATGAGGAGTCTTAAACAAAGTCTGTGATTAAAGCCAGCCCAAATAATCAGATGCAGTTTGTTCCTTCTAATCATCAAACTGCTGTCCACATTATCCCTGACATGTGAAAGGAAAAGATTGAATGTTGAGTTTATTAATTTACTTCTTTAATAACTGCCTGTGTGATGCCTCATTTGTTATATGTTTCTCCCTCACACTGTTCCAAGAGCAAATACAAGTTTTAATATTGTTTATGTTACTATCATCTGAAAATTAATAGCTTTTCATATATCTTTTGACTTCCTAGTGGCTACAAGGAAAAAAATCTTAAATATATTCAAGGCTAAGTGTCATTTAAACTGCCTCTGATATACATGTATTATAGTAAATTACCATAAACATGCTATGCAGTGATGGAGACAAATGCCCAAAGAGAAAACCCATGTAAACAAGATAACTAAAACTGTCTTATACATATTTAAGGGATCCATAAATGAGAGCTAGTCATAAACTTGACAAAGGTAATACAAGATATATGTTAAACTTCATTGCTATAAAATTCAGGTTAAAAAGGTGATATAAATATTTTAGTCTTTTATCTAAGACTCCATCATTAAAGATTTAGTCCCACTTCAGCTGCTTTGGGGAGGTTGAAATGTTTTTTTTTTCCTTTTCCACCTCTTTTTTTAAAACTTTTGCACCTTTTGTTAGTTGATTTGAGTAGTGATTGATTTTATCATGGCTTTGGGGTATTTGGTGTTTTCCCTGAATTCCCAGGTACTCAAACACAATATTTGCATGGTAATCTCACCATATGCAATTTCTAGTTCCCAGGTTGTAAAGAGAAATAAAAAATGTGGAAGAAAGATATAAGGATGCCTTAGAAGTCCAGAAAAATATAAAAAAATTATTTTTCAAAAGAGGAATGACTAAATAAATAAAACCCCAACATAAACCACTATTTATTTGTTAAGGTCAACCTCAAGAACTGTTACATAGCTTCTAATCTTTTATAAGTTAGACACCCCAGCCAGCACTGGATGCAAACACAGAGCTTGTCATGAGTGCTCAAAGTCCTGATTCAGGAACAGAGCTGCCCCAGCTTTACACCAACATCTGTCCCAGCACAACTCCTTGACAAATATTTATCTTTATACAAAAAAATATACATCACCCCGAGGTGCACAACTTCCATGTGTAACATGGAATTAGCTGCTAATGCTCATTACATGAACACTGAAAATTGGGTGTTAATGCTCATTACAGGCACGCTGGCATTCAATGTCATGTGGGTGTTGCTCTTGTGCTCAGTTTACTGTAGTTTCCTCTAATTTTTTATAAAAATAGGCAAGTGAGGCTTATTTATTGAATCTAACCCTAACCCAAATCAAATTCTATGGGGTTTCCAGGTCAGAAAGATGCAGGAGCAGCAATAGGATGGCCTAGGAATGCCTTTTCCAGCACAGTGCTCCTGGAGCTGAGGGCTCTTTGACACTCTCATGCAAAACCACGTTGGTATTTTGGGTCCTGCTCTCTTGCTCTGTCTCTCAGGGATTTCCTCATGAGGGCAGCTCAATTTTCAAGTGTTTCCCCCTCTCACCCCCAACAGCCACTCCTGGTAATTTCTAACTCAGAAAGCCAGGCCAGGTCTTTTCTGGCTGGCACAGGAGCAGCAGCAGACTGTGAAATCAGAGGTTAGCTAATAAGCCATCAGGCCAGTCTGGACTGTCACTACAGTCCTGGCAGAAGTAATAGCACTGATTTAGTCAGCAGAGTAACAAAATGGAGCTCTGACCATTCCCAGGTAGCAGAAATCCACAGACTGAAAATCTTTCCATTCAGGAGCAATTGCTTTTGAGTCTGGAATCACAGGAAAAGGTGCTATAATTCAACAACTGTCTGAGATATTTTGCTAATAGAGTTAAATTTCTAGTGTTTATTTTAGATCCTATGCCTCAGGGAAAGAGAAGAATTTTTTCACTTGGAGCTTTTCTTACTTAATTTAAGCAAAGGTGGGTCAGAACAAAGGTCCTTGATCCATACATTCCCATACAATCTATTCTTCAAAAATCAAAATCTGACCTTGTGCCTGTGATCCATCTGTCCCCCAGCACTGTTGTGTACCTTCCTACACTCCCTTTCTGAGCCTGCTTGCCATTCTCTGTGCCTGCTTGCCACCTGTTTATTTTCTCTTCATCAACTTTTTTGGGAAGGTGCCATTTCATTTTCCATCAAGCCTCTTCTCTCTTTCATTGATTCTCATCTGTATTTTTCCCTTCTGCCCTCACCCAGCTCTACAGACATTTTCTTCTCCATTAAGTTAACTCACAATTCATCAAGATTGTGCACTCCAGAGCCAAGCAGATATGGAGCATTTGAGAAGGAAAGGCAGGGATTGCTCCAGCTCGCTAATAAAGGGTATCAATCTTGCTCCCATTTTAATGAAACAAGTTGTAAGCTTCCCTTAGTCACACTAATGAAAGTGTTTTGCCAAGTTTATCCCTAGCATGAATTCCACAACAAAAAGTAGGGGAAGAAGGGGGTACAGCACTGAGAATAATGGATGGATATTTTTAGCTAATGGATTTACGTATTAGAAAAACTAATAATGTTTTGGGGCTGGGAATAGGATAACAACATCCACCTCTGAGTGAAGGGGAGGGCCAGGACCCTCACTCTAAAGGGCACAGATAATTTCCATTATCTCTGTTCACAAGGTCAGTGCAGACCACATCTGACCAGATCTGTGAAGCTCTTGGGGAGAGGTGAGGGATTTTGTTCCATTATTGAAAGGGTTTTATAGCATCAAAGCCAGGAGACAGAGGTAACTCCAGCATTCCTCTTCAGAACTCCTCTTGCATTCCCCCAGAGCAAGCACTGCTGACACTCACCACAAAGCCCTGCCCTGACTGGATAGATCTCATCTCACAGGGCTGCTCAGGACGTGCAGCTTCCACTGAGCAGCAGCCACATCCCCAGACACAGGGGGGAAAGGCCCCTCTAAGCTGCTTCAGGAGATCAGGCCTTTATTTCCAAGGATGGAAAAGGAGCTGTCTGCACTCAGCTGAGGACTGCATTTTTGAAGTCCCTTCACTTCCCTGCTAACATCACTTCAGGGGCTTAAAAACCATTCTCCATCCCCAATTCTACTTTCCCAGTTTCATCCTTATCTCCCTCTCCCACCAGCATTCAGTGAGCTTGGCTATAGCCTAATGCCAGCTCCACAGCCATGAGTTGCTGTGAAGTCTCTGTGTATTCTTTAGCTCACATTTCTCCAGACAGGAGCTGCAGAAGAGCTTTTCCCCCTTTTCCATCTGGAAGGGTTCCTCAGCATGGCTGTGCCAAAGCCAGTGTGCATCTTTTGCTTCTCCATCACCAAATTCTGCTCCTGGCAAAGGGCTCAAGAGCAAAGGGAGCAGGAAGGATTGAAACAGTTCCCCACACACCCCACTGCTCCTGTGAATCTCTCCAGCTCTCCATTCCCAAGTTACAGATGCATTATTGTGAGAAAGATGCAACCACCTCAATCTGGTGTCTGCCCTCATCTCATGATCCATACCATTGCAATATTACACCAGTATGAATAATGCTTTTAATGCTTTATTCTCTCTTATTCCCATGGGAGATCTCATTTGCCTTCATCCTGAAATAATATGACATATTATCACCAGTTATCACAATCTACAATTTCTCTGTCTCTCCTGGGAAGTGTATTTTATACCTGCCTTCTCACCAGGACAAATCCTTAAGAATGACTAAAAACAGAGAAAATCTGGATCTGGTCTACCTGAGCCTTTGTACTACGATGTGACAAAAAAAAAAAAAAAAGAATGAGGGGGAAAAGCCAGGTCATCATCAGAATATAGGATCTTAACATCAACAAGTTCACAACTGTCAAAAAGATCAACTCACTGTGACAGGGCACTTCCTACCTTGATGAGTACAAAACATGAGCTGTGATGATAAGTTATTATGGTTAGATTGGGTTTTTTAAATGATAAATGAACTCCTTGGTTGTTTTCTCTCTTGTGATAGTTCTGAAAGGAGAGACTGTACAATGGCAGAGCATAATTGAATTGTAAAGACAGAGGCACAGATGGATAACAACTCTCTGTCATTTGTTCCCGAAACTTCCTAAATGAAACTCACATCAAAATGTGAAAATCCGTAAAGCATCATTAATTTCAAGGGATCAGAGTAAGATTTTAAGCAGGAACTATGAAATAGTTTCTGTGTGTACTCTTCTGATGTCTTTCCTATTTCATCTAATTAACAATAAAACAGATGTCCCATGACAAAATCAGTTTTTTCATCCAATAACACCCTGACAATCTAAAAATGCCAAACCCTTCACATATGTAAGTTAAATGTCACTGGAGACAGTTGATGCAATTTAGAGATAAAAGCAAAGGGAATATTAACTTTGGCTAACAGTCTACAGGGGTGCAAAAAAACTCCTATTGTCTGCCCTTCAAGGTTAGGGATCTCTAGTGCAGTGAATTTTGAACTAACCCTGTTCTTTAAATGTAATCTTCCAATATTTCAAAAAGTTAAATTGGTAAGTTACAAATCTTAAGGTAAATTTTATACACACACACACACACATATATACATATATATGTTGGAGTACTCAAAGCTCTTTTAAAGTCTCATATTCTGAAGTAGAAGTGGTCTGTATTTCCTGTCACCCAGTTGTAAGAGCCAGGAATAAAGGAAGATTAAACTTCAACTCAGAAAAATAAACCAGTCATAGAATAGCAAAATGGATCTGGCTTCCTTTCTGTGGCTACATAAACATGGGAAAGCTCACAGCATTGCTATGTACTGACAATCAGTAGCTCAAATATTCCAGCACCACAAACATTCACTCATTAGCAGTCTGTACCTGCTGCTAATTTACCACCTGCCTCCTCTAGATGATGCACAGGTCGTTCACATGCAGGCTGGCATCAAAGGCAGGCTGTTCTCTGGACAGGGAATTCTCCATTTATGTTTATGTTTTTCTTAGGAATTACACATGGAGAAAGGCAGTCAAGGCTGCTTCAGGTGGAGAAGTCTGATACAGAAATATTCACAACCTTCAGTCTAAGAATGTCTCCTCCTCATGTGTGCCTTCACAGAAAATTAAGTTATTTTTGGTATTCAGAAGATACCCTTTAGAACAATACAATTATTCTGAAGATACTACATCTCTTTATGAAATGTGATCCCCAGCACTCAGAGAGGCTCTGGAGAAGTTAATCATTGTTGCAATCCTGTGTCTTTTCCAATTCACACAGCTCTGTGATTGACAGAAACTCCCAAAGCAGAATCCAATTAAGTATAATTTTGATTCTCATAAGACAAGTCTGCCTTTGTTGTAACACCAAAATCAGTTCTGAAACACAGATAAAACAGATATTAAATAATGTAATCTGAAGCTTCTCAGCGAGAATAAATGCCACCAATAATAATGCTGCCACTGTTCCCTTCTGCAGAATTCAGAGCTGGTTCTCTCCCAAACTGAAATATAAACATCTCCAGTTAGAAGATACCAGGGGCAGATTTTTGAGGTTCTTAAGTGGTGAAAGTACAAAGACTCACAGAGATTTTCAGAAACACCAGGACACCTACTCCCACTGAACCAAGGGAAGTTACAAACTAATCCTCAGAGTATGAGAACTGTGAACACATATTGTTGTTGTGTCACCTTTAGCAGATTATGTTGTCTGTGATGTGTTTTCTGTGTAAATAAGTGCTTTGATAATGCTGGGTACAGGGCTGAGCAATGCACTGTCTGTGGGAATAATCACCATGACTCATTATCCAAAAACCTTCAGAATTTCTGCATTGCCACACTACTACTTATCCTAAATACTGTCCAAAATTTAATCAATCCACCCACTATAATCTCTCTTGCTCCACCAAAACCCACTCCAGCTGGGATCAGTTCTTCCACACAAGCCATAATCTGCCAGTGCTTTTCTCCTCCTTCTCTCACACTCTGAGGAATAAGATAAAGGAGTTTGTTGCTTGCACAGTGACCTCTGCCGGACTGGGGTCAGAAATTAACTCCATCTTCTCTTTCAGTGCCCACACCATGCCAGACACGGGATGGTTTCCCATGGGATGATTTCCCATCTCCTGCCTGTTTCATCTACCTGCTGCCTCTTGTTTAGTGCTTGGTGCCACTGGCAGCCCCTGCAATCACAGTGACAGCCATTTACAGGTGCAGACAGATGTGCTCCTTCCCATCTCTTCCATTCTGCTCTTTGCACAGTCAGCAGAAAGGACACAAATCCTCGAGATGTCACCACAGACTCACTGCAGGGACGGACTGGCCACCACCACAGGAGGAAAAAAAAATAAAAATCACTTCTAATAAAGGGCCACATTTCAGAAACCGGGTTTGGGTTCTCAACCACAAAGGCTGAAAGCCCAGGGGAGCGAGTGTGGCCCCGGTGGGACAGCCCAGGGGACAGCAGAGACCTCCAAAAGGGGACAGGGGGACAGCCTGGGGGATAGCAGTGACCCCAAAAGGTCACAGGAGTGACCCCGAAGGGGGACAGGAGTGACCCTGAAAGGGGACAGTCCAGGGTACAGGAGGGACCCCAAAAGGGGACATCCCAGGGGACAGCAGTGACCCCAAAGGGGACAGCGGTGACCCCCAAAGGGGACAGCCCAGGGGGCAGCGGTGACCCCAAAGGGGACAAGGGGACAGCAGTGACCCCCAAAGGCGACATCCCAGGGACAGCAGTGACCCCAAAGGGGACAGCAGTGACCCCAAAGGGGACAGCCCGGGGACAGCGGCGGCTCTGCGGGGACAGCCCAGGGCCAGCCCGGGCACCCTCGGGCCCAGCCCGGCCGCTCCGCAGTCTCTGCTGCCCTCTCGTGGCCGAGCGCGGCGGGGCCCGCACCGCTCCAGGGCTGCCCCAGCTCCCTGGGAAATCCCGTCCCTAAACATCTCTCTGGAAAATCCCGTCCCCAAACACCTCCCTGAGAAATCCCGTCCCTAAACACTTCCCTGGGAAATCCCGTCCCTAAACAGCTCCCTCGGGAAATCCCGTCCCTAAACACCTCCCTCGGGAAATCCCGTCCCTAAACATCTCTCTGGGAAATCCCGTCCCTAAACATCTCCCTGGGCAATGCGTGAATGAAACATTTCGTTAGTTCTGCAGTGGTTTAGATCGACCATGGTGGGCCCAGCCCAGCGGGATGCCGGTGTCACATCACGCTGTCACCTCACGGGGCTGCCAAAAGCAAAGCCCAAATCCCCCCGTGCTGCAGTGACAGCAGCAGAGCTCAGCCCTGCAGCGTGGTTTGCAAAGCCCCAAAGAACAGGTTCGCTCTTCTCCCCCCTTGGGCCTGCGTTCCTGGATAGGATCAGAGGGGGAAAGGCACAGAGATTCCATGGAGAAACTTGTGCAAGGTCGCCACCATTTATTTTGAGCCTGCACACACAGACCCACCTTGATCATGCGGTGCCTTAGGCCTGTGTCACCTCCACTGGGTGACAATATTTTATTGCTTACACTAAACAACCGTGAAATGGAAAATATTACACAACCAAAGCTTTCTTCAGGACAAAAAGCAAAACCACCACAACCAAAACCACCCAAGCTAAAGTGATCCACATGATAAACTCACTTTTCTATTCCCTATATTCCTCATGGCCACCATAAATTGAAAGCATTTCACACAATTGAGTGGAAGTATAACCAGAGTGCTAAGTAAACATATTGGCACAGAGGCAGCATGAGCAGCTCAACACACTCATGAATGGGCAAAAAGCCTCCACTAGTTATGACAGGAAAGTTTGGCACTGGAAAGGGTTTCTATTTTTAGCCCAGCTTCCAAAGGAAATGAGGTTTCTGCAATCATAGTACGTGCAAATGTTGTGTGTCAGTCATCTGCACCACAATCCTACTATCACTACCCTGCCTAAACAGCCACCTGTTGCCTAAGTCTCATAAATTATGGAAATGCACTGGAACTTGGTTCATTTAGCAAGTCTAATAGCAGAAAAATTCCCTGGAAGTGCTTCTAACCAACTTTAAGACCTGCACAGAAGGCTGCAGGATTTACTGCTGACCCCTCCTTTTGTCTGTGTCAGAGCAACCAAGTTCAGTCAAGTTTCCAGCAAGGATCTGCAGCCCACTGCATGCTTCACTCCACAAGCCAGACCAGTGCAAAATAAATAAACAAATTTTTTTTTTTTTAATAGAAAAATCAAGAATCAAATTTACCAGTTTGTGAACGGGTCAGCAAGAAACAAGATGTGACAATGGGGGTGTGAAGGGCCTGGGTGTGCTCAGTGACACCCAGCAGCAGGCAGCAGTCCCAGCTGGCTCTGGCTCTGCACAGACCCACAGGAAGGATCCCTTCCCCAAGGCACTGGGGTTTGAGCAGCACAGAAAGTGGAGACAGGAGAGAGTCACTCACTGTGGAATACAAAGCTGAGACTGCATCTGAGGTCATCAGATGATTGCAAATGGGTTTAACATTTGTGGCATATTTGTTTTTACCTAAATTAAATAAGGGCTTTGGGAAATGGCAGAAATGGGCCTTTTTATTTATTTAAATTGCCTTTCATACTGTGTTAATAAAAGTATTGCATGACATTCTCAGCTGCTGTTCCCTTAGTAGCTAGAATTTCCTCCCTCTGTGAATTTCTGGTGCTGATATTTTACTTTTTTCTAATCTTTGGGCTCAAGGCAAATTTTTTTCACCCTGATTTCTTTACAAATATTTGGGGCTTGCTCCTGCATTCCTCAAAGCCAGTGAAAATCCTGAATGTACAAGGAATGCAGAAGCAAACCACAGAGTAATTTATGCTTTCTATTTCACTTGCTTTGAAAGTCCCTGAACAGACATATCACTGTTTATTACTACAATAAAACTTTCCTAATTCACTCAAGTGAGTTAATGACTGAGGAACCTCCTGGATATTACCAAACTGGCAAAACATAAATGATTACTGCATGATTTTCTGACAAGCAAACCTAATAGAAGCTTTTTTTTTCTTGTTAAGTACACCTGTATTTTATTAGTTGTTGCAGTGAGAGAGCAAAGCTTCTGTGGTTTGCTTGAAACCTCAACAGCATGTGAGACAGACTGCAAGAGATCTGTGACTCTGTAACCTGAAAAACCCAGGTTTGCAGAACTCACACACTTCCCACCATCTTGGGGTGTGTCTGGAAATTACCACAAGTGAGATTAATGGAATCCCACTGAACAGTTTTCCCTTCTGCTTGCATTTCAACCAGGTCTGTCAGCAGCAGCTGCTGGAGATTTATCCCTGCCCTGTCACTTTTATTTACCTGTTACATACAGGCATAGTATCAAATTAAGAGCTGACTTAGGGGCTGTTTGTTGTTTTTTCCCAGCCTGAGACCCACCCAGCCCAAGGGACCTTTATTGCCACAGGTGTCCCTGGTTGCTGCTCCAACACAAATAAAGAATCCATCAAATTCAGTCACTGCTCACTGTTTACAGGGGCATGGAGGAGAATCCCGTGTGGGATGCCAGGACTCTGCTGGCTCCACACAAACCAGGGTGAGGAGCAGGAATACCTGAAACACCAGCCCAGCTTTGACCACACAGTGGCAGCAGAACCAAGACACTGCTAAGACAAGCCCCGGATCCAACCTGCCACAGCAGCAAACAGGGAAGCAGCGCTGTAAAAATAGATGAGATACAGAACTGGAAGTTGTAGAGAATTTCCCGAAGTTTGAGGGCTCGATTTGCCCGTTCCAGCTTGAGGCAAAACCTCATTTTGCTGGAAAGAGCCACTGTGTGTTTGGAGCCTGACTGAAAGGTGCACCCAAGGACAAGCCCTGCCACTGACTGACCTCAAAGAGCTCCAGGAGAGGGTGAAGAAGCTGAGGTTAAATGCAGCAGGCAGCAAATCCTGTCAGCATTGTGCTGGAACCTCCAAGCAACGTTCTGGAGCAAATGGTTCCAGCCCATTAATTGCAAAAGGCAGTTCAGTGGGAGTTTTGCTCAGTCAACAGAAGTAAAATTATTGATTAATTAATTAATGAAAAATAACAACAGGCATGAAAAGAGGGTTTGATCTGCTTCCCACTGCCATGAGTAATTCAGGAACAGCACTGTCAGTGTCTGGATGCTTTTGTTTATGCCACTCTCAGCCAGTGGGATGAACAAGCCAGCTCGGAATGGCAAAGGAGCAAAGTCAGCCCCATCCCATTCCTGGCTGTCAGCAGAAGAAAGGAAGCCCAGCTCCTCCTCCCTGCCATCATGGGCTGATATCCCATGGAATGGGGGTTCCCTCTGTGCAAAGGTCTCGGCCTGAGACACCTCAGCCAGGGCAGGAGAGCAAAAGCTGATGTGGCTCCTCCCCAGGCTGCACCCGCAGCATCCTCTGGTGAAAACACCCAGAGCAAGACTCTCACAGTGCTCAAATGGAGCAAACAGGAGGCAGCACAGGAAAACAAACAGCACATGGAATGGAGGAGCAGGGTGAGGAGGAGGAAGAAGAAGAAGAAGAAGAAAGCTCTGTGGTCTGCACACTCCACAAATCCTCTTTGAGGAAATGGGCTGAACGGTGGGGGTGGGAGGGAGGAGCAAGATAAGAGATGGGGAATTTTCCCCCTTGTTGCAGACCCCTGCAGGGACCCTGCTCCAAAGCCTGCCCTGCCCTCTCTCCCACCCTGCTGGGCTGTCCTGACTCCCCTGGGATGGGCTCTGGGGCCAGCAGGAGCCTGGCCTTGGAAAGTGCCACAGAGCAGCAGCAACTGCAGCACCAGCAGGAACAGCACAGCACCCCACAGCAGCTGGAAGGAAAATTGTGCACAAAACACCATAAATTAACAAACTGTCCTTCTGTAAGGCAGGTGCACTGCTGCAGCCAGGTGTGGGGTGGGAAAGGGGGAAGCACAGTCTGAGAGCACAGGGAATCATCCACAGCATTAAACAAACTTGTCAGGGGCTGAATGCTGCAAACTCAGAGGAGGAGAGCAGCATGAATGCACCACACAGATTTTTCAGGTGGCTGTGACCATTTAACTGAACAGAGAGTCATCTGCCTTAATCATTACTATTAAATTTATTATTCATTAACCACATGAATTATTTAAATTTAAGACTTTGGATCCTGGAAGCCATTGAGAGACACAGGCTGCCTCCAGTTTCTGATAGTTGGCAAGAGCCTGTCTTCTGGTGCTGCCAGCCTGGACTCCTGAACAACAAATCAGAACTGGTCTTGGACTGCTCCAAACATAATATTTTAATAGCTATGTCATTCCCTTCATTTCATCAAACCTTTAGACTTGATGGCTTTTTCTTCCTCAGCTAGGTGGCTAAAAGTTTGGGTTTAAGGTTCTTGAGGAATTCCAGGACTCTGGGATTCAGATGACAAAAATCCTTTCAGTACTAAAGATTTTCAGTGAGTCACCAAGTTCAGCCAGCACTCACAGCTCAGGTTTGCTAAGTGCAGTAATTGTTCTCCTTCCTCTCTTTCAAACTCCAGCTGGGAGTTCCCTTGCATGGGAGGGAAGTTTGGGCTGAGAAGAACCCAGCACACCTGTACACATCCCAGCACACCTGCACACATCCCAGCACACCTGCACACATCCCAGCACACATCCCAGCACACCTGTACACATCCCAGCACACATCCCTGCACACATCCCAGCACACCTGTACACATCCCAGCACACCTGCACACATCCCAGCACACATCCCAGCACACCTGCACACATCCCAGCACACCTGCACACATCCCAGCACACATCCCTGCACACATCCCAGCACACCTGTACACATCCCAGCACACCTGCACACATCCCAGCACACCTGCACACATCCCAGCACAGCTGTGCCCCAGGTAACTCCCCCTGTGCCCATAGGAGCTCCGTGCAGCACAGGAAATTTAAGCCCAGCCTGCCTCAGCCACAATGAGGTGCCCAAACCACATTTCCTTCTGCATTTCCTTGCAAAGGAGACACCTCTCAACCTCTGCACTTCCACTGCTGGCACTGGAACAAGAGCTCAGCAGGCACCTTTAAAGTTTTAGAGGTGATTGTTAAAACAAAGAGGATTAGGAGACACCACCACTGTTACCAAGCCCCTGCATTCTCCTGATCATCTCTTTAGGTCCCTTTCAGGAGGGAAGCTGCTTCCTGAGCCCTTCCAAGCACCCTGCAACACTGCCTGGTGTCTGGATCTCAGGACACAGCAGGCTGTGCCTGGTAGGACTTTTGCCAAAGGGATTTTAATGGCAATGAGGTAGAAACCACTTTGAAAAGCGTCTCATGTGCAGCCACAGGAATCTGCTCCTAACTCAGAGAGAAGGGCTGCAGGTTTGGGAGCCAGAGCAAAGGACAGAGTTGATGAAGAGATTCTGTTAAAAATGGATGTGCCAATTAAAGTACAAAATAGGTGGAGGAGAAAATAGTATTGCTGTAGGAGGACAAAAATTAAATCCTTTTTTGGTGAGATTGTGAAATACTCATTAAAAGCCCAGAACATGGCATACAGTTTCAGGCTAGAACATTCTCATGACAATGATTTTTACATACAGTACTAAACACTGGATTACAACTATAATATTCCATTTTATATATATATATATATATATATATATATATATATATATATATATATATATATATATATATAAAGAAATTTTAAAGGGGGCTCATAAGAAAGATGGGGACAGGCTTCTTAATAGGATCTATAGTAGCAATTTTAAACTGAAAGAAGGTAGATTCAGACTGGATATAGGGAGTAATTTTTTTACTGTGAGGATGATGAAACACCAAAGCAGGTTGCCCAAAGAGGTTGGAGATGCCCATCTACATGGATGGAGAGCAGCCTGATCTAATTGAAAATGTCCCTGCTTGTTGTAGGGAGAGGGTTGGAGTAGATGATTTTTAAAGGTCCCTTCCAATCCAAGCCATTCTGATTCAAGGATTTTTTTTTTCTTTTATTTTTGCCTTCTTTTTTAAATGGTATTTTCTGAGAATGCAATTTTCTAATTTTGTGATTCTTTCATAAAGGGAAAAATATGCAATTTACTTGTTTAAAAAAAATAAAATTACTTCTAAACAATAAAAGTGTAATGGAAAGAGGGAGGAAAAAAGATCCAAGGTGGCTTTTTAACTTTTACTTAACTCAGAACAGATAAATTATAGGGACCAATACCTTAATTTTATACTATTCACGACCACATGACTTTTTCATGTTACTGGTAGAAAACCCTGACACTTGTATTATATGATCTCTCAAAACATTTCCTCAGTGAGGAATGCTTCCCCCCAAATAGGTCAGCTCTCATTTTGACAGAGTTCCAGCTCATAAGATAAAATTCAATATGCATATTTTGCATCCCTTCTGCAAGTCCTTATAAGCTGGGGTGAATTTCTAGAAGGATAACAAATTCATAGCTTACACTTGTATAAACCTGCTTGGTCCTAAGTAAGAGCTGGATGAAGGATGGAAGGAAATTGAGAATAGTGACTTTTGCTGCATGGTACTCAGGTCTTCCTCAAGGTCAGTAAAACAACATGAGATTCCCAGGAAAGATTATTTCATGGAAAGAAAAGACCCCACATCTTTTTTTTTCAGCCATATTTCTCTTAATTATAATTATTTTATGCTTGACCAGAAATTCTACTGCACTGAGATTACAGCAACCTTTCCATGTTCAAGCAGCATCACTACTATGCTAATACTCACCTGCTTTTCACCATCAACATGAAACAAAGGGAATTGTAATTCATTATTACTGAATATTTGGTGAATACTTGGAGCTGTCCAAGGCACACAGGAAAAAAACAATGTTTTGTATTGCATAGGCTGCAAAATGATTAAATATGGGAAACATGTCAGTATGAAAGTCACTGAGAAGATTCATGTGCATGAAATAACACAGGAGTTCTCAAGGTCAGGTCCAGCTCAAGTATTTCAAGTTTAAAAGTGGATCTCAGACCCAGAACCACATGTTCTACTCCCTGACTTCCCATCTTATCTTTGCAGTGTGGATTTCACAGAGCTCACACAGAATGGTTTTGGTTTTAATGTCCCATTCTAATCCGTGTCCGTATCATTATCTTTGTAATCTACACAAAACAAACTTCCTCACAAAACACCCATTTCTCATTGATCTCCTGAGAATAAGTTTGCCATAATCAGCAGCCCTGCTAAATTATCCTCAACCTGAAATCAGCACATAGTCAGCATGCATGACATGATGCAGAGGGAGCTGCTGGGTTGGGAAATTTAATTGGTAAAGAAACTACAAATGGTAAATGAACTCACAAGGGTAGGGGAGAGAGAGAGAGAGAGAGATGGATAGATAGATAGATAGATAGATAGATAGATAGATAGATAGATAGATAGATAGATAGATGGATATAGATAGAAATATGTGCACACACTGACATATATATGTGTGTGTACACACACACACACACAGATTACTGTCACTGAACTCAGCCACATCTTCACACACAGATCTGTGAATTGACCATTTGTTAATAGTTAATTTCTTTAGACATAAAGCAAAAGCCTGAAATGATTAAACAGCTGCCATGTGGCTTAGTCAAAAAGTGGGGGGGGGGGGGGTTTGCCATCCCTTAAAATAATCTCTACTACAACAGCAATTCATTACACCTCAATATAGGCAGGAAACATTGTTTTGAAATTTTTTCCTTTGTTATATTGAACACAATCAATCCAGGGAAAGAGAATTTCAGCCTTTCTCCTCCCCAGTGTTCAGAAATATAGCACAAGTCCCTAAAAAATAGCCACAAGGCTATAAACCTCAGTGGTTTCCTAAAAGTAACTTGTCCAAGCACTCCTAGCATTTCAACTGGGCCATGAAGTCTTTTGCAAGGTCAAGTGTTACATGGATGGCATGGAGAAATTTGAAATGTTTGAAGAACATTACTATTCCTAATTAAAAAAAAAAAAAGAGGGTGAAATGCTTATTAAGTTAATTGTACAGGATGTGACAGAAGTTATTGGAAATTGTATTTTCAGCTCTACAGCTGGCACTCACATACTAGCCTTTTTTCTTTTCCATGTTTCATCATGAGAGGTTGGTTGGTTTGGCTTTATTTTCAGTCAGCTTTCTCTCTCAGTTTTACCTGCTCATAAAATGTGGAGCCATCACAGACACTTTCCTGGCTGCCATCAGACTCAGGAGTTTTTGGATAAGACCACAATTTCTCTACATTCTCTTGTCAAAGAGCAAATTCCACCTTCAATTTTTGAGTGGAATTCCAAAGGAAAAATCCAGCTTAAACACCAGTGACACACAACAGTCCAATATCATCATTACCATTATCTTTTGCAATAGTTTTGCAGTGCTGTCAGCACCAGGGTGATGTTTTAACAGTGACTTTCATGTTTCCTGTTTCTAACACCACCCTCTCATTTCCTCCAGGCTACAAAGCCAAGGTGGATGGGTTTGCTAGAATGTCAACAGGATTTTCCCCTTTCCAACTACATGAATGTCTTTACTGTTCATTAAATGTTGTTCTGCAAATACTGGCCAATGGTATTTCTGTAGCATCAATATTAGAAGCCTACAGGATTCTGCAGATTATATTAAAAATATTTTGTATTTGTATTATGTATATACTCCACCTCTCCATCCTGTTAAGTCTATTGATTTAATAAAAGAAGTCATCTAAAATTATTCTTTTTTTTTTTTAATCACAGCAAGGAATGCCAGTAGGAATAGCTGCTCTCACTGCAAGTTGTCTAGGCAGAGAAGAGCTCATAATTCACTGTCTGCCTAAGAAATTCTCTAAGGAGCAGATTTTTACCTCTCCATCTTGTTTGCTCTGTTGGTTGATTGGCACGTATCTCTGTATATAACTATATCTATGGCACAATGTTATAATAGCAAGGAAAACAAAATTACTACCTCTGCCTGACATTTCATCAGCACTGCTTGGGAAATATCATCCCTGAAAAACACAGAACAGGGGGTTACAATTAACACTAAGAAGTGTTAATTAGACAGAGCTGAAATGACTTATTATAAAGCAGAGGGTATTTTACTTTTCCATGTCTCACAACAGTGCAGCTTCCTGAGTGAAGTCAGGGGCTCTGCTTGGGAAGCAGAAAGTGAGGAAATGTGTCCCCCTTGTTTGCTGGGCTTTGTCACTGCACAAGTACTTATTAACAAACATCTTTGGCACATGTTCGTATATATTCAGGACACAGGGTCTCTTTTGCCATTGTTAGAGCTCTGCTCTAAACTCTGAGGAATTTGACACATTTTAATGAATGAGGACAGAGTCCAGGAGAGCTTTCCTGCTACAGAGATTGCACACTTAATTAGGACCCTTATTAAAAATAAATACTCAAGTAGTACAAAAGTCTGCAATTCAAGTCTCAAGCGTCTCATAGTGAAACTGGAGACTGTCAATATTAATAGTCACTTTTTAAAAAATAATAAATTGTTTTGTGTAGCTCAAGGTCACCCAGTGTTGGTAAATCAGCAGCAGAATTTAGTACACAAACCAAATCTTCAGAGACCCATGTGCAGTTTTCACTACAAAACCTTACAGCTTCATGCATTTGCAAGGTGCCAGTGGTGCTCTGAAATAGCAATATCTCATTCTTATTCCATGAGAATAATCCAGTGAAAGTTAAACAAACCAACCTGCAAAATAAAGGATAATTGTACCTTTCAAAAGACTGGAGATAAGAAGTTAGCATGCTTGACTTTCAGTGTGGCACACTCAGCTGAAGCATCAGTTCTACCTGCTTCAAAATCATCTCATTTTCAGGTTAATCTCAGAACTGACCCAGAGCTCACACCCACTGAGCACCAGCAGCATTCTGCCACCTCAGGAAGCACTTTGGTTGTGTGCATCCTGCTTCCAGACAATATTCTCTGCTTGGGACTACCAAAAAACAAAGGCAGCTTCTGCCCAAGGGAGTCCAGAATCTGAGTGTAACATCTGAGAGCCCCAGCCACACCTCAAACTGAACTGAGAGGAAAGGAGACTCTCTGTTCATTGACATATGTGTGAAAATAAAACCCAAATAGCACCAACCAGAGTGATACCCACTAATATTTTTATGGCTATTGTTGCTCATAAAA
Organism: Agelaius phoeniceus; assembly: GCF_051311805.1. Classification (NCBI taxonomy): domain Eukaryota; kingdom Metazoa; phylum Chordata; class Aves; order Passeriformes; family Icteridae; genus Agelaius; species Agelaius phoeniceus. Next base: position 31,692,718 of record NC_135272.1, read on the forward strand.
CCTTCAAAACCTTTAAGAAAATCAGCTACAACTCGTTTTTCCAAAACTGATGAGCAATGCTCAGAACTCAGACACCAAAACTGTAGAAGCAGACATTTGTATGAAAATTTAAAAGCAAAAAAAAAAAAAGAAAAAGAAAAAATGAAGGCATGATAGCAGCCTGAGAGTCAAAAGTTTTCAAATATTTCAAATTTAACATATGATCTGAGGATTTGTCCAAAGACCTTCTTAAGGATAAAAATTTCATACTAATTTCCTTTCTGTTATAACTAAGTTAACCCTTGAACTGGGGGAGCATGTCTTTCAATTAAGGCTGAAAAAAAGATTCATGATACCATAAACATCTGCAAAACAATAGAGACAGTCAACAAAGATGGCTCTGTGCAAAACATTTACTGAAAATCACCAACATGATCCCTTTTGCTGTTGCATTTTGGATGCCAGATGGCTGGAGGGAGTTCCAGCAGGCAATTTCTTAATGAGGGTGCCTCTGCCCAATATCATCAATGTCCATCAGATGCAGAATCAACCCTGCTGAGGCTTCCAGGAAAACCAGACATTTTACCAGTGACTTCACCAGGTCAGTCTCAGCTTTTCACAGTTTACAGAACATCATTTGCTGTTGTTCAGTTCAGCCCAATTTATCAGGACTTACTTCCCTTGGACATTTCAGTGATGAGGAGTAAAATAAAAAGGTTGTGAGGTTCCCTGAACAGCTTTAGCTTCACTTTTGGCCCTGTTTTTTAAGAGCACACCTATCATTTATCACCTCCATCACCACAGACCTGCAGCTTAGCAGAGCCATTTCCCTCTCAAGAGCTGAGTCTCCTTGCTTGCCAAGACAACACAATTTCTTCTTTCAGTGACCAAGGTACTGAAAACTAGCTGAGCCCTCTCCCAGGAGGGAGATTAGGAGGCCAAAGTGAAATGTGGACAGGGCAAGGTAACCTTTCAGTCTGGCAGCAGAATCCAGAGAGCTTCCATGTAACCCTCAGGAAGTGCCTCAGTAATGGTGACACACATGGCAGTGCCTTTGCCAGCTTCTCCAGGAGCCTGGGGTGAGTGTGAGTGTGAGTGTGAGCATTTTGAAATGGTTACACTCCCAGTAAACTAGAGCTGGGTTAACTCCTTCATCTGGTGAGCTTTGGCCAACAGATTATGTTTGCAAACCACGTGATGGGCTAATTTTCCCCCAAACCCAGCTACCACCCATTCTTATGTGCCCAGATATTTTCCTGTGGATCTGAAAACAGAAATTCAATTAGTGTTTTGATGCCCTTTTCACCCACTGAACTGGAAGAACATTATAATATAATTATTGTAGAAAAGAGGCCCTGAGAACCCCTTTCTGATCCCCTCTGGTGCACATGAAGCTCTCATGGAGAAGGGCAGGGGTTTTTGTGAGAGGCTGGAGCCCTGTGTTCCTTGCCAAATCTGCTGGAGCAATTTTCCTACTCTTGGCCCCAGTGCATCAAGATCGCTTTCTCTGTGTCAAAGTAAAGCTTCAATAATGTGGATAAAAAGAATGATTAGAGAAATCAAACATAATTCATCCCTCTAAGCAGGAAAAAAAGCCAGGCATCTCCTAGCACACATTCTAGCACACTGGACAGAGCATTGCAATTTTAGTCCTGTGTGCCTGATCATTTGACATTTACTCCTATTGAACAGGCCCTTAATTAGATTCTCCTGCCAGAATAAGATATCCTTCTCTCCCCTTACAAAGCAAAGGCTCTCCAAAGTTATAATCTCCACTACTTGCCCCATTCATTTAGCTGTAAATATCTATGGCTAACCTTGCAAGCAGGAGATTTAGAAATCTCAGGAAATCCATAGGTCCTACGCAAGGTAAACCATGGGCTTCCCCAAGCCATGAGAGGAAATCAATATCCCATATCCCCCTTACAAGGAAGCTAGGCAGTGTTTTGCTACCTTTGTTCCCTGTAAAGCTGTTTCACTGCTGAGTCCCACCTGCACAAATCCCAGCTCCTTCTGGCTGTCTCCTCCTGCTGCTGCTGCTCCTCCTGCTTAGAAGCTCGTGGTCTCTGTCTGGATCCAGCTCCCCTTAGCAGGGGTCCCCTCCTTCCCCTGACTCCAGGTCCTTTTTGCTGACCTTTAAGCCCCTTTCAGGATGTGCTGAATGGTTTATAGGGGCCCTGCCTCTGTCTCGTTGAATTCCTGTGAACCTCTCCGATATTCTGGTCCAGGGCTAGTACCCCACTTCACTTCCAAACATCTGATTTCAGCAACAACCTCAGCATTTCAAGGCCAGCCAGTCTTGTTAAATCTCTCTGTAAACATAAACCCCAAGCAGATCTTTTTGAAAGCCTCTGTAATTCATGCTTTCCATCTGCCTGTCAGACCACACGAAAAGATCCACTCTCTGTTTCTGGTTTCCTTTCCACTTCCTTCTTCCCCCAGGAGCCTGCCCTGCTCTCACAAACCTACTAAAATTTGCACAGATCCTGCCCATCTATTATATTTTCCCAGTTAAACAGGCAAATACTTTCTGAGGATATGTAAGGCAGATCTGTAACTATTGATGGGTAATAAGACTTTGGGTGACCTGCTTTCCAGGGATTTCTATATCTTTTTTCTGAAATTTATCTATGGTTTTATCCACTTATTTTTTATCTATTCATGTATTGAGGGGAAAAAATAAGTTTTTAGAAGCATAATTTTTATAAACTTCACAGCATTAATAAGATCCAAAACAAGAAAGGAGGGAATATAAAACAGAAAAAAAAAAACCTGTCTGAATTCGTATTAGCTGCAAAAACATTCACATTGAGAACATGCCAAAGGATTCACCCTTACCCCTCACAGATCTGCATTACAGAGCTTCTGTGTGAAGTCAGGAACCACATAGCACCATCTCTTACAGAAAATTAATCCACAAACCAGTATATGACAAGATTTTGCTCTTCCAGGCCATCAAAACAGGGCTTTCAGGAAGCAATGCTTCTCCCCCTGTAGTTTAGAGTTAGCAAGGATTTAAGATAAAACCTAAGATAAGACTTTAGCTCCCACATACAGGTAAATCTAATACTGCAAAAAACAGCATTCCAAACAGAATTATCCCCCAGGCAGGTGTCTCATCATGCCCTTGTCCACTTCTGCCAAATTCATACCTGGAGTGAAGAGGAACACGTGCTTATGCCAGATCTTGGATTGAACAGGCCTCAGACCAGACTTTATTTATTTATTTATGGTTAGAAATGTTTACCAAACAGCCACTTGCAGTTAAAGCTATCAGTAATAGCCTGGTCTTTCAGCATTTTCATCTCTCTGGATGTTCTTGCTTCCACATGAGCAATCAGTGAGTCACTGTGAGAGCACCCAGCACTGTTCTACACCAGCAGCCCCTTGCTCAGGGTTTGAGTGCTCCTGTAATGGAGCCTCCTGACCTCTGAAAGCACCTGGGAACATTCATCTGAAATCAGGGACTTTCCATCTTCTCCTTTAAAATATAAATCCCACCACACAGGGCCACCTTACCCAGAGCATAATCAAGCCTTAAAGTCTCCCTCAGGAATGGCAGATATATATAGATATTATATATGTTATTATTTTAGATAATGCACAGCAGCTGACACATTTTCATCTTTCTCTTGTAACACAGACACAAGATCTTATTTTAGTGAGTCCTAAATATTTCCACAGCTCTTAATACTGCATCCCAGTTCTCCATCAGCTCTTGTGAGCCTAAGACCCCATCAGTCCCTTGCCCTGATCTTCTCTTCTGGAATTCACCCCTTCCCTCCTCTCCACCCTTCTCTTACCTTTAGGCATTGTCCAGCGCCAGAATTTCTTGCCAATATATCTTCTCCAGCTCTTTCAGCTCGCATCGCTGTTAGCCAGGGTGAGGCAGCTCATCCCCGCACCCTTTAACCTCTTCCTGCCCCGGGGCAGGTCCCTCGCATTCACAGCGCCTCCCCCGCCCCAGCACCGCACCCTCCTTCCCTCGCCGCACCCCGCGATTCCCACCGAACCCACCCCGCGATTCCCACCGAACCCGCAGCCGGGCACACGAATTAACCGTGAATCCAAGGCCAAGGGGGATTGCCCGGCTCTGCCGGCCGCTCCCGGGGAAGGGCGGCAGCGGCTCTCGCTGTTCACCATCCGCCACCCCGGCAGCGGCCGTGGTTCCCTGGGTCAGCAGCATCTCTTCCGTTGGTTATAGATTCCCTAATTATGTAGAAATCAGGGGTGGCGGCTGAAAATGAATAATTTTCAGGTTAAAGTGTGTGTCTAAATTAATTCTATCTTTTTCTCTTTTTTTTTTCTTTTTTTTTTTTTTCCTAGTGGTGTTTCCTACGTGTACTTTTTTTCCTAGTAAGCGCGTTTTGGAGATGGGATACAACCCAGCTTTGTGCAGTTTCGGGTTTTTTTTCCCGTGCCTTTTATTTTCCGAACTTATGGCTAACAGCGGGTTTCTGGGGCTTTTTTGGTTTTCTTCCTAATAAATAAGGTAGAGAAAGATAAAGAGGAAACTGGAAAGGATTAGTAACAGGGGGAAAATATTTTTTTGCAACGGTGTGTTAGCATTTCTGTCGAAATTCCGAGAGATGGAAATCGGAATGAATTTTCACGTGCCTCAATTGGTGTTAAAGGCAGCAGAAAAGGGTGGAACGCTCCGTTCCTCTCCCGGTGTAACTCCGCGTCCCTCGCCCGCTTCCATCTGTTGAGTTCCAGACGCGCCGCTGCTGCCCCGGGAGAGCTGCAGCCCCCGGGGCTCCCTGGAAGCCTCCGCCGGCTCTTCCTACGGAGCTGCTCCTCCTCGTTTCTTCCACCTGCTTAATCACATTTAAATATATTAAATACTTTCCCATTGTTGTTCCGGCATAGGAGTAATTGCCGCAGTTGCCATGGGGACGTTATGACAACACGGGGAGGGGGGGATGCCCGCCCCGTGAGAAGAGGCAGAGGTGGGACGTGGAAGTTCGTGTGCCTGACACCGGCGCTGCGATCAGCCCGGGAGCCGCGGGGTACCCGGTGTCACCCCCGCCCAAAGGAGCACGGCCGGGAGCGGGCGAGGGGTGGGACGGTGAGAGCCGCGCTCCCTCCGTCGGTGCCACCGGCGGCAGCTGTGTTTGCTCAGCGCCGGCACAAAAGGCCGCCCCATCCCATCCCATCCCATCCCATCCCATCCTCGGGATGCGGGGTGGTTTCCAGCCTGGGAAACGGGGGGCGAGTCCCGGGACAGCCGCGACAGCGCTCCCGTGGCCGCGGGAAAGACGGAGCGAGAGTCGGGACTCGCCCCTCGGTCTCCAGTAACACAGCCCGGCCCTGGCTGCCCGGGGCTCCGCCTGGAAGCAGAACCACCGCCCTTCCCTGCCGTGGGTGCTCCCCTGGCCCCAGCCGCGGAGCGGGGACCAGCCCGCTCCGAGCCTGCTCCATCCCGGGGCCTCGGCAGCGGGCCGGGAATGCGGAGGGGTGGGGAAGAGGCGGCTCTGGGAAGCGTGGGAGGGTAGCGGGGGTTCCCCCCTCAGGCTGGAAACCAAAGCGGCCGGCCTGGAAAAGCCCTCCCCGGGCGCTGGGCTCAGCCCGGGCCGGGCCCCGCGCTGCCCAGGCTGCCGCGCAGCGAGCACGGCGCGGGGAGGTTCATTTTAGGTGAAGGAATGTCATTTCGCTACTAAATGGTTAGTCTAATTTGATCTTTATTATGCTGTGGATTAGGACTGATTCATATTAAACACGAGTGCAGTTAATATAACTCTGGAACGTGTCCCGCTGTATGTACAGCAGCCGCTGCTGCAGCTCCGCCGCTTCCTGCGACCCGTGGATTAAGATTTAATTAACAGGGAAGTTTGCGAGCGCTCGCCCGCAGCCTCTCTGCTTCACAAATAATTTATACTCCGTTCCGCCGATTTTTATTCAAGTGACAGCATTTTATTTTACTCTAAAAGGGACCTGAATATTTTATGTTCTGCCAGAGGCTTCTGTATACGAACCTCTCCGAGGCAGCTCCAAACCCAAGGGATTTTTATCTTTTTTCTTTTTTTTTTTTTAATCTATGGGAATTACTTCAGTACGATAATTTATCAGAAACTCTCACCCCCCTCTCTCTCCTCCTACTGCCCCCCAATCCAACTGCCTAAACTACCCACACGAAAGTTAATCGTCGTGATCCCCATTGTCGGCCGTATAAATCCAAGCTCAAGCCAACCTCCAAGACACGGCAACAATTCTGATAAATTGTCCTGCTCGCCCAACTACACAAGAATGGCTTTTATAATTAAAAGGGGAGCTGAGTTAAATCAACAGCTCCTAAACCCTTCTCAACAGGGCTAGAATAGGAGAAATGTGGCGACCTGATTTCTTTAAGTAGCAGCTCTTTGTAGCCCGCTCATAATCCTAGATATGGAAACCCATCCTGCACAAAGTCAGCTGCCAACCAAAAAAGGGAAAAAAATAGGAAAAAAAAGTTTATTCAGATGCTCAAGGTCCATCTTTTTTTTTTCCCTAGTCTAACATAACCCTAGCACTTTATAACCAAACAGACAACTCCTTTTCCAATTAAAGTGGAATTAGGAAACTCAATCAAATTAGCTCACTATTAAAGCCCTTCTTTATTAAACCGTTTTATTGTAGTAATATTAAGTTTCACCCGCTCTTGGAACACGAGACTTTAAAAAGTTTCCCTTGCGATATTGATTTGGCTGCTCCCAGGATGGACCGGGGTCAAAAGTATTTGCCTAGGTGTAATCTGCAATATTCACTTACTTTTTTGTTGGGGTTTTGTTTTGGGTTTGGTTTTGAGTTTTGGGTTGTTTTTTTTTTTTTAAAAGAAAATTGTAAAATTGTATCCAAGTTGATCAATGGCATGCGGGATGGAAGAATTGCGTTTTGATGCAATTTGGTTTTACCCAGGAGCTTCCCTCCGGAGCTGCGGCGGGAGCGCTGTGCTCCCAGCCCCACCAGTACATTAACTGGTTGGTAGGAGCCGCGCTGGCAGCTCCCAGCCAATGTTTACACAGTTATATTTGAAGTGAGAAAGTAAACAGTCCAGCTGTGCCACGGAGCGGTTCGCTGGGATTAGGTTTCCATACCAACCAACTTTAGGAGCTTTTACAGTCTTAATTCAACCATGCACTGAACTTGTTCTTTGTGAGTAATAGTTTTCCTGGGCCAAACACTCCCAGGCCTGGCAGGAAAGTCACGCTCCGGCCTTGGGCGGGATCGCCTCTCGGGATGCACGGGGGCACGCCCGCTGCCCCCCGCTCGTCCCAGTGCAGAAATAAATAGAGGCAGGAAAGCCTTTCAGACGTTTTGATCTCCGAGAACATTTGGGCACCGTTGCCAAAAAAAAAAAAAAAAAAAAAAAAAAAAGAGAGGGAAAAAAAGAAAGAAAAAAGCCACGCGAGTAGCCTTTACCCTCGGATGAGAGTGAAGGACACACAGCTCCGAAAACAGCTCTGAAACCTTCCCTGCACTGATCTTAACTCATCCACTTCTGCTGCAAACACACCTTTACAATCTGAAAAAACGTCATTATTATAGATCCCTTTGCTTATTTTGACACAAAAACAACGGAAAGGCACAATCCCATTTCAGATACGAGGGGTAAAACCTCAGTGCTGCTACACAACCCGCGGGTCGCAAGGTGGGATTTGATTTAACCAGGGCTCTCTTTGCAACACTTCCAAATTCCCTAAATATGACAAAAAACATCAGATACCGGAGTGAGAAATCCTGCTTAAATTTACACCTCTGTAGGTTTGTTGGGGATTTTTTCCTCAGGCAGAAATAAGAAAAAGATCAGAACCAGAAATAAACGTATTTGACAATTTCAGTTGATAAGGAATTTGCTCTTGCTTGTACGCTTCGTTTTTATTTATAAATTTATCTGAAGAATATCTAGTTTGACCATGATAAAAATGTAGTAAACATGTTTGTACTATTTGCATAAACTCCTTTAAATATTGAATGTACTTGTCAAATGAATTTCCCAAAACACACTTCCATCATCTGATAAAATACCACTTGCCATTCATAAGACCGTTTTTTTTTTAATAGAAAATAACATTTATTTCTATGAAATGGAAACACAGAATTACCTGTTAGAAACAGCAAGAAGTTTGCTACATCGGAACAAGAAAGCAATTTTCTTGCAGATCACAAATGAAGGAGGCTTATTAAACCATCATACACCATTGGCGCCAGGGTCCTACGGACAGTTACAAATATATCTACTTTCCAATGTTATATACAGACCGCAACGTTTCTGGGGGCGGGAAGGAAAAGGTTTTCAGTTTGACAATGTTTCATCTATATGCCTGGTAAGTATTACAATGCGCTGCCTAACCTTTAGCTTAACGTTAATACCGAGTTCACCTACGAGTTACATTAATAACTTAGATTTCCATTTTATAACATTATACACTTGCTAGTATACATATATATATATATGTATGTGTTTGTGGAAAAGAGCGCTCGCGTGTGTGCACACCCCACGACGCGCCGAGGAGATCCATGCTTATGGCCATAAGCAACAAAGAGCGACTCATGTCTGGACAATGAAAGTGCACCTGTATCACCTTAACACACCTACGCCTGTCCGCGCCGGGCTCTGCACGCAACCACCGCCTGCACGGGGGAGAGCAAGCCCCCCGTGTCCGTCCACCCGTGCCTACCTAGCTACCTCTACACAGACGAGCTTTAGGAAGCCGCTATTGCTTCTCGGGGGTGTTGTTGACCATGGGCCCGTAGAGCCCTCCGGAGTACACCTGCTCCTTGTGCACGGCGGAGCGGTCCCGCATCAGGTCGCTGAAGGCGTAGTCCACGGGCGGCCGGAACCCCAGCGTGGGCATCAGCCCGGCCGTGGAGTAGGGGGTCATGAAGGCCAGTCCCCGGCTGTGCGCCGAGTAGGCGAGGCGCAGCGGGTTCAGTCCCAGGTGCGTGCCCAGGGGGTAGGCGCCGGCCTCGGCCCCGAAGTGCGTGGCGTTGGGCTGCAGCGGGGAGAAGGCGGAGCGGCTGCCCAGCGTGCCGATGGCCGGGGCCATGGCGCCGGCGATCAAGGGCCGGTGGTGGGCGGCGGCGGCGGCGGCGGCGGGGGTGGGCGGCAGGCCCTGCAAGGCGCCGTCCCGGGCCCAGCCCTCCTCGGGGCCCTTCTCCGGGCCGCGGTTGTTGAGGATCTGCTCGATGGCCTGTACCACGTCCCCGCCGCAGCCCTGCAGCACCAGCTCCAGCACGCTGCGCTTGTGCGCCGGGAAGACGCGCGTCAGGATGTCGATGGGAGTCCGCTGCCGGCCGCCGGCCGAGGGCGACGGGTCCTGCTCGTCCTTGTCCGCCTCTGAGCCCGAGTCCGAGCCCAGCGGGCTGATGGAGCCCGGGCTCTCCTCCCCCTCCTTCGGGCCCTTGGAGACGGGGGAGCTCAGGAAGGACTCGCCGTCCCCGTTCTCCGAGCCCGAGCCGTGGCGAGCATCTGGGGAGGAGGTGCCGGGCACGGACTCGCCGTCCGGGGAGAGGGGCTTCCCGCCCGCCTGCTGCGGGGTGACGGCGCGGCTCGGCAGCAGCGTCTTGGGGAACAGCTCGAACTTCTGCATCTTGGACTCTGCGGGCCGGGGGGGCAGAAGGAAGAGACACCGTCAGTGGGGCTGCCCCCGGCGGGCCCCGCGGAGCGCCCCGGCCGTCGGCGGGGCCACCCTCCCGCAGCCCCGCGCCCCGCTCGTCTCCCGCCGCCTCTCCAGACCCCGTCCCCCCATCACCCCCTGCCCCGAGGGCTCGCAGCGCGGCCTTACCTGAGGCGCCGGCGCCTCCCTCGCCGCCGGCCCCGGCGCAGACGGAGCCGAACACCTCGTACGCGGGCCGGGGCGGGATGATGCCGTTGGCGGCCGCCAGCGCCAGCCCCTCGGCCGTGCCGTAGAGCAGCTGCAGCTCCCGGGCCTCGTTCTCCTCCTGCGCCTGCTGCCGGCGCAGCGCCACCTGAGCGGCCATGACGCGCTGGCGCTCGGCGATTAGGGTGCACTTGGCGCACATGCAGTCCTTCCAGCGGCAGTACCGCTTGTGGCCCTTCAGCGCCGACACCACGCCGTGGTTGCGGCACCGGGCGCACTTGGGCGTCCGCGGGTACTTCTCGGCCGCCCGCAGCAGCAGCGGCGGCGCCCGCAGCAAGCTCCCGGCCACGCTCACCGGCAGCGTGGCCGCCGCCGCGGCCGCCGCGGCCGCCACCGAGCTGGGGGGCACCGGGGGGGGCGCGGCGGGCACGCTGGGCAGCTCGGACCGCAGCTCCATCCCGGCGAGCCCGCCCCGAGAGAGCGGCCCCCCCTCCCCGGCCTCCCCCAAAGCGACGCGGGGCGGGGGAGCCCCTGCGCCGCACCCGCGCCCGGGCGCGGAGAGGCTCCCGTCGCCTTCAAGCGCAATCACGAGCGGGGGGCACACAGAGCCCCGGGAGCGGGCATGCAAACCGCAGCGCCTGTCCTCTCGCCTCGCTCGACGCCCCCGTCCCCCCGGAGCGGGGTTCAACTGAGGAGGGGCCCGTCGGGAGCCGTTCCGCGCCCTCCTCCCCTCCGCGCCCGAAAAGCAAAGCTAACACAAGAAAATCCGAGAAAACTTAGATCTCTCTCGCCTCCTTGCTCTCCGTGCGCATCTGGCGGGGCAGCACCAAGTTCATCGCGCCAGGCTCAAAGCCGGGCTCTCCCGTCCGCGCTCGCGGGCTCGCCGCTCCCCACGGCGCCCCGGTGCAACCCGAGCTGCTCGCTAAGCTCCGTTCCCCCGTCCCCCTGCAACTGCGGCCACAAACTAGCAGTGTCCCTTCAAAGAACAATCCGGCACCTTCAACGACAGGATCCCTCGCGAGGCTAAAATCCAGCAGAGAATAGCGGGAAAAATTAAAAAAAAAAAAAAAAAAAGCCCCGTCTCCCGAGCAGCACCTCCGCAGGCGGGCGGAGGAGCCGCGGCGAGCCCGGAGCGGCTGTCGGGCCGGGCCGGGCGCGGAGCCCCCCGGGAGGCGGCGCGGGCCTGGCGGAGCGGAGCGGGGCAGAGCGGAGCGGAGCGGAGCGGGGCGGAGAGAGTGGAGCAGAAGGAGCGGAGGGAGCGGAGCGCTGCCCGCCCGCCGCCACCCGCGCCGCCACTCGCGCTATTGTTGCGGCCCGCGTTGCCATTAGGCAACATTGGACAACAATGTGGCGCCTGCCATTGGCCAGGGCCCGCGCGCGCTGCGCTGATTGGCCGCGCCGCGCCCGCCGCGCCCGCGGAGCGCCGGGAGCGCCCGGGGGCAGCGCGGGGACAGCGGGGGCGCGCCTGGAACACCCCGACACCCCCGGGCTTGGCCCGCTTCTACTTTGCTTCGCTCTTTCAAATTCAGTGGTAACGGCACTTGCCAACCGTTTGATTTATTTTTTTTTCCCTGGGTGTTACTTGTCATAAAGGGGAGGGGGGAATATGCTGTGCAAGGTGACAATTCAATTTATGGTCTCTCCCCTCCCCTTGGAGATTTTGTTTTATGATAGTACGTAATGACGCCTCTCTCCTTCCTTCCTTCCTTCCTTCCTTCCTTCCTTCCTTCCTTCCTTCCTTCCTTCCTTCCTTCCTTCCTTCCTTCCTTCCTTCCTTCCTTCCTTCCTTCCTTCCTTCCTTCCTTCCTTCCTTCCTTCCTTCCTTCCTTCCTTCCTTCCTTCCTTCCTTCCTTCCTTCCTTCCTTCCTTCCTTCCTTCCTTCCTTCCTTCCTTCCTTCCTTCCTTCCTTCCCCTCTTCTCTCTCTCTCTCTCTCCCCCCACTCTCCCCCTCTCTCCACACACCCACAGGTGAATGGGTGAATGTCCGAGTGCTGCGGCAGCAGGAGAAGCCCGAGGTGAGTATGATTTTCCATCCTTTCTCTGCGCCCCAGAAAGTAAAGTTCGTTCTTTCTTTCTCCTGCCAGCTGTTTGCGTGACTACATGTTCAACAGGCGCCTTCCCCGCGGGGACAATAAACCCGAGGGACTGATTTTAGAGGAGGAGGAGGAGGAGGCTGCGGGCTGGTAACTGTATATTAACCCCGGAGCTTTTGTTTTAGCATCAGCCGCCGGGTTTGACGTCACCTTCGCTGGTAGCGGGAGGAGGTAGCACTTCGGTGGGAAATAACGCGCTCTCCTTTCCCCAGGGCTCTCCCCTCTCTTTCCCACGAGGGATCTCCGTCCTCCTCGGCACTTTCTAAAGTTTTTTTTTTGTTTTTTCACGAGTCCTTGCCCGTAGCGAGAACCCTCTGCCCGTGGTAGGGGCCTCCTCCCGCCGCTTCAGCATCCCCACCTGCGCTGCCCCGCCGGCCGCGGGACCTGTTCCCGGTGCCTTCCCGGGAGCTGCGGGCCCTGAGAGAAAGCCCCGGCTCTGCTCGGGGTGTGCCGGCGCTGCCCGGGGCTCCCTCGGCGCGCTGGGGACCGCGCAGGGCCGCGGGACAGCCCCGCTGCTGGACACGCACTTCCCCTTGGTCGCTCTCCTTCCGTGCTTGCGAAAAGCGCAATTGCAGAGCCCTCCAAATTTTCAATATTTTTGTTACACTTCCATCCGTCTTCTTTCTTTTCTTTTTTTTTTTTTTTTTTGGCCCGAAATGAGCGCTTTCCTACCCGATTTTCTGCGGGTGCAGCTGCTGCCCACTCCTCGTGATTTAGGTGTTATAACACCTTTATTTATTACAGCAGCCAAGTCAAAATATCCGAATTAATTTTATTCGCAACCACTAATTTTATTCTCCGGGGAGTATTACTTAAACCATCGGATTTAATTGCGAATTCGTATAACTCGATCAGACCTAATAAGAAACAGATAAAGTATTGGTTTATGTTTGTTTACCATTAAGAAAATGTTCTCCCTTTTTCCTGGCAGGTTTGTTTGGGGTTGCGATGGGTTTTTTTCAGCAAATACCTTCCCTTTGCCCCCCGAGGCAGCCCGCCACCGACAACAGCACAGGACGGGTTACGCCGATTTCCCCCATTCCCTTGTCCTTCAGCTCTGACTTCAACTAAAGGGCTGGGTTATCCTTTCCGTTTATGGCGGTTTAAAACTATCTAGTTTGGAAACAACCATGAGGGAAAAAACAACCAACAGAAAAAAAACCCAAAACAAAACAAAACAAAAAAAAAAAAACAAAAAAAAAAAACAAAAAAAAAAACCGACGCAACCCAAGAGTGGGTCAGTAATCAGCCAGTGAAACGTGGTGGTTTCTGTTCGGAGCCTCAGGCTTTCAGTAACATCGCAAACGGGGCTGTTGAAGTTGGAGCACGCAAGGTGCAGCATCTCTGTGCCCAGGCTGATTCCTGGGCCCCCTCCCTGTGACACGCAGAGCTGGGGTGTGCTGTCCCAGAGCTGGGCACGAAAACACCCGGTGCCTGTTTCTGCTGTTCGCCCAAAGCCAGCAGAGGACACCCCCTCTTCCAAAACACTTCGCCATGTGCTGGCTTTAAATGTTACACTCACTGCCAATCCGACATCGTAACAAAAGGGGTTTATTAAATAAAAATTTTAAAATTGCAAGAATATGTAACGCAACTGCGGGATTTAGCAAGTTCTGAGGACATTTGTCCAAATCTCCCCCGGTTTCAGGGTCTCTTGGCGGTTTCCCATCCCCGCTCCTCTCCGGCCGCCCCCAGGGCCGGCAGCGCCCGGAGGCGAAGCCGCCGCTCCCGGGAAGCGCCGCTCTTGGCGGGCTCGCTCCTGACCCGGAGCCGAGGCCTCTTCTCGGACTCGGCACCCTGCTCAGGGCTCAGGGAGACTCTGCCTTTCCGCTCTCCAGGAAGAAAGGGGCTGGAGGGGCCGCTTCCAACCGGGACACAACTATTCCTGTGTTGCTCTTCTCTTACGCGGTTCGTTTAGAAAATAAGAGCCCGGAATGACGCTTCTCACCGGTTTGACATTTTTAAAATTAATAATAATAATAATAATAATAATAATAATAATAATAATAATAATAATAATAATAATAATAATAATAATAATAATTTCTCCCCTGTCCGTATTTTCCTTTGAAAACTTTCGCTGTGAACCCAGACAGAAATGCGCACATTTCACAGATTTGTTCAAACCAAGCACCCCTAAGCTGGGAGTTCGCCCGGAGCAGCAGAGGCGCGGCCAGGACTTGCCGTGGGCTCGGGGCTCTCTCCAGCTCTGTCCCGGCCTGCCAGAGCCCAGCGAGCGTGTGAGTACGGACGGGAGGCAGCGGGGAGGTGGATGCTGCTCTCCCCCCACCCCTCCCTTTTTCTTCCCTTCTCTCCTACTGCAATTCATTTCTGTTTGACGAGGCACAATAAAATCTTCTTGTACATCCCCGCTCCCGTGTCTTTCTGGGGGAGGGATGTTTGTTTTAGGCACGCACAGAGCAGCCGCGCTCCCGCTGCCCGGGCGGGACATAGAAAGAGAAATTCATTTCTCCAAACCCGGTGAAACGCGACTTTAAAGCCCCCGAGACTGGTCTCGCTCCCAGCTTGGCTCTGGGAGCAACTCCCAGCGTCAAACCACGCGAGGAACTCAGGCTTGGACCCGGCTCCTCTCCTCCTCCCGCAGGAGCAGCAGGGCTGGCACCGGGAGCGGGGCGGGTGCCCTGCCCGGGCCGGGCACGGAACGCGCCGACCTCCGGGGCTAAAGGGTGCTAGAGGGACCCTCACCGTGGTCAGGGCAGCCCGCGCCCTCCAGACGCGTGGAGTCGATACTACTTCGTTACAGGGATGCCCAGAGACGCCGCGTTTCGTTGCGCGGTGCCCCGGTTGATGCTCGGTTATCCCCGCTGCGCGTTTGACTCTGGCAGCATCCAGAAACGCACCATGGCCCAGCGCTCAAGGCTGGGTCAGCCCGCTAAAACACGATAAATTAAATGCTAATTTAATATATTTATTCTGAAGAAGCCCCGATTTCTCCGGTGTTTCTTTCTCTCTCTCCTCACTCCCCTTGATTCTCCTAAAGGCTTCCCGTGTACGGCTGCTCCGGTGCCCAAGTTCGAGAGGGCTGCGGCAACGGTGCTGCTGCAGCTTCCCCCAGTTGCAGTAGTAAAATCTTAATTAAAAAGCGCCCGGCTATTGGCTGCCATGCGGGGGAAGGGACACGCACGCCCGCAGGCAGCGCAGCCCTCGGAAGCATCCCAGAGAAATATAGTTCTTGATTAGTGTATTTTCATCTCGTTCTTAGCGGAAGACAGTTTGTAAGTACCTGCTAATGTTAGTGCTCTTTAAGGTTTCAATTGTTCTAGGGGGTTTGCCATTGACTTTTTCATTATTTACCTACTGAATCAAAGTAAGCAAATGCCATCTGTTTCCCTGCTGCTATCATCTTCACTTTTAATTATCCGCCCAGCCGCCTAATAGAGATGATATTAAACTAAATCTTTTTGACATTAAAAGTAATTATCCCCAAACCAATATTACAAGAATGAAAATTACCACCACCACTACCCCCCCTTCAAGAAAAAGGCACATTCCTCCTAGTCCAGGCAATCTCTTCAGATCCGGAGCGAGGAAAGGGAGACGGAACTCCCGTTAGCCCGGACTTCTCAAGTATTTGAAACATTATTAACTCGATTTCCCGGCTCCCAGTGGGGGAGGAAAAAGCGACAAGGGGGAAAGATTTGTGGAAGAAAATAAGGGAAATTCTGGGCTCCGCGCACTCCTGCGCGGGCTCCTCTCCTCCCGCAGCCCGGCGGCCGCACGGGGGGGACCCCAGCGGGGCGGGCGGCGGGGCCGGGGCTGCCGGACCCCTCGGGGATCCGCCGGGGCCGGCAGTTCCCAACCGCGGCTTTTGGGGAAGAGCACATCCCAAAGACACAGACACGCGGCCCTCGAAGGGCTTCGCACCGTCCCTCCCGCGGCACCGGCCGTGCGGGGACGGTCACTGGAGGGACCCTGGGCTCGGGGCCCATGGCGATGGAGGGGCACGGCGGGTCCTCTGACAGATGGCCGCCGGCTGATTTACCTCCAGAGTCATTTCGCCTACTCTCAGGCTTCTCCGCCATTTCTCCTCCGACTCGCTTTAATATGAGCCGGAGCCGCGTCTCCCATTTCCTTTAATATGTGCTAAACTGAGCTAATTTTAATTGCATGTTTCAACTTTGCTAATTAAATAGAGTGGTCTAATTAAAAGTGACTAGGGAACAGTTTTAATTCAACCCTCTACTTTTTTAACAATCCATTATGCAACAAATCCAGGGTAAGCCCTCCCTTTAAAAAAGCTACAGATGATTGAGTTTTTACACCTTTTTACACGCTCACAATGGGGAGACTTGACCCAACATATGTAGCGGTGGGGCCGAGCCCCCCCGGCTCCCCGGCGGGGCATCGCGACCGAGCCGCCTCGCTGCTGCTGCCCCGCCTGAGCGCCGCTGGACCCGGGGGCTTCCCGGGGCCTCCCCGCTGGAAGTGCGGAGACTATTAGCCCAGCAGAGGTTAGAGTAGCACATCCCCAAGACAGCAGACCAGGATTTGGGAAAATCGGGCTCTTTACACGCTTCATCTCTTCACCAAGTGCTCATTAGGTTGTTAACCTCTGGTTCACATGAAAGGGGCATGTGATGAATCCCCTCCCGAACAAATGGGCGCATCCCCCTTCAGGCACTGAACAAAGCCCTTAAAATAACTGCACAAGAAAGCCTTTAGTTGTTACTCTAAAATTTCTTTTCTCTGAGAGCTTGTGCCCATCCACACACACGCACACCGACACACAGAAAGGGGGAAAAAAGCTCACACACGCAAAAATCCATCCATCACCCCTCCTCCCCCGTGTGCTGGAGCTAAAAATTAAAAATCCGTGGTCCGTCCCCAGGGCCTTCGGCGCTGGCTGATGTCCCCCGAGTTTGGCTGAGGCTCGGGCTGGGGCTTCCCAAGTGAGGGGAAGGAAATCTCAACCGCTTCAGCGGGGCGGGCAGGGGAGCATCCTCTGCCTGAGGAGAGGGAAAGCCACGCGTCCCGGCAGAGGACAGCGCCCTGCGGGGACACAGGGGTTTGGGGGTGCCCGTGGCGGCCCCCAGCTCTGCTCTGCCCTTCTTCCACCCGCGAGCCGAGCGGATCCTCAGCGGAGGAGGCCGCGGGCAGGAGTTCCCCTTTCTGGCCGGGGGAGTGCGGCAAGAGAGCGGCTCCTCTCCCAGAGCAGACGGGATCGACCTCCGCAGCCAGCGCTGCCTGCTCGGGGCTCGCTGCCCACGGAGGGCCGGGGAGCCGAGCCTGGCTCCGCATTCCCACCGCTCGCCTGTGGATTTGGGGCTCTTTAAGACCTTTGCTTTTCTCTCCCTCCCTCCCTCTCCCTCTCCCTTTTTATTTCCCAGCCCCTCGGGCATGGATTAAAGTGACAGACAATTTCCCCCCCCCCCCCCCCCCCCCCGCACCTTATTGATGGTTAAATGCGCTCTGAGTTAATGCGCGGGAAGCGGGGAGGGCGGGGGGGCTGTCCCGGCAGCGCTGCGAACCCCGGCGGGCCGGGGGCGGCCGGGCCCGGGCGGTGCCGCCGCGGCCCCGCGCAGGCGGGCGGTGCGCGGCAGCGGAGGCTCCGCGGGGACGGCCGCGGCCCCGCAGGGACACGCGCGTGTGCCGCAGCCTCCCGGCAGCCGCGGGGACACGCGCTGGCCCCGCCGGGAGCACGCAGGTACCGCGGGGGCAGCGGCCCGGAGCCGGGAAAGCCCCGCTCTGCTAATTTACCGTAGGGCGCTCCGAGAGGTTCATTAAAAAGGCTCTTGTCAGCTCCCTAACGATCCGAGAGCTTTTTAATTATATTTTATATTCCCCTACCCGTCTCCTAACTTCAAACACATGGTAAAAAGGATTTGCTGTTTTGTTTCAGGTAAAACCTAATAATTAAAATTCAGACCCCGTCCCATGCATCTGCTTCGCCTTTGCCAAATGAATTGAAGGGAGAGAGAAAAGCGATTTCATTGAGATCACAGATGGGGTGCAGGTTTTTGGAAGAAATTTGAGAAACACCATTGTCCAGAATCAAAACTCTATGTCTTGCCCCACAAAGGGGGCTGCTTTAAGCCCCTCAACTTCTATGGGGCTTGTTTTTTAAACTTTAAGTGTTCCGCACAATAAGCTGCCACTAAAATGTCACAACCACTCTAATTCCAAGTGTGTCTCACTGCAAAGGGTGCAGAAAAATGAAGGGAGCAAAGGGAAGGAGTGTAATTAAAAACCTTGGAGCTCCCTCCTGCCTGCTGGGGCCCGGCGACCGGTCCGGGGAGGGGGCGGCGGGGAAATGCCCCCGCCCGTGGCAGCGGCACCGACACCCCGAGGTGCGGGGCCGCCCCCCCCGCGCCGCTCCCGCATCTGCCCGGCCGCAGCCCGGCTCGGCACATCGCGGCGCTTCCATACTTTGGAGGCTAAATTTTTTCATTAGCCGAAAGCAGAAGAGTAATCCTTTTATTTTGATTCATGATCATGACAACCCCGGGCGGATTTGCCAGAGGATTCCCCCCTTTCCATGTTTATTGCCCCAGGAGCTCAGGAGCAGAACAATCCTGACGGAACGCGACAGATAAACACAGTCTCTTATCGTTAAAGAGACACATCGAGGGGGTTTGCGGAGGGGCGGGCGACAGCGTCATCCAAAACCACACGCACTTGGGGCAAAAAATTATTCTTGTATTCTTTTTCCAGTTGTCACGCGATATTATAAGGGGCTCTTACACAAACGCAGACTTCTTTCAAGTTATTCATGGACCATCCGCAATCTCCTACGGCACGGTCCAGCCCCGGCCGGTGCCCTCAGCCCCGCGGGAGCGGGCAGCGCTGGGGCGATGCCCGAGCATGTGGCTCCATTTGTTTGGTTGGTTGGCTGCTTGTTCGTGGCTTGTTGGGGTTTTTTTCCCCCGGGAATGCCCAAATTTTCCTTGCGCGCCCCTCGCCCAGCGCCGGGCTGAGCGGCCCCATCTCCGCCCCCGCCCGTGGGGGAAGGCGCGGCACCGAGCGCTTCCCCCTCTTTTGGCTTCGCTTTAATTATCTTCTAAATAATTTCTAAATAATTGTCAGTGGAGGTGCGGGCAGAGCCGGTCCGGGTGCGGAGCCAGCGCGGCCGCGGAGGGAAGGGAAGGGACACCCGCGGGGGCGGCTCCGCGCCCGGCGCCCCGGGAATTCTGCCCCGACGGCTCCGTCCCGCCCGGGAGAGGCCGAGGGTCCGGCCGGTGCCGGGACAAGCCCGGGAGGTGCCTCCGCCCCATCCCGCTCCGCCGCATCTCCCGGGGAGCCGGGGCAGCGCGGTGCGAAGGCGCGGGGGACCCGCACCAAGGCGGGGATCACTTTTTTGGTGTTTTTGTTTGTTTATTTGGTTTGGTTTTCCCACGTTAGACGATGCTGCAACAGCCACACAACGTCTGACTCACCTTCGTCTAAACCTTGAAGAAGTGTACTTCAGCAACGGAGTGTTCTCTGTAAATCGCAGGTTCTAAAAATTATCTTCCCCCTCTTTTTTTCATTACATCCACAAAATTATAAATTATTTTGTTCTTCTGCATCAGCCAGTTTATAGCTGTCACTGAAAATTTTCCTTCGCCATTGCCACCAGTTTGGAAATGCTTTCCCTTACGCAATCAGTCTTAATTAATTAGGACACATAAACAGGCAAATAGGCTTACACAAAATGAAAAATATTCCTAAAGTACACCTTAGAAAAATTTTTAAGCTCCTAAAATGGCTGCAACAGAACGGGGGTTTTCAAATGACAACAAATGAGGTCTACCTGTAAATTTAGAAAAGGCAAGATCATGAGTAGGATGCCATAATTACAGTGATAGGAACTCATGCTAACAGGGACTGTGACAGGAGATTAAATAAAGCATAGAGGCAAATAAAATGATAGAAACTACATTTTTAGGTGAATGAAAACATACCTATATTCACTACTTTACAAAATGATAATAATTCTTTAAAATCACCCAAATAGCACTACCTTTTTCAAAGAAAACTGCATAAAAAGGAAGATAACAAAGAGAAATTAAAGTCACAGGAAAGGACTAAGATTGTAACCAAAACTTTTTGAAGACACTATCTTAGATCCTCAGAGTACTCATGTATCTGACTTTAAAAGACTACAGAATGCCCTCAAGAAGCAGTTGGGTCATGTGAACCAGCACATTCAAGGATGTAATAGGAAGCCAGACTCAAAACTAAAAAGAAAATCAGAAAATCCATGGAAATTTAACTTTTGGAAGACACAAATCCTGAATTAAACAACTGTCAGACTGCAAGGAACAACTACCAAAAATGTAAAGGATTATTAAAAATACGTGGAATAGGAAACCTGCCAGAAGATATTTTTATGGTGTAAAAGACTCCTTTTATTAAAAATAGAAACAACTAAGCTAGTCATTTGTAGCGGTGTTTACTACAGTGGAAACATATTTTCTTGAGTTAAAAAAAAAAGAAAGAAAAGTAACATTATTTGAGATTTGATGGCTGGAAGCAACAGAAATCAACAAATTTTCACAGTGAGAGGATTCCAGCCATGTCCCCAAGAACCTGTGTGGGAGCCTGTGCCATTCAAGGTACTCAGACACCAGCACCTGGAGAAAGGGATCAGTGGTGAGCTGTTGCTACCAATAAATAACACAAACCCATTCAAGTTGAGTGGATGGAAAGGGAACAACAATGAGCTGTGGGATCCTGGGGAACACTGTCACAACATGGAGCTGGGCAACAGCGAAGGAAACTCACTGGTACTAAGTACAAAATAACAATTCTGTTAACCAGCAGCTCTGCAATCACAGGAACTAATGAAACCTCCTCCTATAACCAGCAGTTGAGTGACATTTTAATTGAATTATATTAAGGCTGCAGTGTGACTTCAGTCTTTATTACACAAAAGAATCCACAGAGGAAAGCCCTGGCTAAGGAGTGGATTCTCTGCTATCTAATGAGACATTAAAACCCTTTGAAACTTTTAGGGTGTTTTTAGGGTCTGGAGTGACTCCCAAGAGTTGGATCTGGAGTGAGCCTTGCCTTCTCTGCACACACTCAAGGGACCTTTCATCTGCCTTCTCATTTCCTGAATTCTGGGATGCTGACTTTGACAAGACTTAAGGAAATTTTAGACAGCCAAACCTTTATAGCATTAAATTTGCTTGAAATAATAATCAAATCCCCCCCAAAACAAAAGGATGTAAAATACAAAGGTAGTAATAAGATATTAAAAAAATTATTTCAAAGAGCCTGATCAATTTCATCCTACATAAATCAGCAGTGCTGTCAGGGGGAGCAGCCTTGCCTTCCTCTTCCTCTCACCTTCACTGACTCCCATCAGTGAGCTGCATCAGCCTCAAAACTGCTCCAGGAAAAAAATGGTCACTTTTTAATTAGTTTGCCTGGTTCCAGTGCAAAGTGGGGGCAGAGATGGCTCTGCTGGCAGAAGTATGCATCTATATCAGACTAAATTGAGTATAAAACTGCCTGGATCCTGACACATTTAGTGTTAAACTTGGTATTTCTCCACCTTTGTCATCTGTGGGGGAAATAGTTTCAGGTAGAGAACAATCTCTCATGCTGTGTACAGTGTACAATAATTTCTCTTTCTTTCATGACCTGTCCAGAAAAAAAAAATATAATTAAGGCTACTGCAGTTGCCTTCTCTTTTATACAAACAAAATAATAAAACTAAACTCAGGTACAGAATCAATATCCAGTTTCCACTCTCAGCTCTTTTGTTCAAAAAGACCAATGGCTGCAATGAACATCCACTGTCAAAGGCTGGGTTGGCTCACCCCAGGCAAGCACACACAGCTGCCAGCCTAAAGACTGATTTTCACCCTCCCTCTCGAGGACCTTAAAGGAATTCTGTATTTTGGCAGTCAAACAGCTTTGCTAGTGGGCAGCACACACATTAGAAGGAGCTGTGCTATGGTGGTGTTGAAGCAGACTAGGGAACGTCCAGCACAGGAACTTGTCTCTCCTCAGCCCTCACAATATTGGAAAAACCAAAGTGTGAAATAAAATCAGTGAAAATTCCTCTAGGGGAGGCCATCATCACTGTTTCAAAATAAAATTGTGTGTCCTCTGCTTTGTCAAATGGTGGAAAATCTTGGTGAGAGCGGAGAGCCCCCAGAAGCAGGGCAGAAGAAGGGAAGCCTTTGGCCCAGGGAGGAATGGCACACACAAGACATCTCCACCCTCAGCATTTCTCACTGAGTGCTCCAAGCAGGTTCTGGTTCTGCCTGGTAGTGACTCTTCTTGTGTAGAGACAGCCACTGATGTGCTTTGTGCTTGCTGTGGAAGCTGTTCTAAGACACTGAAATCTTCTCATGCATTGTTTAGGGAGCCTGGACACAAGGCCTGCATAATGAAACACTTCAGTCCTGTGACTCTGGGATATTGTGACTTGATGTTTCCCTACATAAGGAAGAGTGAAATCATATAACTGTTTAGTAGAAATATTGCTGCAATTGAAAATTTATTTTAAGTTTCTAATGTCACTGAGTAGGTACAGTTTATGAAAGCCAATGTCCTCTTCTGCTACATTAAAAAGGACAGACAGACCCCCCAACACAGATCCATTAGAAACATCCTCAGCACTCCCACTGAGCTGAAGGGTGCACATGTAGAGAGTACAGAGCAAACACTGTGTTCTGCATGGTCTCTAATAATGATTTCAAACACCACTGTCAACAGGCAGGAAGTTTCTCCCAAAACCAGAGGGTGCCCCACCTTCACCCCACGAGCCACGGAAGCCGACGCATCGCATGGGATTCCTTCCAGCAACAGTAATTCCCTAAGACTTAAAACTAATGCATTAATCACCTTAATGGTAATCCATTAATGTGAGGAACCTGAAGATAAAAAGGCAGAATCAGGGATGTGCTCTGTAGCAATGGTGTTACAGTTCTAGGGTAATACTGAATTACAAAATTCGAGTGACTAGAGGATTATCCATGCCAGCAGAGCGTGTGAAGTGAATACCAGGAGAGCAGAAAATGATGGCATAGAATATTAATATTTCTACACAGGGATTGGTTTATGCTGATGGTGTGATTCAGAAAGGTGACTCGACATGGTTGCTTCTTGAAATCAGGCCCAAAGTATTTAAGGACCAAAATCATGAACGTTTTATTTAAAGAGCGATACACTTGTTTACGTTGTGGCAGAATGATCCCTGTATAGTGATCTCAAAATCTTTATATCAGAGGGAAGTAATGCCACCACTTTGAACACTTCCAGTTAATTATCACTAGAACATTTTGATAATGACAGTGTATTTTGCAATATGAACAAAATGAGGGAAAAAATAATGGAGTTTAGAAGAAAAAAAAAAAAGCCAAACAACCCTGGGAGCACTGACTTCAACAAGTTCAACAAATATTCAAGCCACATTTAATAACTTTATAAAACTAGTATCAAAGTAAAGAATATATAGTCAAAATACAGAAATCAAGTCGAGTGAGAGAAAACAGCCTGATGAGATCAAACAGAAGTTAAACAGAACAGATTAATATAAACAAGTTAGCTGAAAGGTCGCTTTGCTTCGTGAAGCACTATTTCAGCAACTCCTTTCCTAAATAGCCAGCTTAGAAGAAAAAAAAAAAAAGAAGATATGCATCACTTTAAAATCCTGCTGTATGTTTACTGTGATTGTTTGTAGAAACAGCATCACCCCAATTTGCAATCCATGTTAATTTCTTATTTAATAAACGCAGTGGAATTTTCTTTTTTTTGGGTAAGAAAACGAAAGTTCAGGATGAAGCGTCTGCATTCAGCTTTCCACTACACATACATTTATCATTCTATTGGCTAGGAATTCTTTTATTTGTGAACTGCAAATTATTAGGATTTGCTTACACTTCTAAACCTTTTGTTTGTCACAGATACTTCACTTCTAAAAGTGTCTGGTGTAGCACTCACTAATTACAGAATTATAAAATGTAGAATAAGGCTTTGCCCGCTCAGAAATTCGCATTTTTGGTAAAGGTAACAATATATCAGCATCACTAACATCTTAATAATAGGCATACATTTAATTTTATATCACCATCCTTCCAAAGAGAAAAAGAAAGTCTAAAAGATGTGTGCAACTGGTTTTAGCTTAGTATAAAATTTTCAAATCAGAACTCATTCAGCTAAAATAAACACTATGAATTACATATAAACATAGATGGAAAACAATGTGCCAGGCTTTAAATGAAAAAAAAAAATAGTTTAGCAGATGATGATCCTGTAGTCCTATTGTGCACTGTCCTGCAAGCTCTGACATAAAACAAAAACAAAAAAAAAAGGAGAAGAAAAAGGAAGGGAAAAAATAAAAAGAAAAAAAAAAGAAATAAAAGAGAAGAAAAACTCCTAAACAAACCAGTTTTGATGCAGGTTTGGCATCAACTGCACATTATGGTCTTAGCCTCAGTATGCTCATTCTATGGTTGAGAAATTTAGAGTACCAGATTTTTCCATGTCAGGTAGCAGGTAGCTGGTGCATACATTTCAGACAAGAGAACTACGATTTCTTTAATTTGAGATGGGATCAATAATGTATTGTTAATATGTCCAAAGTGTGCAACAATAAGGCAGATTTCTTATTACACCACCCCTTAAAATACCCATTGTTTGATGAACCAAACAAGGTGCTTTAAACCAGCAGAGTAATAGGAGACAAGCAAGTGCCAGAATGAAGAAAAACTGCTAGAATGGGAACTGCCCTTTCTTTCACAAGGAGAAATAAAGAACTTTTGTATCTGGTATTTGAAAGGTTTTTAACAGCTGATATTCAATATCAGCTGATTCCTGAAGTGTTGGCAAGATACCAGGTTTCTGGTACTGGCCATGTCTAATGTTATTTAAATATTCACATCATGCAATAAGCAGTTTCACACTGCAATGTAATGGAAAATACTTCCTAAACTGAATTGGAACTGAGACCCAAAGCAGAACCAGTAAATAAATATCTCGCATATATGTCAAACTATATTCTCCAAACAAAACCTTACATCTTATCAAAGAAGTCAGAAAGTACTAACAAAAATTATATGCTTTCTACTATAATACTGTTAAATTTCCATGGCTGAGAATGTCCCATTAATTTTCTTTTCTGCCTTTTTAAATTAGTTGACAAAGTAGAAATTCAAACACAGAAATAAAATGCATATATATGAGAGCACTGGCTCAGTGAGATATCAAATATACAGCATTCTAGTGTCAAAAGTACAGGCAGAAATGTCCAAGATTTCTTGGTGAAAAAGGGGCATTTGAGGAGTAAAAATTCTACTTAACAATCACTCACATTTTAACAGTGCATTAATTATAACAAAAGCTGGATGATAAGTGAGCAACAGAATCATAATGTTCAGTGTTCATAGCAGAACTTTATCCTCTGCTCATTTAAATGAGGTTGGAAACATATACTCATGTATGTGAAACTTTAAGTAGCTATGTTTGTTTTTTTCAATTTCTCAGGATTCTTGCAAGAGGCAAACTTGTGACATGGAATTGAGCTGGATGTCAGTACAAGGTGGTGCTCAGAGAAGTCTTCCTCTCGATGCTGTGCCTCTGGCTTATCAAAGGATGATTAGTCCTACAATCTTGTTTGAGCTATTCTTTTGCCTCTAGGAAAAGGGTTTCTTGAGGATACAGTTTTACCTCCAGTAATGATTTATTTGGATCCAGCTGGGTCACCTGTAAATACATGAACACAAAGATATGTGTAAGTAGACTTTTGGATTGTTTATCTTCACAGTGCAGACTTTTACTGGGAAGATTTTTGAGTCCCTCCATCAATGACAACTGAAGCAGTGAGTATTATTTTCCAGGATGCAGATTAAGAAATATATTTTGTGTTTTCTGTTGTTGTTACAAGTATTCTTTTGTAATAAGAATGAACAGAATAATAGAAAACCAGAATCCCTGACATTAATTCCAAGAAGGTCTGGCTCTCCACCATAAACTTATGCACTAATCTATTTCTGTCAAAGTTAAGAAGTTTTGGAAAGTTTACTAGAACACAAGAGTTAAGATGAAAAACAAAACTGCACTCCTAGATAATCATCTCAAAATTTCAGTCAAACTGATGGTGCAAGCAGCACAGCCAACCCGACAGGATCTCTCCATTGAAAAGGGAAACCTTATTTTCCTTCTCCCTTTCTTGCTCCAAGTCACGTGGTGGAACACTCACTTCAATGTTTTCCAGACACCTCACTTCACTCACTTCAATGTTTTCCAGACACCTCAATCATCCCAGGGTGGGATAAAACTGTTTAATTGTGTGGTTATTACACAATATATTCCCCTATATAGACAAATTAATGACAACAAGTGTCCCAGTGTCCTGCCATTCAAGTTTACAAGCCAATTCTGTGACATCCTTCAGAATACTGCAAAGCTTCATGTAGAAAGATGAACCATTTTCTGAAATATTTCCCTTCTATTTTTAAACTTATTTTCCCTGGTAATTCTGTTTTGGTTTATTTCACTGTGTGAGCACACCAGTTATCAGAAGTCTGCTTGTGAATAATAGATTATTAGTCTTATGCCATAGTATAAATGCAGATGTCATGCCAATAAGCATTTTTTCCAAAGTTAAATTTGTTTCACCTATGATCAAAACATGTCACTGCTTTCTAAAAATGTTTTGAGAAAACATTAAGAGTCCAGCACATGAAATGCTATGAATTAGTAAGAAATGTTTGTGTAATTTTCTTAAAAGCCTAATTTACTATTCCTTTTACCTATTAACAAATAGGTAACTTCTCATTCTCTCCCCCCAACTAAATCAGGCAAACTTGAAATATATTTGCATTTCTATTGTCTTACTGAATAATTAGGGAAAAATTACAATTTAAACAAACATTCAAGGCTTATCACTTCCTAAGACCATCAAAATCAGTGTAATTTCATCTGACTGCAGCAGATTTTTTTTTAATGAAATAATTAAAAACCAAACCAAACCAACACCAAAAACCAAAGAGACATATTATTTTTATTCCCAAAGCAGGAACATATTTTCTTAAACTTCATGTACTGTGGTGAGCTACTGCTAAATGTCTGAAGAGAAAAATAATTTACAAAAACCAGAGTCAATTTTAGATTCCTATTATCTACAGTCCAATTATGCATTCCTGCACAGATGCTGCTTGAATTATTGAAAGGTTATTATCTACGAAAGCAAACCTGTTATGTAAAAAACAGCCAAAGTAGTGCATTTAAGTTTGTGATTACAGAAGTATGCTAATTAACTATCTTGTAGCATTTTTTAATGTTTTGGTATTCTGCTACAGTCTGTTACTGAGCAGGGAGTGAGGTAAAGAGGGGTCTGTGCAATTCACAGCTTCTGAGGCATTGGGCACCTGAGAGAAGCAATTTTCTTCTTTTCAGTACAAGCCCATATTAATTCAGGCATCTCTGTTTTCAAATCCTGCAACCATTTTGTTGGTTTTTTTTTTTTTTTTTTTGTTTTGTTTTTTTGTTTTGCAAGAAAAAGCAGGAAAGTCATAACACGTCTCTTTTGCACTTGGAAAAAAAAATCTCAAGAGTGTGCCTGGGCACTGAACACAACCTTCCAGGCTGTGACCATATGGAAATGTGTTATTCACTTGAGCATAATTCAAGATAGAAGTCCTAAGCTAAGGTTTGCAAACTTCAAGTGTCTTAAATAACAACAACACAGGATGTTCCTTTTCAGTGAGAAGGGTCCTGGGAGCCTTCTGGAGTACCTGCAGCACAAGGACTGTGCAGCTTTTCACCATAATTTCAGTGTGCTGCTTAATTCACTGAGGGACAGCAGAGTTTGCAAATGTTTACACCATTACCCAATTAACTAACAATATGGCTCCTACATCTGTCAACAAACAAAGCTGTTGTTGCTTTGTTTTAGCTCCTTGGCATTTTCTGTTCATATGGGTCGCCATTGTACTTAATTATCACACCACAACCCTTCTGCAGCTTCTACTTTGTTATTTGTGGCTTGTAAATATGTTGTTTACTACGAAGAGTAGAAGCCTTATTAGTGAACACACCTCCTAGCAAAAGAAATGGTATCTCTTGTAAATATATCAAGTATAAGACCCTAAGATGCATTCTAACTTAGAGTATTTTAAATCAGAATTAGAAACCAAAGAATGATCTATAACAGGGATCAAAGGAAAGAGCTGTAGCCTGCAAAGGTGTGTTCAGTGTAGTGTTCTAACTGAATCTCATTCACTTACATTTATGTGCATCATTTAAAATGAAAAGTATAGAATGCCTTTAGATGTGTATCTATGTGCCTTGTTTCATTACCATTAGTATAAATTCTGGAGCCCACAGAGCTGACATCCTTTGGCTCTGATGCTATTGCATGATGCTCTTTCCAAAACAGCCCTGCCCATGATATAAGTTACACTGTCCCAAAGCCCTACACCTTTAGTAGTTGAAGATTTATTCTATGTTGTTAGCAATTACACAGGAAGTAAGTATCTAAGTATGCTTAGATATTGAATCTGATTTCATCTATTCCACCTTTGTGGCAGAATGAATACTTCCTTGATTAAGGTTCAAAATTCACCTTCAGCATTAAAGGCCTTAACAAATGCTAAAGGTACATTTTAATCTGTATCTTCAAGTCCTACAATAACTGACTTTCTACCAGTCACAACCACACACTCCAGGAGTCACCTCATGCATCACACTGTGAAACCAGCTGAATGTACTTTTCAAATCTTTTGTGGGTTTGCTAATGCCTAATACTTTATATTATAATGGAACATGAACTAAAACCCCTTGAAAAGAGACTGTAAAGCGTTCCAAACTTATCTGGTGAGGAGGGTGGCAGAGGAGGGACTTAGTGTCCAGAAGCAGAGAGAGAGTGTAACACAAGTGACAGCAAAATTACTGACATTCAAGCTCACAGAACCCTGTACAATTCCATGCAGGTGCATTCAGGGCTGTCCCAAAGCCCTGAACACAGAGAGTGCCCCAGGAGATTTTATCTTCAGGCAAATGGCTTTCTGTGCAAACCTGAACACTCCCCTCCCTTCGGGGAATATTCCCTCCAGCAACATGACCAGAGGTGCTACAGGACTTCATTTCTGCCACATTAGATCTTGCCATTGAGCTGCTTTCACTGAAATAGGTTCAAGCTGATAAACAAAACTTTTATTCCAACTATGGATTCAGTTTTATGGGACCTTAGGTTTTGGTGCACTGGAGCTATGGCTTCATCTTTTAAAGAGCCTTGTTACACAACCAGTGTTGGTTTGGTGCCAGGGAGGTTATCATCTAAGTATTTGTTTAAGTGAATTCTATGGTGATTATTCCAACTAAGCACTAGCTAGTTGAACTACTTCTGTACCACTCAGAAGTTCCAATTATTTATGACTCTGCAAGGCACAAGGCAGTGATGTTAACTCTTATACTCCTATAAGACTGTAGTAGCTGCTTACACTTCATTCTGAGCAAGTTAATTGGGTTTTTAGATAAACCAAAAATGAAAACTAATGCTAGCTTAAACAGCATTTTAATATATTTTTATAGCAAAGTCTTTTTCCTTCTAGAATAACATGTGAGTTATTTCTGTCTTCACCTTTGCTGACCCATCTGTTCTATTACACACTCACATCCTGAGCAGCTGTACTTTTACCACTTACAAGGTGTGGTTCCTTACCCTCCCTAACTCTGCGGGGAAAAGATAAACACAAAAAAAATGGCTTAATGCCCAGGAAGGTAATTTAAAAATAAAGAATCAAATACACAATTATTATGACACTTACACAAGCAGTAAATATCACACCCTTCACCTTTCTCTCCACCCTAGGACAAGGATCTGATTCCCGAGCAGCACAGCCTCTATACCACTTACACACGCATGAATACATTTAATGAATCTAACGGACAAAGAGTTCTTTTACTCTCTTTTCTAATCCTCCTAAAGTATAAATGCAATAGAAATTACTTAAAGGCACACCTGGTAAAGTACCAGATCTGTTTAAAAAACTATATTTTCAGAGTGACACACAAACAAATACAGTGAATCCTTTCTACCTATTGAAATATGTCTGGGTTACACAGATAATACGCTCAACTTGAGCAACAAACAAAACTAGAGTTACTTTATAGAAATATATGCAATTAGATTGGGCTTAGTTGAATAAACTTGGAGATAATTTACATCTGAATTGAAGAAAGCCGTCACAAACAAGGAAAAATATGTCATAGTAAAAGACTTGTAGCCTCGATATAAATACAAAGCTTTAATCCAATACATCACACTGACTCTTATTTTTCTCAATAGGTTTTCCCAAAACATATTTTACATTAAGCATATTAAAAAACACGTTTACTAAGCAAAGCAGAAGCTGTTGATAAATCAGAAAATTGGGATGCTGTATCCTCTACTTGGAGCATGGTTCCCCTTTTTCCCTTGGAAAGCTGTGCAGTGCTCCGAGATGCAGCCTTGACACAGAGTCTAAGTTTTCATTGCCTTAACATAATTTGTATTAAAAAAAAAAAAAGCTGCATAGATTTTCATCAGTGAAGGCTGATTAGCCTCTCTTGCACTACTTGACTCACTTGACAGTAAATTAAGACAACAACTGTGTTCTCCCCTGTTTTCTAAAACACTAAATGTAATGACAGGGTGGTGCAAACAACAAGGATAAGCCCAAACTCACTGTTTCTGTATTTGTATAGTGGCACCTGGACTATCTGGTGCTTTTAAAAGTTCTAAATGAAAATCTGATTTTTCAGCTGGAATAAATACTTCATATTTATAAAACAAAAGCAACCCCATAAAAAGTAAAAGCTTAAAAACAAAGGGTTTTTAAGCAACCCTACAAAAATGAATCTCTTTTTTTGTCAAAACTAAATAAAGCCCAAATATTAACGATGTTTTTAAAAATACCAGATTTTTACCTTAATCCTATAGCTTTTTAACAGTGAGTAATGAAAAAAATACATAACTGTAGTTTATCTACTTTCCAACAAGAGGCCTTGGGAAGGGCTGTATACACCTGGGTAGCTCTGAGGCAGTTCTGTGCCTTTTTTCAGCCAAGGACCAGAAATTTTGTTTAGTGATCAGTACTTGCCCAAAATATGGCCAAAATATATCCAGTTACCAACATCACTGAACATTTGTTTTACATTTCTTTCCAAGAACTAATCTCACTTTAAAAAATCACTATAAAAAGGCTGCATCCCCCTCTAGCCTTTCAAAGAGCTGATTTTCAACAACAACCGAGCTGCTCTTTCATTTTGGCAGAAGTGCAAACACAAAAGTATTTCAATTAAGAAAAGCCTCTCTGAATAATGTGACTTTTATTGTTGTGGTGCTAATGGTGCTCAAGTATTACACAAGCTGCCTTGAGAGCTAGAAGATGGAGCTGGAGTCAGTCAGAGGAGTCACATGCAGGTCCTGACCTGACATTAATGCTCCCACAGTGGCCACAACTCCAAGGCTGGAGGACTTCAGGCTTTGAGGAAGAGCAAGGTGCTGTAAAGCTCTCCTCAGATTTTCTGCTTTCTTTCCTTCCTTCTTTCTGGTTTGAAATCTTTGATTTCTTCAGGAATTCTCTGTGTAGTTTCTCAGAAAAAGAGAAGGTGATAGAAAACCCTGGACCTTGTCTATTCCTGCAGGAAGAGGAGCTCCACTACCTTCTCCTTCATGCTGTTTACCGTCATTTTCCTTGTTGAGCAGAGAAAGTTCAAGTATTGGCATTTACAGATGAGAACATTTGTATACCTTTCTGCTGTGCCAGGGAGCAAAACAGTCCATTACTTATGGGCACTGCTGCCTGTGTGCTTATAGTGAACTAACAACTATTCATGTATTTAATTCTTTTAAAATGTACTAGCTACACAGAAAAGAGATGACATCCCCAGAAATACTACAGCTTTCACTCTGGAGATCAATGAAGAGCTGAAAGGAAGCAAACAGCCACATCCTCTGGAAGTTGGAAAACATATAAATACATTTATAGTGCTCCAAATGAACTGTAAGAACTTTGCTTTGCATACATCCCAGAGGGGAATGGATGGGAACACAGCAGCCACTCACAGAAGAACGGCCCAGGATTGGATTCATGTGCACTTAATTATAATTGCATGAAAGAACAATCCAAAAGGATTTTTATCACCAGTTCAAAGGATTAAGATGTTCAGATATCACAATGATATCTACAGTATAACATTGTGATTGGTAGACAGGCAAATGGAATAAAGAGAGGGCCTAGGACTGCTTTGGTGATTTAGTTTGATGCATTACTTATGCAATTACCAAAACAGCAGGAGATCATTAAATTTTCTGGTAACCAGACACAGCAGTCTTAGTATCATACCAGTACAAAGGCTCTCTATTGGTATTTTATAATTTCATTTTCTTTCTACATGGGTCAAAAAAAGTCCACAAAATTGATATTAAACATGAATTCTGGAGAAAAAGTACAAAATATCTTAGCCCCAGTTTATTCTGGATAAGGTTATATGCAAGAGCAAAGCTCTACAGCTTAACTAAGGCATCGTCCTGGGAACAATAATGTGGCTCCCCTGCTATAAATGTTTTGTAAAATGGGGCAGTGCTGAATAAAAGAGCACTTTGGGTGTGAGGGATGTGTACTGAAGGGCTCTTGGGTGGAATACATGAATGCCATGGTTGGCATTAGTCACTGGGCTAACTAATGAGGATGATTCACGGAGAGCTCGCGCTCCGCGTGAGCATTCAGCACTGGCTGACTCCAGTGAGCCCTGAGGAAAAGGGCTCATCTGAAATGCACACCTATTTCCTGAAACTGGTTAGACAGTCCCTGTACTCAAACAGAGCTGCTGTGAGAGATCAGAAACTATATTGATCTACAGAATGCAATTCTACTTCTTTTCTTACATCTGTGAGATGAGATCTCCTTTCAGCGATTTGATACAAGAAGGGCTTGAATCCTTCACTTTGGATCACCTATTTATGTAAAGACACTGGGTCTAAAAAAAACACATCAAGTCTGTCTTTCTTGGAAGAAAACATTGTGAAAAATCTTTCTGCAATATTTACAGAATTTTTTACTACCTATATGGAAATTATATTTCCACAAAAGTAAACATCATGTTTCAAGAAGCAAAATATACTTAATATTCTCTCAGGTGCTACCACTGACTTCACCAAAGCAAGAATGTTACCTACTCCCTTTTTTAGGTGCTGACCAAAAAACTGTGATCCTGTTCTTTGTGAGCAACAAACTTGTTAAAAGCAGGAAAATCTGGGAGCTACAAATGCTTCAGTGTCCTTTCCTCTCACACTCGAGGTTAATCTTCCCAATCCCTCCACTGTTACAAGTCATCAGGAAGAACAGTCAGAAACCAGGCTGCAAAAGAGGCATGGGAATATGCCAGTCTGGAATGGCCAATTTGCTTAGGCAACTTCTCAGTGTCTTAACTAAACCAAACCTAACTGCTTGGATAAATAAAATAACAACAGATCTTGAAAGGAGAGGAAAGACAAGGGCAGGTAGTATTGACTTAAGGAAAGCTGTGAATGATAGGAAGAAGGACATCTACCTTTGTAGGTGGCTGTGGCCTGGGTAAACTAGATCAGAGTAAGCACATGACATCACTGACCAGAAAAATTTAAATTATGTGAATTAAAAGAGATGACTACTACTTGGTGTAGTAGGAAAGATAAATAGCAGTAACTGAAATGACTGGAAAAATTACAGGTATCACATGTAATTTTCAAAATTCTTTGAACCTATCAGAAAAAATATTTCATTCATCTGAAATGATCTTCTGCTATAAAACAGATATTCAAGTTGTTTTCCTGATTTACATGAAATTACTAAAAATACTATAGAGTGTAGCTGTGACACTGCACAAATCCTTTATCACAATAACATTTCCATTTTTCCATCAAGATCATGACTAGGTGGAGGAATGTTAAAAGCCAAAGATGGTCCTGGACATTAAACTCTTTCATGAACTATTTAGAAAGTTTCAACACTCCCTAATGAGTTTAAAAGTAAGTTATCTGAAGGCAGTAGTTTGCACAGGGTGAAATTCAGAGCAATCCCTACAAAGAACAGCTGCCAGAACTCATACACAAAATTGTCAAACTGCCTGGCATAACAATATAAGGACCATGCTCCAACATCACCTTTTTGAGAACATCAAAGGGCAATTCCCTGCTCAGAGGACTCCACAGCAAGTGCTGCAGCTAAACTTACTATCCTGTGGCATTATTTTCACCACTGTGAGCATCAAAGAGGATTAATCTTGCCAAAGCACAGGAATGAAAAATCACATTTAGGTTTGGAGGAATATCTTACCATTATTCTATTCCCAAATACTCCCAAAACTGTGAATTGCCTGGCCCTAAATTTACTGAAATCCTGATCATATCTGATTTAAATTGACATGCAATTTGAGTTAAATTTATCTTATGCACTTTCAAGGGAGATTTTTTGTTTCTGTTTATTTAAACTGCTGTTGAAATTGGTTAATTAAAAGGATTTAAAAAATCTTAATACTCTAAACAGAGCAAACTGGTTCTGAATTATTAAGCAACATTTTAGATGCATTTAAATAACCTTAAGTGACTTAACTGCCACCTGATCCTAAGCTGTGGCTCAGCAAAATAAAATGTGAAATACTGTACAAGTCTTGGCTTACCAAGGCTTCCAGATACAGTAAATAAAGAGCTTAAGTCTCTAATACCATGTCTGCAGAAGGCATACTCTCAAATACATAACTAATGCTCCACCTCAAGGAGAAATCAGCAGCAGAAATTATAGCTTGAAATTTTGGTTTTTTGTGAGAAATTAATAAATTCAGTCTTTCAAATATAGCATTTAGAAGGAGGAATCATGTCTGGCCCTCCCTTTCAGAGAGACACCACAGAACATTCACAAACATATTAACCCTAGAAGGGTGGCTGAAGCCCAGGTTGGGTAATTTTCTGCACATTCCTCTTATAGTTTCAGCTATGGTCCACTTCAGCTTCTTGCCTAGTGGGATAAAATGCCCACCCTGTAAGATGTTAACAGTTTTAGGAAGGCTTGTGCACATCACCATCACTGAAGTAAGGGAGGAACTGAGTATCTGGAGGTCTCCAAGGCACTGGGAGAAGGAGGATCCTGCAGCTGGGAGGTCAAGAGGACCAGCAAAGTCAGAGTTTGGATTTAAACTGTACATAACATTTTTGAAAAAAATATGTTTGAAAGTGTCAGAATTACTTTGCTGGAGTTTTGCTGCAATAAGTCAGAGTTTATGAAGACTGTTAAGAGAAAGGGACCTAAATACTGAACCAAAGTCAGAGTTTGGGAAGGCTTTTAAGAGAAAGGGACCTAAATACTGAAGTAGAAGGTTGACTGAGCACACGAATAGACATAAAGCAAGCTCTTTTTGTTATAGTTAGATGTGATTTCTGGAAGACAGGGAACTGTAACTCTGAAATCAGCACACACATTTAACAGCACACACACTTGTTCCCACGAAGCCTTTGCAGGTGTATTTAAGAATACAAGAAATACATTCTTTGCATTGAAATTTCTTTGCCAAGAAATACAATACAGCTTTTCACTCCCAAAGATGTGCTTGCCAGCGTTTCCAGAGTCTGAGGCACGAGCTCCCAGCTGCCCCAAGCTCACATTTGTGACCCTACTGGTGGCACAAGATGTGGTGCTGAGGCACTGAGAGAGGAGCTGGTTAATATCTAATTTCAGCACGGGTAGAAAGAACAACACAGCCAGTGACAAAGACCCAATAACAAGTCACTGCATGTGCTTAACTGCTTTGGAATGTCACTGCTGCTTTAAAATCTACAAGTAGTGTCTGGAAAAGGTTAATCTGGGTATTTACTCATGTGTAGAAGTTTGTATTTACAGTAGGGTTATGATACCAACTTAAGTTAGCTAAGGATATCTGTGTAAGCAACTGGAACAGAGGACTAAGAACTAATGAATTTTTATTTATGAAAGATGTAAAAGTACTTCAACAACTCTGTATCAGAAGTGATGGCTTTGAATAGCAGGTAAAAATGCTCTGACAAGTTTATCACAAGAAAATGTTGATTTGGTTGAAGATAATCCCCTTGTTTTGATAAGACAGAAACACTTTTGGGTGTGTGTATGTTATTGTAAAGCAGATTAGGAGAGAAAAAACCCCACAAACTAACTTTAGAAGACATGTTTCTATCTTATTGCAGCAGAACTCCAGCAAAGTAATTCTGATACTGTCAAACATATTTTTTCAACAATGTTATGTATAGTTCAAAGACAGACATTTTAAATGCTCCTGTTTTCTGGAGCACAAGCATCCCAAGTGCTCTGTCCTTGTAGCACAGATTCCCACTCATGTGGGTGACATACAGCAGAAGGGTCTTGATAGCTTACAGTGTATTTTTAAGTGTCTACAGACCACAAAGCCCAAGGCAATGAATATATACTTTGACTGTACTTCTTCCAAGCCATTCAACAATGCCTCATTTTTATTTTTTTAAATCTGTTTATGGAGTTGCACGCTTCCAACTTTCCAAACCTGGGGAACACGACAGATGTCATTTACAGTTCTCAGTGGTTAGCAAACCCCTGGGGAATATTTTTTGTCTGTTGTGGCTCTGGTGGTCACAATGGCAACGGGATTCATACATGGCTGAGTCAATCAGCATGAATCATTTATGTGACTCCTCATACATGGCATTATTAGGTTGGAATCATAGAAAAAAGATGACAGGGTCTTTGCTTCCCACACAACAGACCAACAGCTCCAGACCCTGTCACTAAATTCTCCTTTCTTTGCCTCAGCCTTTTCTCCCTGACAGTTTCACAGATATATTGACAATACCAGCTTGCTCTAATTTAGTGGTATTTTTTTCTTTCCTAATTTTTTTAGTACTTGCTCTTATGTGATTCACCTGATAAATTTTTGAGGTTTTTTATAGATGACTAACATTCATAATGACGACAATGTGAATAAGTACAGAAACAGCCAGAGTAAAGTGAAAAACAAATGTAAAAAGTTAAGAGTAATATACCTGTAGCGTATTTATATTAAATATGTATTGCATCAGAAATAAGTTACAGGTGGCAAGGCATGACTTGCAAAATGTTTAAAATGTACAACCCCATTGTTTAGACTGCAAAACACTGTTTTTCTTTTGTCAAGTACACTGATCTACCAGTAATCCTGGAAACACAGGTGACTTCTAGTCTTTGCTTCCACTGGAAATGATACTGCATGTTTAAGGAGTAAAGTCAATTAGTGAAAAATGAGATTCCTAAAACCCTGCTTTTCAGTCTGACTGCTCAGGATTCCCAATACAGGGCAAGGTGGAAGAAGAGCTGTAAGCACTGCAATCCTGTCCACAGTTGTGCCAAAAATGGGTCAGAAACCACATCCACTCACAAGGTTGTATGCTTACTAAGGATGAGCTTCTTCTCCTTTGGAGTACTTACAAATAAGATGATAAAGTAAGAGGTATCTGTTACAAACTACTGTAAACATGTCAATCAGAGCCTCATTCCTAGTGAACTTCCCCCAGGGGCAGTGATGGGAAACAAAATGGAAAAGCAATCCAAATTACTGAACTCCTTTGGTGAAAAATGGTCTAACCGGTCCCCTGGAGATGCCTCCAGCAAACAAAACCCCAGCTGGTCTAGAGCTGCCCCACTGCTCTGCAGTGCTCAGGCAGCATGGCCAAAGAGCTGCTGAACTTCACCCACCACTGCCTGGCTCTGTCCTGACATCTCTGCAATGCCCATTCCCTTCACCTTTTATCCAGAGCCCTTGGACAGTTGGACCCACTGATTTTCATCTTTGCTGTAGCAATGACTAAATAATAAATAAAAGCTATTTTGTGCAGAAAACACAAAGGTGGGGTTTTCAAAGAAATTTAGGAGCAAGCACAAAAATGATCTGTTGATTTATCAACAGAATTGGCTATTGTAAGCAGTGAACAGTATTGATTCTGAAAATCAGCCACAGCAGGTTCATCATACAATTTCAAGGTAGGAGATGTAATTATATGCTGGTATTATGTAACAGGTGAATCAAATATTTATTAGGATATACTTAATAGTGCATGACTGGGTACTACCTGATGCTGAGCCTTATTCATAACATCAAGTTGCATCCAAAACACAAAACCAGAAAGATCAGAAGTACCAGCCCATAACAGACCTAAACAGTGAACTACCAGCAGTGTTGATGGAGCTTCCCTCAAAACAGCACATGAGCAAAGCTGGCTCAGCATATTCAAGTTTTCACTGAATACAATGGATTTTTTTACAATTTCACTGCAGACAGGTTTCACAGCTCTGTTTGTAATATCTGACAGCACTGGTCAGCCAGCAGCTGGCTTAGAGCTTGGTAGCACTGGAACATACCCAGGCACACCTTTTACCTTCTATGCTGTAATACCCCAGCCCATCCATCCCACAGGAGCAAGAAACAGAGGTATTTATTCCTGAAAGGTGCATTTACTCACATCTCTCCTTGGAAAGGTGCCCAGCAGCTTGTACTCCTCCCAAGGATATCCCTTGGAAGCTACAAAATCAAAGACAACCTGCAGCTTGCTGCTGGCCAGGAAACGCCGCTCAAAGAATTCTCCGCTGGGCGTCCGGATGCGGAGTTTGCTGACAGACTCAGTGCTCTCCTCCTTGGGCTCGGGGGGCAAGGACTGCTCCAGAGACAGCCTGATGGCCTGGGGAAGGAAAAACAACCATTTTTCCCAATGCCAGCAAGAGAAGAAAGGGAGAAAGCTTTTCTATTTATTTCTTCTAGAACTTCAAGATGTGTCGCAGTGCTCCAGAGCCTTTATAGCTCAATGACAAAATAATTTTTATTCACTCCTTAATAACAGCCCACCAGACAACTAATTAAAATAAATCCTTCTTTATAACACATATTATTAGGTCTACAGTTAATGCACGATGGGATACGTAATTTAATCATTTGGCAGAAAGCCTTGGAAAAAAATTGAATGAGAGAATAATTGTCAAGTGGCCAATTGCTTCCTTAAAGGGTAGAAATTAAAAGGCAGTAAAAGTATTTCTTTAAAAGCACTTGTCAAATTGTCTTCCTCTTGCAATGGTAATTGACCATTTGCAGTAGACTGGACCCTTAATGGCAGTTCTGAGTGAAAAGAAATATATGCAAGAAATTTACTATAAATAAACTGAAACACTGTTGAAAGATGCAATTAAAAATGCCATGAATGTACAGTAGATACACAGACTGCATGTAGAAGTAGGAATCATTAAAGAAGAAAACTGGGAGAAGAGAAATGGGAGCTTGAAGATTTAAAGGTGGTGGTGGTAGTAGTATTTGTAAGAAGATGGTTCTAAGTACAGGTGAAAACATTTTCTGCAACAACTTGCATGAAATCAGCCCTCAAATTGCACTGACACTACATGACAGTCATGTAGTGATTGTCTTCCTGCTAACACTGCTGATGTCAAGACTTTAAGGGCAGGACCCAGGTCTGTGTTCTCTGTTCTCTGTCTCTGTGAGTTGCTACAGCACCAATATTTTGATTATATATATATATTTTTAATACAAAATCAATGGCTAACATTAGACTGCTGAATGAGGTGGGTTTGATTTTCAAGGGCATTCTTGGTACTCATGGGCAGCATCAGCATCTGTCAAAAATTTGATCATACTCAGAAGCAGCTCTGTTACAGTATCATCTCACTTAAGGTAGCACTTAAAGTGAAGGTAAATGAATGCAAGAAGCAGCACAAACAGACTGCCTGCCCCAAAATGTGCCTAAAAGGCAATTTTTCAAACTGAAGAGGCAGTCAGGCAGGGATTTACCCTTTTCCAAGGAACTTTCAGTATACACAGTTGCTATTTATGCCTTTGAAAACCTCCCCAAGGTCATTTAGTAAAAGAAACTGATAGAGGGTGATTACATTGCAGGGAAAGGACTGGGCAGAAGCAAGATTACAAAGGCTTTTAAATAGTCTACTTCTTACACACACACCTCTGAGCAAATTATATCTCAGTATAAATATTTATACATAGAACTTCAGTTCATTTTTGCTCATCTACTATGAGATTATATTTTAAATAGATTCTATTTTAATTTTCTCCCTCTCCATTCTCAACCACCTGCTTACTATCTCGCTGTTTTGACATTTCCCCACACAGTATAACAACAGATGCTACATTATTTACTGAACCCAATCAATTATATTATAGAAAAATAAACAACAGTAGCTCATTAGAGCTCCTTCCTTTGTGCAAAGAGTGCGTTGCTCCCCAAAGTAACCACTCAACAAAACATGGCAATTTACAATGGATATTCTGTACCAGCAAACCAAGTCACAAAACAACGACATGATGGATCACATTAAAAACTCTTGGACCTGAACAAGCAATTTCAGTTTGTTGATAAAAAGGTGTTCAGTATGTGAAGAGCTCAATAGTCAGATTTTAAAATACAAACTGAACATAAAGCCACTTCTGTAAGTAAACACTGTTGCAAAACAATTCAGTCCAAGTAATCTGTATACTTGAAAATGGGGAGTGTTAGTAAACATTATTGTTAAAATCCCTTTTGTTCTACTAAGCAAACAGATCCCATTATTTTCATTACTGCACTCTGCATTAAAACAGGGAAGCCCAGGTATATTTTGGTAACACGGGCCAATGTTGCAGCCTTTGCATAAGAAAACCATTTCCAAAAGGTCAAGGTATCAGAAAATGCTCAGGAGCAGATATAATGAAGTAGAAATAATTATTGTTGCTATGCATGCAAAATAACTTAGGAAAAAACCCCATATTTCTTGCTTGAGCCTGAGTGTGAGCTGATGGTGAGCCCATTCCTGCTACAGTGGATTCATGTTCAGCTGCTGTTAACCTCACAGAATTGCCATCTCACAGCCAGTTGAGACTGTGCAAGAGGCTGCAGGAGCCTCTGAGAGGCACTGGGACCCTCAGATTTATTAAATTGAGAGAATCTACAAAATAATAGTTTGAGGAACACAGTACTCTTCACAGCACAGGCTTTCTGTCTTCTTACAGAGGCCTAGAGACATAAAGTACTTGTTTAAACCAAATTTTCATTCTAAGGAAGATTCAGTAGAAGACTGTTCAGAAAATGTTTAAGTCCCACAGATTTCAAAATTCTGGATTTTATTTTCTTAGGTTTTTTTTTTTTTTTAGTAAGTGGATTGTCTCTCAAATTAAATTTGGTAACTTGTTTGATCAGAATTGCAGGTAGGCTTTGTGCTACTTCCTGGAAAAAATGAAAGGGCTCCATGTTTTTAAAAGGAGTGGCTGCAGAAAACAGGTTTTTTTCTGCAGCCACTCAGAGCCTCCCAAAGATTCCAGCATTTAAGAAGCTCATTTCACAAATCTACTGTGAGCAGGTCCATCTAATATCTGGTTGCATTTGAGACCCAGATGATAAAACAGAAGAGCCATTAAACAGTGGATGAAAATTATTTAGCTGTACTTTTTTTGTTTCACAGATATATAGTAAGAAATCAATAACAGTAAAGAAAATTGATGACATGAAAAGTATGTTTTGAATTGAAGCTGCAGTGTGTGGTGTGTTGAATGGCAGTTTCAGTGCTCATAAGCTCAATGAATTCACAAAGTTATCAGAAAAGGTAAAACATCCCACCTCACGCTCCTCCTCCTGCTCTTTCCGGATCTGTTCCAAGCGAAACTGCTCTGCCATTTCTCTCTCTTGTGCTTCCCTCTAACAAACACAAAGGGCAATCCCACATAAATATGTGATAAATACAAATGCAAAGAAAATTTTCAGTGTTTCCATAGAAATTAATATAAGAGATAGGATATTTATTAAGCAATATTTTCCTGCCATTCCTTTCCCAAACAAAGCCAGGACAGGTTTAGCTAAAAGATGTAGTCAAGTCTAGTCCTAGTGGCTTTGTCTGGTGCCACTTTACAACAGGGGGGACTTTAGGGTCTCATGTTCAGAGCACAACTGGAGGCAGGCAGTCCCCTACAGCACAGAGCATTCCCAAACTCCAGAGGGTTCCCATCCCATGGGTCTCTGTCCCTGCACACACCTTGGCTCTGTCAGCCTCCAGCGAGATGCGGTACGCCTCGTCCTGCTCTCTCTTCACATTTTCTCTGGCTTCACGTTCATCCTAAAAGTAAAAGATAAGAAAAAAATAAATCAAATAGTGGATCAGTATGATAAATATCTTTATGTTCCACAGCACTCTAATCCCAGTGACTTCAACATCACTCACCTACCACAAGGAGAAACACATTCTGAGATGCCTCAAGGGTGACTGTTGCTTTAGAAATTCTGACTACCTGAAGCTTTGATTCAGTTGCCAGGTAAGGGAATGGTAATTAGCCCTGGCCTGAGGGCTGGATGAGGCACCCAGGCTCTGCACTGAGGGCCATGGCAGGCACAGAGCCCTGGGGAGGCACAGCCTCCAATGGTGGAGTCACTGCAGGGGAATATGGGCTGGAGTTGGGGGGGATTTCCCTCCTGCACCCAACAGTTTGGATGGTTTTGTAACAGGGAAGTGTGGTTTAGGTGCTGAGACTGGATTTTCATTGGCTCTCTACTCAGACTGACAGTGGGTAATGGCTGTTCCTGACAGAGAAAGCCCAATCCCAGGTCCTTCCTGGGTCAGAAACCCCTCAGCAGGGTCCATCCAGGGTCATGACTATCAAACATC
Source organism: Agelaius phoeniceus (assembly GCF_051311805.1). NCBI lineage: Eukaryota > Metazoa > Chordata > Aves > Passeriformes > Icteridae > Agelaius > Agelaius phoeniceus. The sequence goes on from NC_135272.1 coordinate 31,735,192, forward strand.
ATCCAGAAGCCTCAATTCACAGTGCTGAATATTATACAAAGATGGGAAAGTAGCAGGTCCTGCTCTGAAGTATCTCAAATGGACAGATGAAGGCAAGGAAGGAACAGGAGGTTACCATGCCAGCAAAAAGTATCCTATCAACAATCACAGCACAAAAAAATAAAGGTTTACCAAAAACACACAAATGACAAAGCAAGGCATCATCCACACAGTGGAGGATCAAAGAGTGAATATCCCCAAAAGCTGGAATAACTGCACTGGGGTGATGTCAAATAAAGCAAAATGTACAATCAATAGCTTCATACTCTGCCTCTGAAGCAGAGACAGTGGCTGCTCCCCTGTGCTTACTTGTCTTACATCTCATAATTCCCCCCAGAGCCCTGCAGAGGCTGCACTGGTTCCTACAAAAATCAATAGGATTTAGCTGTGAGACTGCTGGTGGGCTCAGCAGGGTCTCCCCTGCAGTTCCCAGTAACACAGCACCTGCACTGGGGCAATCTGTCCTGTGTTTCACAGAAATTAAAGTTGACTACCTACTGCTTCTTGAAGAATTATATAATCTTCCTATTCAGCTGCAACGTTTATTCCACATAAAAGAATCATTTTGTTAAGTGATCAATTTTCCCCTCAAAACATCATTTGGCAAAAACTCAATTCTGAATGGTAGGAGCTCATGCTAACTGTAATTATCACAACATACAAACATGCCAAGATGTTCCTCAAAAAAACCCTCTAACATCTCAGTGGTTAAATCTCTAAAGTAGAATGCAAACATAGGAGGAAAGGACAAACTGCAGGGGAAATGATACAATTTCCACTTGGAAAGTAGCAAAATCTTTCCAGACTAAATTCTTCTTCCTTACAGAAAAGGACCCAAAGTTATTGTACAATCAGTGTGTCCTGAATTTCATTCCAAGATTTAGAAACCATCACTTTATTCAGCAGAACCAAAACATGAATAGAAGTAATTTTTGTAAAATGCAAAAAAAGGACAATAACCACCAAATAACCCTTCCCCTTCCTGGCTACTGTGGACATTGATAAATTTTAGGTACTCTGCTCAGGGAACTTGAACCTGATAGCAAAAACTACCCTACATGAATATTCAATTTTTGAGATGAGGGGGAGTTGAAATAATTAAACAGCCCCAATTTTATGTTTTCCAAATATGAGGAGAGCTTGTTGAATACACAGAGGTTTTCCCATTTCTTCTCACAGATGGAACATAACAGTAAAGAAAAGAAAATTGTGCTATTTATACTGAGACTTTTCATAAGCATCCTGAAAATTTATCTTAGAATAGTGAGAACCAAAATAACCCTTCCAAATCAGCTCACTAGAGGAAGATGACTTCAGGTTATCTGCCAGAGGACAACCCCTTAAAAATATTTAGAATTATTTCAGAGAGAACTTACTCAAGTTTTATGTTTTTTGACTCCGTGTATCACACCAAATCCACACATTGAATTTCAAAGGCCACACAAGTCCAGTAATGCCCAAAAGAACTTTGAAAGATTAGATACAACTATTGCAACTACAGGCTCTTCTCCATCAAAGGTTGCTAGCAACTAAAATAGTGTTACTGTAGTTTATTTAAAAAAAATTAAAGAAAACTACTGATGTTACAGATTCTACAACTAGAATTGAAACATGAATTCCAGACATTAAAAAAAAGTTAAAATGCTTTCTTCCCTATTCATTGCAGTTTTCATCATCCTAGAAGTGGATTATGAAAAAGATGTCAGGAATGTCAAGAATTACCACGCATGACTGCCTGGTCCTCATAGAAATATGTGAACCACATCTAAAAGTAAATGACTGGGCCACTGAGCCCTACACCTCATTGAAATAATACTGTTCTTACTGAAACAGACCTTAAAAACAAACCTGGAATCCAGAGCTCTTTGGGTAAGCAGCAGATGTAATCCCATGCAATGCCTCTTTGTACCTACTTTTGTGTTAATGCTTCTGTTTGCTAACACTGCTCACATCAACAGGAACCAACTCCTCCAGAGATTTTACAGCTAAAGTGTGGTATTGTTTGGTGCAGAGTTACACCTTGGACAAATTTTAAACATTACACAAAGCAGTAATGCAGTTTCTTATTTTACTCATCTCTTCCTCTACAGAAGGATGAGGATGCTTCAAGTTCACCAGAAAGCAACAAAAGAAACTCACAGTAGTGACAGGATAAGCGAAAGAAAATATTTTGCAGAGAATCTTCCACTGCACTAACAAAGAACATGTCAAGAGTAATCATGCCACTAATAATTAATATAAAAAAATCAGAATTGTTATCCATGAATAAAATTTGAGGCAGCTGACAACTTTCCTGTTAGACCCTACATAAATTGCAGTCACCACCGATGGAACATCACTAAATGCATCCCCACAGTGCTTTTGCAATGAAGGCAGAACTGGCACCTTCCTTATTCAAGAAATCAAAGTATAAACAGACATGGCTTATCCTGGGTCACTTAAAAAGCCTTTATTGGAAACAGAGGAATTCCACAGCAGTGACTGAAGGTTGGTGTGAATGCAAACCGTCCACATCCCAAGGGTTTGGGGCTTGAGACAAGGGGACAACACTCCCTGGCACCTCAAAAGGGGAGAAGTCAGAGATTTCTGCTTTTCTGCTTTGACAATGAGACAATGGGAGGACATACATTCAATGGAAGGTTATGAAATCTGAAAAAAATTGATTTTATTCACAGAATATATTCTTCAGCTATGACTTTACTTTGCTATTCTGCTTCTTAGAGATGCAGTCAACCCAAAAATATCAAATACTTATGAGCTAGCTACAATTGAGCAGAGAAAACCTTCTCCTGAGGAATATCCAGTGCATCAAGACTAAGAAAAACTGACAGATAAAATTAAGAGGAAATTTGGGATAACTCTTTCATATAATTATTTCCTAAACCATTTGTTGAAGTTAATCCTGAAATACTTAGTGACAGGCATTTTCAGATGTAGGATGATGGACAAAGAGGGGTTCTTGACTGAATTTAGGACAGCAGATTCTACAAGTTAAAAATATTCCACTTTTTGAATGGGATATTTTGCTGGAAAAGTCAGCATTGGCCCTTCTGGGATTTTTTCCCCTATTTATTATTGTCATTTCTGAAGGTAGGATTTAATGATTTAACGCCAGGAATCAGCTTTGCACCTGATTTATCTCATGGAGCTGTGTTTTATTATTCCCAACTGCCCTTTGGGATCAGTTTTACTGTGAAGTGAAACTGGACGAGACAGAACTTGAGAAGATACCCAGGAGCAGAAGACATTTCTCAGAGCACCAGTGAGTAAAGGGCTATTACAAGAAAGAAAGAAAGAGAGAAAAAAGTGTATTTACAAATGCTGAATACCCATCTAAAAGACAGCTCATTTCACTGAACCACTCCTGAAATTAAAATCTGCAAATGCTTAAGGCTATTCATGGAAGCGTTAAAGAGAAACACCCCTTTGTCCAAACAAACCAGTGCAAGAAAGGCATTAATTTGACTCACTAAGATGACAGACTTGCACATTGTATAACTTAAACATACATGATGGGGAATATATGGCAGGAAAAAGTGTACACAGAGTGTGCTGGGTGTATGGGAATGACAAGGACAAAGCAAATGGATATTTTAGTGGTGGCAGAACCACAGGAGGAGGCAGGATGGGGCAGGGTGGGGGGCAGAGCAGCACAGAACCACCACAGGATCCTGCCTGTCCACACTGAAGGCTGAAAGCTCAGCTACAGATTCCAGTTTTGGAATTCATTCAAGTGACAAAAAGAAAACCAAACCCAAAATCTTCAAGGAGTCCTGCAGCACCTTTCTGTGAGAAAAGAGCCAGCCAGTCCTGATACATTTGCCCAGCTGGGCTGAATATTCACTGACTGGAGCCACCAACACGTACACCCTAAAATCCACTGGGACTAAAGATATTTTATCTCCCTTCTTTCTTTCTTTCCTCTGCCATTGCCTTGCACTTTGCCAAGGCTCTAACCATGCTGTAAACCCTTGAAGGCAGCACTTGCACCTACTGGGTTGTGTACAGCCAAGTGCTCCATGGGAATGCTCAATGGGCTGCGATCATATTACAAACACAAAATCAGAAAATTTAATCAAACAAATTTTGATTACTGTAGTTTAATTAGTTATAACTAGTAATAATTAGTAAATGTGCTAATTGGATTCTTGAGGGGTTAAATCCCAATCTTTGCTAGATGGCTGTCATCACCATAATGCTTTTGTGCTTTGGAATTTAATGAATTTCGTGTATTCTCATAATCTCTTGTTGTGCAAACACTATACACCATGATACACATGACAGTGTTCCATGGAACACAGATTACCCAAGGTATTCAGATGCCTGATTTCTACTGATTTACATCAGAGCTTCAGTCCCCAGCAGAAATTTCAGAGGTCTCTTGCAGAGCTGATGGAAGCACTTCCTCTACATTTGACAGCAGTGAGGCAGAACAGGAAGAAAAGACATGGTGATGGCAGGCTTCTCACAGCACAGCTATGAAAATATCACTTGGTCACTAAAGCCCCAAAGTGCTGTGGCAGGGAAAAGAGAAAAAAGAATTTATGCTGCCATTTTGGAGTTTTGGTTTTCCTTCATGTGTTTTTTAAATCCCCATCCAGATATTGGTGAGGAAGGACCTATGTTTTCCTCAAGCTCTAGAAGTATCTAGGAAAGAGATGTCAGCCAAAAACAGAGATGAAAGATGGTGACTCTGCAGGCCTACAATTTTCTACAGCTTATCTTCAGTCAGAGTCTGTTTACAGCAGTTTTTTCAGTTTAAAAATTCTTAAGTGTCTCTCTTTGACACTACAGAGCAGTTGTGCTGGCAGACATAGTTTAAAGTGAATGAAAGGTTTCAGTTGGTATTTGTAAAAATAAGAAGGTCTCTGAAGCAACTGTGGGTATTTCCACCTTGATGTCTAACCCAAGAGCAGGAGTGCCGGTGTTGCACAATGACAAAAATAAACACGACCAGAGACCTACTGTTACTTAAATGTGGACAAGTTGGACCAGCTGTGTAACAGTCATTTCTTTTACAGTAATAAATGTTGACAGCAAAAATAAAAAATGCATTACTGAGGCATCATCAAATGAGCCCCATCATTACATGGAAACTCCGCCCTGTATAAGCTTGTCAAAAAGTGTTACTGTAATCCTTTGAGAAGCCTCCTCCTCAGGCAATGAAGAAAAAATGTTGAGGATCAGCCCAGAACAGGTGTGTTGTGCTGTAATGCCAGGATTTAATCACAGATCTCTTCACATTAATCTCACAAAGGAACTAACTCGGATCTATTCAGGCCCATCACGCCACACTGAGATGATTATTTAACTATCCAACTAAAGCAAGCAAGCTCACAGGGCGTTTAAAAATGGACATTCCAGGCCGTAGAATATTTTACAACTATTGTTTTCCTAAGCCCAGCACCAGGCATTGACACTTAAGAGGAACTGATACTCAAGAGGAACTGATACTACACACTCTTTTCAAAGTCAGTGCCTGAAAAATCTCAGTGCACACCTTGATGAACAGTGGCACAGCCTGGTTATCCCTGCTCTGAGACACCCTCTCTTGCTTACAGGAGAAACTCCTTAATGACCTTTATTCTCTCTGCAAAACCCCACTGCCTGAGCAGTAGCTCGGGTGTCAACTCCTGTAGTGGTGACCAGGGGAGAAAACATGGTTAGAAAAAGAAAATATGTGCATCAGATGCAGGAAATCACCAGTGCAGCTGCAGAATAACTCTGCATACACAGCTTGAGGTTGGACTTCAGTCCCCAGACCTGACTGCACTGGGAAAGGTGGGGCTGTATCCTGGCCAAGAGGTTTCACTGGTGATGGTCACTGAATCCACAACTGAATTATCCATTAGCCACTTCTAATCACAAGAGCCCTGTGAGCTCATCAGTGTTCTGCTAATCCAATTTTGCTGTTTGTGGCTTATTCTTACAGCAATTTTAGGAGCAAAATTATAAAAACAGACACCTAGACTGTATATGTACAATGGCACATCAACAGCATGGTCCAAAAGAGGCAGGAGGTTTCCAAAATGTCATCTGGCCAACACAGCAACAGCTCATGATTGACCCAGAACCCTGGAGAGGCAGGGAAAAGAATGGGACAGCAGGCTGATCTCCCTTGGAAACTTGGGAGAGAAAACAGGTGCAGAAGTTATACACCAGGATGTTGGGTTACCATGAGTACACATGTGCATCCCAATGCTTTTAAGGTATTTCTTTGGAGATTATGTAAGAGTACAACACAAAATCTAAAAATTAAATCCAACCGCTAGTTAAGTGATGGTATTTTAGCACTTGACACTAAAAAAATATGCAAGAGATTTGCCCCATTAAAATCTTATGAGGCTAAATTGGTAAATTTTACCAATACATGGATACAAAAGCACAGGATTTAGCTAAGCACACTATTATTGCCAGCAGCTAATGAGGTGGCTCACTCAGGTGAGGTAAGTTGGTAAAGCTGTTCTGAGCATCCCACCTACACCCCCAGCAGGTGCTCAGTGACAGGGAGCTGCCTGTAGCCACAGCCGCCATCAGCTGAACACCTGGAGCAGCAGCTGGAGTGGGACCAGTCCTCCTGTACACAAATAACCATCAGAGGGCACTGCAAAACACACTGTGCCAAAGAGGATTGTGCAATGGCTGTGCTGGAAGCTTTCATGTGCATGAGAATTTCAGCTGCATAAACTCACTCATTACTGGCTTCGTGCTGTCCTTTACAAATGTTTCCAGTTCTGCTTCTCTCTCACACACACTTCTGTTTACAGCAATGCTACACTGATGACTCCTCTTTTTAAAGCACAAAAGAATTTTCTGCTTATCTTCCTGTGGTTTTATGATGCCTTATTGTTGCTATTAAGAAAACAGTAACAGAAACCGGACTCTGTATCCTGTTTGCTATTGTAATATTTGGGAAAAACTTGCACCAACTGCAGTAAGATCTTAAGAAAGAAAAGGTGTTGATGTTTGAACACTTGAAGTTGTCAAGTACAAGGCTTACAAGAAAGCTACATGTTATGTAGCTAACCACAAAAAGGCAATATTTTGTTTTCAGGCTGAAGCCCTCTATTGAGTACAGACTGCTTGTCAAATACTCCCTCTCTGGAATAGTAATTTCATAAAGCAAGGTTATTTTTTGTTTTGAAAACTTCCTGCTTCAAAGGCAAAGTGTCTGAGATCACCTTTTCAGTGTGCTTGTAACGAGTGGAGCCAAGGTGTAAGTAAATATCCCATTTGTGTATAGAACCCATAGTGTCTGGAAAGCTGCCCCCAAAGTTTATGAAATTTTCCATCACTTTTCTGAATGTCAAAGTGTGTTAGAAAAAGCTCCTGTTGGGAAGAAATGTCACTGGTGCTTTCAGTGACAGAAAAACAAAAGACTACAGAAGAATTGGACAAAGGTAGATATTGGAGAAATGTATAAAAATCGATTTTCCATTCTCCCTGGATAGGAAGGGCACTTGGGGAAAGAAACCAGGAGTCAACAATCCATGGACAGTCACTGTCACTGCTCTTGGCCACCCAGGGAAGGACAAAGAGCAGCCCAGGACAGGAGCCAGTTCCTGGTTCTGGGTCTGATGTCCTGTTCCTCTCCTATCACTTCTACTTTCTTCCCCTATCCCTTGTTTGCTCCTATCTCTCTGACTTTATGTGCTTTTGTTTCCCTCAGTTTTCTTCCTTTTTATCAGCTTGTATAGTTTTTAATTCTGAACCTCTCTTGGAGCTCATCTGTGATGTAAATTTCACCTTCTTACTAAAGCATTAAAAAACCTCCCATACTCAAGACACTCCTGTTAAAATGCAATAAAAAATTTAGTTATATTTTGCCTTGGATTTTTGTTGTAATCCTCATATTTAAATTTGTGTTCAGTATTAACAAAATTAAAGTCGATTTCTTTACCAATGAATTACAGGTAACATAAATAAAGAAGAAAAAGTGAATGACAGATATTGTGCAGATAATGTGCCTTCATATTATAGTCAGTACTAATGAGATACAAGATTTAAATGTGAAGAATGTGTTTTGTGAATTATTGTCAATCAATGTCTATACAACAGGATAAGAATTATCTTGAATGGCAACACACCTATTATTACAAATTCCTAAGAACTTCATTACTTAAAAATGTCACTCTTAATTTATAGAGTAACAGATAAAGATCTTTCAGCTGTGTAACTCACTTTGTCTGCTTCTGTGTAATTGAAACACTGGTTTTGAGAAGTCTTGTCATCATTTATGCATTCTGCATCATTCTGAGTGGTGGTTCAGTACTGGTGTACTGGTTGAAGTTGGTTTCAGCTCCCTTTTAAACAGACATATCCCACTTAAGACATATTAATCTATTTTTGTTTTCTACCTATGACTTGGAGCTGGTCAGTGGCAAAAAATCTGATAATTTGCCTTGTATGAGCATATTAAGCTCTATAATATCACTATAATCTAACCAGTCACTGGTCACTAATGTTCAGAAAAAGGAAAAAAACTGAAAATGACAAGACCAAAAAGGAGGAGTTGTTCTGAGAGACCCAAATACACAAAGGAGACTTTACATTTTTAACTTCTGACAATGGAAGAGACACTAAAATACATCATACCCCACATCCACTGGCTAAAGAAACATCTGGTTAATTTACATCCCCAGTGATTAGTGGAAGCCAGGAGGTATCTGCAGCAACTTTCAGTGCTCACCTCATCCTTTATGTCTTCCTGCTGCTGGGCACTGAAGATCTCCATTGCAGCCATCAGCCTCATCATTAGCTCATCCACTGTTGTGTTACCTAGCAACAAAGGAAGATAGCTGAACTTCATTTCATTAAAGTTATTAAACAAAAAAGAAGTCATTTTAGAATTAATCCATGAGAAATAGCCAGACTAGGAAAAAAAAAAAAAGACAAGAGTAGAAAATGCAAATATCTCAGTAGAAGGCTTTCAGTTCACCTTTTACTGAAAACTCAAAATTATTTTTACAAAGGTTGATCACAGGTTAAAATTTCAGATGGTGCAAATCTGAACAATTGCTTTTATGCTTGCATAAATTAACTCTATTTTGTCTTTTAGTCACTGATGTTAAAGGAAAGCAGTAGATCTGGGATTCTCTTATGTGAAATTGATTTTACAGTTTTAGAATTCCCAGGGAGACCAAAGCAACTGCCAAGTCAGGCAACACAAGGTAGGATATTGGCAGCAGCATCCAAGTGGACTGGTTTAAAACAATTGTAAACCCACAAAACAATGACTGAATAGATGTGACAAAATAGATCCATGTTTTATTTGGACACAACTAGTAATAAAATTTCAAATACTACATTTTCTTCAGTCTATTTACTTCTCAAAAAACTTGCAAAGCTACTGAAGTGGAAAATTCTGTCATCCATGTGTGTATCATGAAATAGAACACATCCGTAGGAAAACAGATCCCTCCCCATGGTTTCCTTCCAGCATGCTTCCAGTGTTCATTAAAACTGAAAGATTACTTTAATTTCCTATCAAGATGCATTCTTTGGTTTCTCTTTCTAAACTGAAGACTAAACTACCCATTAAAGCCACTTGTCATAGTAGTTAAAAGATCTGAAACCATGAGAAATGGTCAAAAACTATGAAGTCCTAACATCTGCCAGCCTTAACAGCTGTTGGACCCCAGCAGAACAAGCACCACTAAAGAAAACAAGACTGTCCCCATAGTTTCCAACCCCAGGAAAAAAAGTAAAAATCAAAAGCAAACTAAGACAGTCTGCATTTCAATAAACACCAATGGGGTCTTAGGTTTCTATATAGTTGTATCTCTTCTGTCAACATGCCTTCTCACCCAGCCCTGAAAGGCCCTCATTGTTCCCCTTTCTAACATTTGCTACCTTAGCAGAAAATGTTATCCCACATGCTACAACATGCAGGACTTCAGAGGATACCATTCATTGAGGCAGTATTGTTAAAAGATACCAGTGTCCCCATTCCTGGGAAAATAACAAGCAGAGATTGTGTGATTTTTGCTAAAGGATGAATTTAAGTAAGGCTACAATAGGTGGTTGTTTTAGTTTAGTGCAAAAGATTGCAGAAAACCTCACAAATCATTAAAATTTAACTCATGCCATTAAATAATCTGAATTAAACTGCATTGTATTATGACTTTGAATTGCTGCTAAAGGAGTTAAGTAATTTAAGTCAGTAACACCGCTGACCTCAGTGGGATGGGAAAGGTTCTGAACTGTACTGCAGAGTCAGAAAACTAAGCTATTGATAAGACTATTTCCATGAAATAACCTATGAAACCTATGAAATATGTTTTATAAATTGCAGGCATTCATATTATGAATTAGTGTTGTGCTGTACCTTGCACTGAGGAGACAAAATCCATGCAAAAAGTAACCATTTTGTCCACTGCAGATTCCTCAAGAAAATTATTAATCCCAGATGCAAAAAGAAACACTAATGCTTGTCTGCAAAAGGCAGGATTTCCTGAGGCTGAATTTCCTCAGGAAAATGAGATTACAATAAAGATTGCCAGATATAAGCAATAAAAAAATGAGGACACAGTGTCATGAAGGCAAACTTGTGGAGAAAGCAGAAGAAATGAGAGGCAGCCATTCTTTGATGTGCTCTGATTTGAAGAGTTACTGAGAACAGCAGTCAGAGGGCAACACTCCACATCTAAGTCACCTTGCTGTCAGTGAAATCAGAGGAATGGTTACACCAGAAAGAACTGCTCATGTAAGCCAGAAAACTTCATTTATGTGTGATTGTATTAGGAATTTCAATCCTGACCTGATCAGGGGGTCTTGATGCTGCAGGCAGGTCTGAAGAAGCAACTCATGTCCAAATATTAGCAACAGGAGCTCAGGTATTAACAAGGAACTACACATAAAGAACCAAATGCATTCTGGCACTATGCAAAAAGTGCAGCCAGGATCTTCTGGAAATCAGGAATGTATCTGGATATTATTTTGGAAAACTAAGTGTAGCTCCTTATTTAGGAAATTTAGCTTCCACTTAAAAAATAAAAGAAAAATGTAAACTATAATTCTACTCCAGTCATGGCAATTCCAATCTCTAACACTATGCTAATTAATACATTTATGAGTAGTAGATATTATACCCTGGCAACTTAAAGTGTGTTTTGTGTAACAAATTGATATTCTGGACATCTTAAAAGAGAAACAGTTAGCAAAGACCTCTTATAACAGTTTCAATACCCACATAAGGAATACCTGTAATCTAAAGAACTGTACCTTGTATTACATTCAACACTTCATTAGATGATCGTTTTCCCATAATAATTAGGAAAAGTGGAAACTGGTCTGTCTTCTGAGTTCGAATGGTTTGGGCTACAACACTGCCAAAATGTCTAGTGCACATTGTCAGAAACCTGGTGGGGGAAGAAATAAATAGTTAACATTGTAGAGGATCTTTTGAAGTGAAGTTTAAAAAAATAATTATGCAAAATTCAGCAGTTTAACTGCATGTTACCTACTGTTTAACACACTCTGCATTCAGTTCTAGAGCTCTATAACTAAATTATTATAATATTTATAAACATGATAGAGTCCAGGCTGTCTAAATTAAAACAATTAACAGTTGCTCGAGACAGTGATTTATTTCATGGAGAATTCCATTTCCTGTTACACTATGTGAAGACTATAATTCAAAACTACTCCCCAAAATAATCATGCTGAATCAATTGTTTAAAACTTCTAAAGAGAAACTAAGTAGAGCAACAATCTAATAAACATGGCGAAGTACAAAAATAGTAAATTTCATATGAAAGCATAATTTAAAAATGAAAGATCAAGAAATTGGTTTTATCAGTCACAGAATTAAAACATGGTACTTCAGAATTGTATTTTCTTTTGTACCAGTGCCCTGCCAGTGACACACTTAGCAGTGTGGTCTAAAAAACAATAATTCTAAGCTTTTGACCAAAAAAAAGCTCTTAGATATTAGCATACAGAAGTCTAACATTAGTATTCTTAACACGATCTTGAATAAATGAAAAAACTGATAAAGCTTTTCTCTTCCATTAAAGGACTGTTTGAAATTAGCATTTCTTTCAAGAGAAAAGGGTAGCTTATGATATGTTTTCAGATCTGATGGTAAAAAGTAAATGTCATAATAATAATGAATTATGAAAGACCAAATGCAAATATAGAATGCTTTAATAAGATCCAATTTAATAAAGTCTGTAAAAATAATGGACTTTTAATAACACGGGTCACAAAAGGCAAAACAGTGGAAATTCTGAGGACTAGCCACTGGTAGAGGCTTATTAATTCTTAATTATGTTCATGAAAGGCAACTTAAATCGTGTGTTTTCTTATGCCTTATGATAATATTTTAGGTAACAACTACTCTGAAATGTATGCTCTAACTGAGGAGCAAAGTCCCATTGTCACATGCATTAGAAGCCAAGTCTATTTGAAAAGACAAACTGCATTAAAATGTCAAGTGCTCCAAGTAATTTCTTCTCAAAGATACCGAAAAGATTCAAAATTGTGACTTTTTTAATCAATATATATATATTGTATCCAATAAAATGGCTAAAAATTGTTAACTCAGACAAGTATAGCATTGGGCTTATTTGAGGCACCTGGAGTACTAAAAAAATCTCAGAGAGAATTTGGATGGAAGGCAATGGGTGGGGGTGGCAAGCAAGTATTTCAAAGCCATAAGTGTTACTCCCTGATTCTCTGGATTTTTCAACTCAGAACAATCAGCCACAAAGAAGACATCAAAAAGCTGAACAAACTCTGCTATATCAGAAACAGCGACACAGACACGCAACATCTGGTAAGGATAAAACAGCATCTGTAAAGTCTGGACAGATCAACTCTTCAGATAAATAATGGCTTTTGATGTTTTCCTTTCAAGGTGGGAACAGGTAAGTGAAATGTTGGCCTCACAGAAGTCAGTGGTGATCCTCTACAGCAAAATGAAAATTACTTATGTGAGTTCAAGGTTTCACCCCTGGAAGCAATAGACAGAGGACAATTGAACTGAATTCCTAGACTTGTGTATCAAAACTGTTTAACAGTCTTCAACACAGCACAGAAGAACAGTACTCAAGTTTCATGGAAAACCAAAATACTAAACTGGAAGTGAAGAAGTGCTGTAGAGAATAATGCTAGAAGGAACAAAACTAAAGAGATTCCTACAGTGCTAGTTGTACTAGTCAAAGGTGCTGGTTTGTTAATATTTTTTTTTTAAGTCTATTTTGTATTTAGTCAACCAATAACTCAGTCCAAAAATATGCTTTTGTAGGTATAGGTTTTGCATGCAAAGAATTCTGAAAGAAGAATTATTTTTTTTCCCGTTTTCTGCCTTTACTGATTTTGTATTTGTAGACCTTTTTACTTTTAGATTCATAACCAGAAAAAAAGGGAAAAAAGTCCCCTCCATGCTAATATTTTCTCTTAGGAGTGAGCACGACCAAAACAACTTGGTGCCATATCCAGTATCTTACTCTGTACATCACTTACAAGGGAGTTTTTCACTTTCATCTAAACAGAAATGTGCCAGATTTCTCAGTGGCATCTCCAGAGCTGCCAAAAAAGGGCCTGTGGAGTCCATCAAAGAGAGAGATGTCCCTCCAGGGAAAAGGGTTGCATCTTGCACACTGTAGTGTGCTCCTGGAATGTGCAGAGGCACACTTGGTGCTACATTTTGAATACTTCTTGTATGTTCCAACAAAAAAAAATAAAAAATTGCAAGCTCTCATTGCTTTTCTTACCCTCTCCCCAGCAACTTAATGTTATTTAACAATTGTTTTAGCAAATGTTTAGTGCACCTAAGGTCAAATTCTCTTCCATAAAGAGAGAACTCGGCTCTCAAATATACGGAAAAATGCATTCAAAATAAATACTAAAAAATTCATAGTATTTTAGATCTTCATAGTATTCAAAGTATTCTAGATTTTCTTTACTTTCTGTAACAACAGAAATAACCAAGATCTGGTTATTTGTTACAGTCTCACTCATATAAATTCCTGAAGTTACTTTTTATTTCTATGCACTGAAGGGAAAACTTTGGAAAAGTTTCCTCCTACAATGAGGCCCTTTGGCACATGGTACCCACTATACTTCTCGGAAAGGACTTTTTAACAGAACAGAAAGGCTGCACTGGAGATGTTTTTCCTGTATGTTTTTAGCCTAAGGTCCTCCTCAAAAATCAGCAGCAGCAGAAAATCTGACAATCTCTTCTAAAAGACCTATTTCCCTTCAGAACACAAAGTGGATGACTTTGGGCCAAAAAAAGTGTGATTTATTTATGACTAGATAATTCCCAAAGCCAACCCTTAACAGCCTTTAACATTTCAGAAATGAGTTTGGAAAAAAAGTAACTTCTTTGTTGAGCATTAGGAAAACAATTATGAATATTAAATATGCAAGGTTTCTGATTATTTTTAATAATAATTATATAATGTGCAAAGTCAACATAAGACTCATTAAAATGTTAATGTAAAAATAACATTTTTGTATTAGGTATTTACATTTTTAAAAGAGTAAAAGCTGAGGTCCTGAATTGGCATATTAAAATAATCTTGCTCTCCATAATTCAGAGTTACTGCCTTACCCACATTGGTAGGGTTGTACCTCAAACACAAGGAGCAGCAGATACAAGGCATGTTTTAAAGATATATACAGCAGCCTAAATCGAATTATGTGGGTGTCACCTTCAGGATCCACATGCTAAACACCTGATTCAGATGTTAAAAAGCAGGATTTTACCCACTTTATGCAAAAGTAAAGCCTACATGTGTGGGTTATCCATCTCCTCCTAAAACATGGAAGATCTGACTCCCACCCTGAAAGGCTCAACCAGATTAGAGAAATACTTCCCAACCCCATTCAGTGTAAACCACAGAACTCTAGAAACCCTTTAGTCCATCCTTGGCAAAGTCACTGGTGAAAGTATAAATAAAATATAACTCGACCCCTTGCTAGAGCACCGCACAAAGAATGGAACACACAAGATGCACTTTCACCATCACCCATTAAGTACTCTATGATTTCCTAAGGAAAATCCAAGGCTTGCCACGGGTAGATTTAATATACAGATGAAATAATAGCCTAGATAAGAACAGACAGTGTGTTTGGTTGCTTTACAGATGTTGGTAAAGTGGGAGAAGCTAGAAGCACATCAGAAGTCAGAGAATTCAGATTAATCTTCACAAGTCGAAGAATCATCCTGACAAGTAAAACACAATTCTGTAAGGTCAATGAGAGTCTCCAAACTGGAGGAAAGATTGCACAAATACAGCAGAAGAGACAAGCAATAAGAGAATACAACCAAATCCTTCCTCAAAACAGCCCAACAAATCTGTCTTGACCACCTGTTCTTCTGCCTTCACCTCTTTTGCACAGCACACAAAAAAGTTTTATTTTTTCACCTTTTCCATTCAACAAGCTTAATCAACCAGGTTGTAGTTTGAGTACAGTGGGATAGAACATTCTTTGAGATTTTGTTTTAGAGTGGGGACTTGAAACATATGCTTACAAATCTATCAGTTTAATTAATTCCTTGGGTATAATAACTATTTTTCCCAGATGACCTTAAAACATTGCTAAAGGACTGAAAATCTTGATAACATCAGAGAGGCTGCTTTCTATTTATAGTTGGCTATTATAGACACCCATATCTTCCTAATCACGACCCGATCAAAATGCATTCTCTGCTGATTTTCAGTTTTCCAAATTTGGACATTTTTAGATTACTAACATGAAATTACCTTGAAGCACATAAATATTTAAGCAGGGATAGTTTACCTTTTCTGGTGGGTGTATAATAAACAGTTTAACCATCATCTATTTACAGGCTGTTTTGTTCTCCATCTAAAGAGACAATCACCTTTTATCCTTTCCCTTTTTTTCCTTCGTTTCAGTGCTATTAGGAAACTATTCACAAGTGCAACCCTGAACAATTCCATGCAGTAATTATGACTAAATGACAAAGAGATGCGAACAATTACCGAGTCCATTTTGAAACCCTACACTAATAAAGTCATTAGATGCTGCCCTTGCCATGAGCCCTCTAAAAGCTTCTGAAGTTACAAGAACACACGGCATTGTTCAGTGGGACAATTGCTGCTGGCAGAATGCAAACCTTGAGTTAAACCATGCTGCAAATTGATCTTGACATTCTGTTAAGACCGCCACTAAAATCAAAAGCAAAGGAGAAAAGGAGAAAATGAGCGGGTGGGATGTAATCATGGAACAGAAGGGTTCCCTCCTCACCTTCTTTCCTCTTCCTCCTCAAAACAAACCATACAGAAAATGACAAACTCGCCTGGTGTTTGAGAACCTTTATTTTTAAAACATTAATTAGACTTCTGACCTGTTTTTATTGACTGGCACTGTATTGCTATTAAAGTAAATTAAATAAAAAATTGCAGAATACAATAGAAAAGGTTTTCACACCACTCTGTGAAACCTGTTAAGGATTTAGTGCCTGAAGAACACGTCCAACAGTTTTGCAAGCAACATATACAGAATCTGTGGTCACTCCTGAAGAGGCAGTGAGAAATTAACTCACCTCCTCCCACTCTCACAGACCCCACACCTGCAATATATTTGCTGAAGGATCAAATGGGATTGGGGAGTTGGAGTAATATGGTCAACTGGTCTTCATCCAGGCATGCATCATTCAGTAGGTTAGAATTAAGGGTCAGCAGCTGTGAATATGGCTAATCACTTGATGACGGAAATTGCAGGTGAAGACAACCTGCTGCTGAGAAGCACTTTAGTGAATTAACTCTTTCCTAAGCTTAAGCAAAGTGAAAAACTATAATTTGAACATTAAAACTAACAAATACCTCTCATCAGAGCAAAACTGGCAACACCTTGAAATACGGTGCCCAAGGGCAATGATATCAAAAGCTAAAAAGCTGCTACAGATTTTTGAGTCGCTGTCTTATGGTTTTGGCTTTGCTTAACAAACACCATGTGTGCTGGAAAGCTCTTAATATTATGCATTATCAGTGTTTGTAAATGCTGTGTGTAGAAATATAAGGTGTGTGTGCATGTGTGTGTATATACATCACTATACATCTTTCCTGGATACAAATATATTAATGCACATTAATGAATTAAGAAAACCAGTTAGGCACGTGTTTGCACAAACATACACAACTCTCATGCACATAATTGTATTAGAACAATGCTATTGACCCAACTCTTTGAAGTAAAAAGTGCCAGAAGTAGAGCAGTTCATGTCTGGCTCTCCTGCTTGTCCATCCCAGAATCCCTCTGGAAACCTGAGGAGTTGCCCAGCCCAAGCCATGGCCCAGAGCAGGTTGTGCTTGGCCTCAGTGGCAGGGCCAGAACTGCCAGCACCACTGCAGCCAAACCCCACTGCCATCCCTGACACCTCCCCCCAAATTTCTGCTGTCTGAAGGGCCATAGTAGCAATCTTCACTGCAAGCAGTTGAAAGGAAACTATGATTTTTAAGCTCATGATTCCACCAAATTGAGTGGAATATAACAAGAGCTAAAGTTAGAGATATATGTGTAGCTTTGTGGCCTTTTTCCTCTTTTGACAGGAACAGATCACAGGAATATTTCAAAGAGTTGCTCCTTAAATTGAAGTCTAAACTGTAGGAGAGAAAGATTTCATGTATGCTCCTTAACAGTAAAAGTCACATTATTTTCCTTAATGAAGGCTACTTATTTTATTTCCCCTTTAGTATAATGCTATTAAGATTAATGAAAAAATTCATAATCACTGAACTTACTCAAACTGCTCCCTTCACTGCAAACCTGATGTCAGAGGCAATTAAAACCCATGGAAGCCAAAAGAAACCTTCCTCTCAACTTTATTAACTAGACTTCTCCTTCATTTTGACAAAATAGCAGTCCTGCATGGCTGCAGAAAGAAATTTTTAGTATCTAACTCCCAAAGTTGTAATGCTTATGCTCTTGCACTGCTGCTGGCAGGTACCCAGTGCTCTCACAGCATTTTAGTCCTACCTACAGACTCTCCTAAATTTGTTGGAATGGAGATGATTGAAGATTCCAGAAGAAATGTGGTATTGTACAGTAATGCAGGTTTTAAAGCACATTCCTGTATCAGTGTCAGCTGACAAACATTAAAAGTTGGGGAAAATGACACAAATTTGGAGCTGGTTTTGTTCTACAGTGTTCAGGATGGACCCTCATTTCATTAATGAGAAAATTGGAAACAACTATTAGGACTAATTTTGGAATAGAATGACATCCGTGGATCAAAACATTCAGAAGAGTTTTTTGGCTTATACAAGGAAAGTCTTTATAGCTGTTTGAATTTACTCTGCCATTCCACAGTACTGAAATCATGACTTTATTACTGATACTAAGCTGTCCCTGTAAATCAAGTGGGCCTGATTCCTCTGCTGTCCCACCCTGGCTTTTCCAGCATTTTTATAATGCAATTGGAGGAGTATAAATTGCTCTTGGGCTACACCAGCAGGCAAAACCCAGTTCCTCCTGTTGTTGCTGTTGTCTTCTCAGCATTCAAATAAAAAGCTGCATTTAACTGTGCTCATAGGTCTAGAGAACAGAATGGGCTCCAACACCACTGTCGCTGTGTCACTGAAGGGTAGTGACTGAACAGAGGGACTGAGTATTTATTTATGGGAATGCCCACAGTGCATTGGCACTTTCCAAAGGGAGAAGGAAGCATCATGCCCCCTCTGAAGAAATCAGAGTCTAAGGAGCAGGATGTGACACTAAACACAACCGAGAAATTATTCTAATTCAAGCCAGCATGCCTTGTTTACCCCTTACTATTTTTTGACCTCACTGTTAATATGACAGTTTCTTTGTTGTTGTTAACAGAAAGCAAAAAAATGAAGGCTTAAAAACCCTATCGTCCAGCACAATCAGGGACTAAGTTCATTGAGAGCAGCTATAAAGCCTTAAACAAGCCCTTTATTTTGTGTTTTAAGAAGTGTCATAAGGAGTTAATAGGACACAGCTGTACAGGCTCTTTCTAACAAGCAGCTTCTGTCGCTTTGGTCACCACAGGTGTCTGTGTAACCTGCAAACTCTTATTACTAGTGTATCAAAGTTGTGCTACTTAATAGATTTCTTTAGTAAAACACAACAAAGCAATTACATGGCTGTTGATCGTTAGTCATAAAAAACCCCTCAAACACAGTTTTTCAAAAGAAACTACACTGCAATTTTTTGTCATTGTAAAATAAAAGAAACTAGAGAATTAAATAGAAGAGCAGACAATAGAACAGCAGGTAGTCAATTGAACTTAGCCACTACAGATGGTTTAGAAATAGTGTTTCCTTCTACACCAACTTGTGGGATAAAAGAAAAGGAGGAGTCTCCTTACTGCCCATGAATGGCAATACCAAAAGACTTAAGCAACTTTCCAGTCTATGTATTTGGTCCTATGAATGAACCTAGATGTTTCTTTTTCCTCTCTTACTTTTTTTTCTTTTTCAGAAACTTTTAATCTGTTTTTGCAACTGCTTTTTTCCATAACCTTTTACACTTCTCTAGAATAACTCAAACTAGAAACATTGCTGCTGATCCCTTCAACGACAAAATGCAGAAGGTCAAGTGAAGAATTCCTGAGAAACACAAAGTGTCATTTAAAAAGCACATTAGAAAAAGAGACTATTCCATTCTTCAAGGTCACTTCAGTAAAGAAATATTAACTATAATTTACATAGTGAAGACTAGAAATGCATAAATGCTCTATTCTAGTAATCCACAAGAGAAAGAAACATAAATGTATCATTTTCCTTGCTCAATAATCTCTTGAATTTTGTAAAGAAGTGGCAATCTTATTCCAGGCCAAATGACTATTGCATCTTTCAGTCAAAAATTAGAATAACTCTAAGTACAGTAATATACTTAGGATATCCTGATAAGACATGATCAGTCATCTTCTAGGTAAATAAAGGTAATGAAATAAGGTCCAGTCAGAGAACCAAACAAGTCTGATTTCTAAATGTTACTATAATAATAATAGCATTACTTTCAGTAGATCATGATCAACTGATAAATAACTAAAGAAGAGAAAGGCCTTAGTATAACACTAAGAAAATTTGTTAGTAATCTACAAAAGTTGTAGAAGGAGGTGGAATCTACAGTTTTAGTTTCTTTACTCATCAGCAAAATTATGGTCTCTCTAAGACATAAGATAACTTATATTATATTAAAACCAAAATATCTGAACATTCCCAAAGGAATGTTCTGTAAGAAAACTGTAGTTCAAAAAAGTTCATAGGAATTAAATATTCATATAACATTTTGCATAATCTGTTCTTAATACTAATTTATCACATTAATGTTATTTTTTAAATAAGATTTTCATTAACATGAAAGATTTTCATTAAGCTCTCAAGCAGTTACACCAACATACACACAATTAATGCCATGCAATGTTATGGCACTGCAGTGCATAAGTGTGAAAGCAGACGTTTGAATATAGAATCATGTTTGAAAATAAACTGAAAAAGAAAGGAAATAATTTCTTCAATTACTTTTTCCTGCATAGGAATAAGAAGTCACTCTGTGATGAACACAAGGCCAGCCCAATTCTCAGTGAATGCCAGCCAGCACAGCTCCATTGATCAGCTGAGATTGAGCATGAAGTTTTAGGTCAAATAGATATAAAGCACCACAAGATTAGATAGCCAGAGATAAGGGCCTTCCTGAGAAAAGCTGCTCCACTGAGAGTCCAAAGAGTCTCACCTTGCTCTGTTTGCTTCTTTTGTCATGTCCCATGCCCAGGTTATGAAGTTCTGACTCAGGTAGGAGACAATGGATTCAGCACAAAGCATTTGTGAGCAGAAGACGTTGGTTAGTACACTTTCATCATGGTGGAGGTAGATAGCAAGAAGCTTTCTCTGGAAAAAAATGTGACAAGAGATGAATGAAAAGTTCCTCAGACAATTTACAATTTAAAGTTGCTGCTGCAGATTTGTGTTTTAGTACTCACAATGGGATTTATCAAGGGTGACAAGTATCTCAACACAAGAAATAATCAGTGGATTTCAAGTCAAATGGTCCATCCCTGCAATTTTTAAATATTCTCAATGCCTCCTAATATTCTGAATACTAAAATACAATATATTATGTGCTTAGAACATGAAAAGGACAACAAATGAAAAACAAAAACCTTATTAACAGACCTAAGAAATGAGTGAACTTTTTTGGCTTGTTGCCTAACAAAAACAACATTTCTGTGAACAAGGAACATTGTCCAGCCTCTTGACTGGACATCATCTACCACAAAAACCAGTTATAAACAACCTGAAAAAGATGATAGTGCATTGCTATCACCACCTCTGTAGCCAAAAAAAAAGAGGCACTACATGTTGAGATGGTGTCTATGGTCTCTTGAAACAAAATATTCTGTGCTGTTCTTCTGGAACCCTATCAAGTAAAACTTGAGCTTCGCTGCCAGCAGCTGCGTCCCCATGAAAATCTCAGACCACCTTTTGGAAAACAAGTCTGTGTGCATGTAAATATAGAAAGCAGGCTGCAAATACACAGGGAAACTATGAGCTAGCTAAGGACTGTGATTCTCCAACTGGCATCCAATGAATTATAAATAAAATTCAGAAAATTACAGCTTTCCATTCCCCCATACCCATATAAATTACTTTATTTTAAAATAGTACTTGAACATATTTGCTGAGATGATGCGGTGCTATTTTCAGACTTTTCTTTAAAGTAATTTCAAATCTCTTCATCAGAAGTAACAGTGAACCCTAGATATTGATGTGTATTGATATAGCAAGACATGGGATGCAATTTCCAGATAAGCTGTCTTTGCAGAAAGCCCCTGTAGGGCTCTCGCCTCATATACTGGCTTTGGATAAAATTTAATGACTGTTTATAAAAGGAACATTTGAACATTCGACTTTGGGAAAGGGATTAGTAATTTGCATTACTGTTTGTCTAATTTAATTTAAATGTTCTTCAGAACCACGTACACATGTGCCAGGAAGGGCCATTAATAAGCCCAACATGCAGAGATCCATATAAGTGCAGCCAACAATGTTGACTGAAACTAAACTTGAAAATCCAGGGCACTGATGCACAATATCATGCAATAAAACAGCATTTCTGTGGTGATATTTAATTTAAAAAGAAGAAAGAGGCAGGGGAAGATCAGGCACTGTCTGTTTTTGAGGATCAGCCGTTCTGCATTTCAAAGCGTCGATCCCTGCAATATCCAGGTTACTGTGCTAGAATCTCGACTATTATATAGCAGTTGTAAGAGAGGGAGGGCAAAGATGTGTTTACTCAGTGATTAGGGCCTTAGAATAAGCCTCTAGCTCCTAGAGAGACAGCTCACCACTTATTCATTTGGACCAATTCACAAAGCCTAGAAAGATTAAACATCCATGCTGAGAAGACAAGCGAATGCAGACGGTGAAAAAGAAATAAAAATTCTTTAAAAACTCTGAGATGACTTCATTATTTTTTCCACAAGGAAACTTTAGGAAAGTGTTTAGTTAGAGAAAAACCCACATTGACCTCTCTCTAAACCCTTAATCTTTCCTTTGTGGTGGCACTGCTTTGTGGTAAGCGGATGGCTTTGCTCTCCTCTTTTCACTGGGAGCGGACAGAAAAAAAGGCTCTTGAGAAACACTTTTACTTCCAAAGAAACAACCCCATGAAACTGTTAAATATGAGATTCCGTACAACAGAATGTTTCAAAATATGTACAGTTTTAGGCTTAAAGATTTAGGGACAAATTTCAGTAAACAGAACAGGCACGAACACAATGGAGGTTTTCACTGAGTTACTTCCCAAGGGAATGTAATTTTTGTTGCATCAACAAATCTCACCATGCAAAGACTAAACTCCATCACATATAAAAGACTGTACTTGTATCTGATACCTCATCCAAAATGTTAAGGGTGGGCACAGGCATGCTGCTATCATAAATGCCAAGAGGTAGCAGGAGAACTGAAGTGCTAAAACATTATTTTGAAAAATATTCAAAAAAAGCTGGAAAAATATTCAAAAAAAGCTTGGAAAAATGCATGATTGCAAAAGGCTCACAGCTTGAAGTTTGTTGTTGTTGCTGCTGTTGTGTGGGTTTGTTTTCATGTTTGTTTATTTTACTAACCCAGGGTAGCACATATTTATAAGCAAGTTTTGGTTGTGTTTATTTCAAGCCTTTGAAAAATCACAGCAAATTCTAGGATTCTATTATGACTAATACTGGGTATTTTGAAGTCAATTTTGAACATTAAAACAGCCTTACAAAACTGTTAAAACAGTCTCAAATTACACAAAAGAAGCCTACTAATGGAGCACTAGACTGTTCTGAGATGGGTTTTTCAAAAATGTGACTCAGAGGTTATATAATTAGCATGAAATTTTTAACAAGGCAAAAAAAAAATAAAACAGGGAAAAACTTTTACTAGTCCCTATAAAGGTATGGGATGCCAAAAGGTTTTAAGCCCTGAATACCTGAAGGACTTCCAAAGACCTTAGGACTTGAGGAACTTAAACCACCGAGGGATGCATTTTTTAGAGTATGTGCATGCTGAAGACCAGGCCTTTGAAAGCATCAGAGAAGTTAACACACTTTGTAAAGAATTAGAAGAAAAGTTGTCACTGAGGCAAAAACCCACATATCTTGAGGTGACTAAATTGGCATCAGTGGGTAATGGGATTTCTAAGCTTCTCAGCCAGTTCCTAATACTGTGAGTAACTCAGGTAACTCAAAAGAATATGAACTTGAATGGGAATAGGAATGCAATCATAAGGGTCAGAAAGACCACAAACCTGAATGGTTATTTCTGAATCTCAGGTTTACAAGTTCAAGTAATGACTGAGACAGAAAAGTTCACGATGTAACAGCTGCTAGAAGCATGAATGTTCTGTCAGACTGGTAGGCTAACAAATCAAAATCTTAATTTTTTCCTCCAGGTTTTATGCAGTGAGAATTAAATGGGATGGATTTACATTTCTTTAAGTCTTTAAAGTCCACAATCTGAATCACCTGTCCAAGGTGATCTTAGAGCTCATGGGGCCTTGGACACAAGCTACTTTACCTAGCCTTGTGGAAGACATCTGAAAAAAACTGTACCACACAGGTTCCTAAAGTAGGAGTGAGGTGATCTCTGTAAACTTCTGATCCCACATTTTGTATTAAACGTGGCATAAGACATCCCCAAACTAGCTTCTAAATTAATCTTCCTGTAGTTTTACCTTTCAGTAAAACATCTAGTCTCAAAAATCCATCAGTGATGAAGAATCCCCAGGAGCCATGGTAGGGTGTTCAAACAGCTACCCACTCCCAGGTAAAGGTGTGTTAGAGCCTGCTTTGGTCTACTTTCATCTTCCAACCATTTGATCCTATTATACTGTTGTGTCTCCATTTCAATCAATTGCACCTGTAGTGGTATCTTACATAATGCAAATAGTATCCAGTAATTAACACCAAACTCAGGTAAGATCTATCATCACAAGCTTTGAAAGAAGAGAAAATGTAGAGTGAGGCAGACAAGTTCAAAAAACTTCCATTATTTAGTATCAAATACAGAGGAGAGACCCATACCTGGGAGCAACCCTCCAGATATGAAAGATGAGGCTACTCTTTAGATATGGAAAATGAAGGGTCTGCAGGCAAATAGTGAAGCTACTAAAGTGGTATGTTGTAGCAGAAATTTCTAAACAATAGTTATCCACAAATTCAGAAATAATTTACAAATTAAAGGACAGAACTGCTAACACACATCAGGCAAGGCTGGAAAGAAAATGGTGACTAACATGGGACTAAACTGGAGTTTATGTACTGATATTTGCCAGAGTGCAGCTGCTTCACTCTTCCTGAAAAGCCAGAATTATACTTCTATACCTGTCCTCCAGTTTCAACCAGACCATGTACATTAGTGGTCAGGTTATTTATGTTTAATCAGAATCTGTAAAGTGGTAATTCTTTCAGCTGCAATCTGTAATAATTTCAGTATAAACTTATTTAGCTGAAATAATAAGGGACATTTTTCTGAGTCACACAGATAAAAATGATGCTACAGAAAGCCCAGTATGAAGGAATATTCTGCTACCACCAAGGAAGAGGGGGAAAAAATAGCTTTTATTTGAACACACCAAACCATGGAAGGAGCATACTTTGCTCAAGGTATTCAGGAAATAAAGAACCCATATGTGAGAGGGATGGTGCTGCCTCTAAATTGAACCTAAAAGACAGAATTCAAGGAGGAGAAAAACACGGTTCATTTTCAGAATGCAGGAATATATATTGAGGTGACAATACCAATCTGTGCTAAGAGAGATGTTTCACATATTTATTAAAAGTCAGTGGACAGAAAGGTTGAGAGAGGAGCAGGAGGTGAGCTGACAGAGGTATATAGAGATAAAAGCTCCTGAAAAGGCAAACACAATGTCTTTACTCTTTCTCTCAATAAAAGAGTAGCAACCACCTATAAAAATGAAAAGACAAACAAGCTCTAATAAAAGAAAATACTTTAGTATTACTCACATATATAACTCAGTAAGCTTCAATATAGCAATTAAAATCCAGTATTAATAAAAATATCACCATAAGTTAGGATGAACCCTCTGATGTCTCAGAACACAAGACACCCACAAACTGCTTTCAGACACCAAGACACCTTCCCCAAACACCTTGTTAAAAATGTCTATTATAGGATTTTTTCCATGGCATCAGGCATAGCAATTTCTATGGCAGTGTAGCTCTGTAGCAAGAGCAAGCCCATTCTTCAGAAACTTAGTCACAGGGGAAGACTTTCACAAAAAACAGCTTAGTTGTTGATTTTATAAACCTCTGTCTCTCTTTCTCTTCCTGATCCTATTAAAAGAAATACTGAAAATATTTTCTTGCCATATATACAATAAGAAACAAAACCACAACACCCTTAATTATCAGGCTGCTGGAGGCAGTTGGCAATTTCATGGCCAAGGACACTGGCCATTAAAAGCAAGGCTCTATATCTTGGGTATTGTACTTTTGTGGCAAGGAGTTATACAGGTTTTAAAGCAGAACCCCATTTGACCTCATTCCACCTCTCCTACCAAAAACTGAAATTGTTGGGGCAGCAGTTGCTCCAAAGGTTAAAAGATGCCCATCATGTATGTTAATCTTCACTGGGTAAAGAATCAAACACAGCAGATAAACACCTCAACTTTTTTAAAAGGTATTTCTTTTTCAAGCAACATTTTGTTAAATAACTATGAATTAAGACAGATTTAACAGGACACATCTATTTTCATTTAAAAAGTTGAACTCATATTCTGCATTCAAAACACGTATTCTGACATAAGTTAATTTTCTTTAAATAACCCAATAACCCAAATTAAAATATTCCTGGAAAAAAGCTTCATGTTTATACACATTGGGCTTTTTTTTTTTTTTGGATGTAAAAAGTATCCCCAATACAGATTTAAAACACAGCTGATGGCTGTCTCACTAGACATGAACTGCAGAGTGCACCTTCTGCTCTGGACAGAGTTGAGAATTTGTCAAGAAAAGGCCAAGATCTCTGAGCACTCAAGCTGCCAAGTGCTCTCAAATTAAATCAGTTTGAAGCGGTTTTCATTAAGATGGATTGAGTGTGGCATCGTGAGAAACACTCTATCAAATGTAGTGTTTTACTTAGTGATTAAGTATATACCAGTTGATGAAGCTGCCCAAATCCTTCGTAATCCCACCACTCCAATAAACATTTAATGAGTATATAAGTTCAAAAAGCCTAGTAGAGGATTTAAACCTTCAATCTTGTTTTTATTTACTCTTGGAACTCAATTTCTCACTTCAAGTGAAGAATGCTGGTGCCTGCAGCTCATCTGTTGCCCTGGTAAAATTAAGTGCCCTCCACAGTACAAATTAGAAGACAAGACACACAGGTTGCAATTTCTCCAAAGCTTTTTTTTTATACTGATATATATATTTAAAATTATTTTAGGAAATTAAATTCTAAAAATATGAAATAATGTGTCCCTTTCCTCAATTCTGAATTCCAGAAAAAATTAATACTCTCCTAAATATATATATATATATATATATGTATATGTACACGCACAATGTTTTATACACAATATACACAATGGTTTTATTGTGATGATGACCTGGTCTGACTAAATCACGAAATATTAAAAATGTAAGGCAACATGAATTTCAAAAGTGGTACGTAAGTAGCACAAGTATTTTAAGCAATAAAAAACTAAGTAACTGCACTGCAATAATATCAGATTTATAGGTAGAAAACTGTTTATGAAAGTTCTTTATGAGTTTTGTCCACTATTACACTGATACACTGTCAACCATTTCTGATGACGTGACACTTAATGAACTTCCCAACTCACACCCTTTCCTTGTTCAATTCACAGGATTTTTTTCTCTGTGCAAAGACATGAAAATATTCACTAAACTTAGAGTGTTGAGTATGTGTCAACTTCAGCTATATTGTGTGGATTTATAACTCCCACATTTATCAGAACAGCCCCTAACATAATACAGAAACTCCTTCCAATATGAATAACTACTTTCTTCATTTTAAAATTAAACATCTATCAAGAAAACAAAAAGTAAATTTAAAGAGCATGATTTTCTTGTTTGTGTTTCAGCTTTATCTGTGCTTAATTATGCAGGGTTTTGGGTTTCTCCTTAGTGAATCAAGTCACCAAAACTTAAATAAACTGTCCCCATTCTAATTTTATTAAAATACTGATTTTAAAACTGTGCATGGAATAACAGAAACTTGAGACGCCTGGTTGGATGTACAGAAAAACTAAACAACCAAACCTTAGTACTGGAACTTACTTGGCAGATAAAGGCTGTACAAAGGGGGGAAAAAAAAAGCACACTGTATTTGAGAGAGCTTCCAATTTAAATTTACAATTTCATTAGCCATTCTTCAAAGGAGTTATCAACATGCAACAGTGAACTTGTCAACCACAAGACTCACAGGCAGGGTTATCTGGTGCTAGGACACCATTATTTCAGGAAGAAAAGGGAGGAGGGAAGAAGAAAAAGAGTAGCTTTGACAACTAAAGAGCTTCAGTAAAAATACAGCCTGAATGATTAGAAAGCATCAGTTATTCAATGCAATTTCAGCAACCACCAAGGTAAGTCTTTTAGTCGGTCAACTGAATGAGTGCAACTCTTCTCAAACAATAAAAGCAAAACAACTCCAAAATGTAGCTCAGCTTTTCAAAAATCAAGATGAAACCCTTAAGGTGATTTCCAATCCCCCACTATTTTAAATAAAGTAGTTTTAATAGACACTTACATCTCTTGCTTTCCCATAGAAGGCTTCTTGGAAAGCAGCCTCTAATGATCCAATAAAATAAACAGGATGGCAGTCACCATATCTATTTGAGATAAAATTTCCAATTAATAAGAAAGGACAAAATCAAGTAATTTCAATATTCTACCTTTTCACATATTCTGTAAAGATGATGCATTGGCTAAATCTTTAGAAAGATGAGTATTACACTTCTAAAGAAAGAAAGAAAATATTTAGGACCCATTTGTTTTCTGGCATTGAAAAACTCAAAGTAATGAACTACTACCTTACCAAATTTATCATAAAAACATTCTGTTTACACATGTAGATACCTAAAGTTCTGCACGATTTTCTGTAAAATTTCTATAAAATTTTCAAATTATTTCCTCTCTTTATTATATTCTTAAAAGTTAATTGAAGGCTATTCTTCCATTACACATTAATGCACCTCATACACATAAAGGAATATTTCATCACTGGAATGAAAACAGAAAATACATAAACTTTGCATTACTTTGCAGCTTCTACCTATTCAATGAAACAAGCAACTGTTTAACAGTGTATGATTTGGTAGTATAAAGTTTTTTAAAAATCCAGAATATCTCTGTTTTTTAAAAGTCAATATTAACTCAACCACTCTGCTATTGTGAAAACTCTTACAGCAACTATGTATTTATTTTTCAATATTAATCAGTTTCAGCTTTTCTGTTCCTCCATACCATAATAAAATTATCATATATAACCAATCAGTCCTTCTCATCCTTCTGGACCTTTACATAATTAAATAATGGTACTACATAGTGGCAAAATAAATAGGACAAGAATCAACCACTCCAGCTTGGGCTGAGAAATAATTTTATTTCAGAAGCAGTTCTAGGAGCAGAATTAGAATTTAAATAAATTAGATTAGGATTTCTAAATATGCTATCATCTCATAGGAAAACACGTAGACTTGGTTTATTCTTATTCTCATTATTTACTAACTTCAACTGAGTTTGTAATAAGAATTGCACAGTTAACAGGCTAAGCTTACCTTGAAGAAAACTCTGCTGTAAATTGTAATAAGGCATCTCCTTCATTTTCAGCATTTTCTGGCACTTAAAAAAATGGGAATAAAAAAAAGAAAAAGAAATGCAACTTTCTGGAAACAGGTTGTAATATGCAAACACATTCACTTCACAGGTATTTCATGTTCCCAGCTTACTGAAGTGTTACCAAGAAACCATATAAACTTCATGGAAGGCTATTGACTATGAATCTTTTGAAAGACTAGAAATTTCCAGAGGGTCTCATGAATATATTCAGGTTTTCCAAACAGTAAAATCCTTAGGTCCAGTGTAATGTGATATATCACTTGCTCAGAGTTAGCACTCTGGACTTACTTTAAGGCTTGAAAGGCTCCACCCTTCCTACTGAAAATGTTAGAAAGTTTTCCATATTATTACATATATTTTCTGTCAAAAAACTTCTAATGAAATAACACTACTGCAAGCCTAAAGTAAATAAAGAGTATGCAAGAATTGCATGTAGGAGGTAACTGACTGCTCCTGCTCAATCCTTTTCATAATTCAAGGACAAATAATCACTGAGAAACTTGATCAGCATAATGAGTAAAACATTAATCAAAAATAAAATCTGTAGAATTTTCAAAACAGAGAAGTAGGAATCTAGTTATCTACAGGTGCATTTGGATAGAGATAACAATTTCTCTGATTTTATTTGTAACTCATCAATTTTAAGTTCAATTATTATTCTTCAGTTGCAAGGTTAAAATTTCCCTTCACAGAAAAGTGCTTTTATAGTTGCCAGTTATGCGTGCAGTATTTTCCTTTGGTACATCCATCAGACAAGACATTCAAACAGTTCTACCATTCCTATCAAAAGATTCTTTCCAGTTTCTAATTCTGCAGATTCTTCCCACCTCTCTGCCTTCACTTCTGCTGTACAACCTCCAGTCAATTGTAACTCTTACTCATTGGCGATTTCCTCAAGGCAGATGAAGCTACTCCAAACATTTCTCCATCATCAACTCCAAACTCAGTAGCATCTTCAAAGTCATCTCCATCACTATCACTAACCATATGAACATCAGTGCATTGCTATATAAAAACAAAACCCAAAATCCACTGTAAGCTTCTATTTCAGACATAGTCTTTGAAATACAAAATACACACACAGTGACAAATACAGACAATATACTGCAGTTTAATTTACTATTTTATACAGCATTATCAAAGGTAATTTTTAACAGAAGTCTGGTTGACAGAAATATTATGTGACAAAATGCATTATTAAAGAATCTCTGCATACACATAGTTGAGCAAATTTTATCCAAAGTCAATGCTGTTTTCCATCTAATGGTACCAGAGCTGATATAAGAAAGCTGCCTAAGAAAGAGGGAGAAAAGCCACACAATGGTGGCTTTTATACTGGTATTTGGAATACCCATACAAAAAAGAAAAATAAAAATTTTAGTGCAGGAGCTAAGGTCAGCTCCCCCAGTCAGATGCTTTGCTGGGATTTGTTTGCTTTCTTTTTCCTCTTTTTCTTCAATGACTCCTTTGGCCATTTCCTCACTTTGTCACAATTGCAGGAACCGTAAATGGATTATTGTAAGACAATTCTATTGACACAGCACAACAGGAGGGATGGTGACCACTGCACCCTGAGGTGTCCCTGCCTGTTCCTAGAGCAGACTGGTAGCACAAAGATGATGTCCTTACCTCCTCTGACTGCTCCCTTGTTTGTACAGGTGAAGATCTTCTTCCAACTGTGAGTCGATGGCAAGGAAAAGTCAGTCCTGACACAGCTAAAGTCATCTACAAAGCAAGCAGTGGTTCTTCATTAAAGCCACAGTCTCAATGAAAGGTTGGGGGGAGGGTTTAGGGTGGTTTAGAGGTTCAAACTAAAGACTGCATTATTTAAACACATATTAAGAAGCCCAAAAAACTAAAATTATGCCTTATGTTAAAATATTCAAAGAAACATCAGTTGGGTTTTACTGAGGTGTATGCTCAGAGTATCAAAACAAATTCCATGGAAATCAACTCCAAAGGGCCTTGAGTTGTTATTTTCTCTTGAAGCAGTGCTGAAGTTTGAAACCTTACTGTACACAGCAACTTTTACAGCACTATGTATTGATGATGCAAATGTAGATTCTTTTTGCTAATCAAGAAGCAATTGTTAAAGACGCTAAGTACTGATACACATAATTAAAAACAGTTAAATCATCTTGAAAAAAAATTGTATTTTGAAAGATCTGTTTATCAGCAGACATTGCAATAGACACAAACACAACTTAAAAAATATATTTCTTCTCCTTTTTGGTCATTTTAAATGTCAAGGGTGCACATCATGTTCCTCATGTGAACAAAGACACACAACCCAAACTGCTGACACTACAGTCAGCACAGTCCACAGGATGGATGGTCAGTAGCCAGTGCCAACAGAAACAGCACTTCTGCCCTTTGCTGCATGCCTAAATCTCAATTTTTAGAAAAATTCTACTGTCATTTGAAAGACAAAATTATTATGATGCTTGCAATCACACAGCAATAATATTTGAAGATCTGGTCCTATATTGCATTTAAAAATACATTCATTATAATGCCTAAAAATGAGAACTGCCCACTCTGTGACCAAAACCACCTTTGTCATCCCAGCATTTAAAGCTTCTGCCCAGCCTCCTGCCTCTTCTGGAGAGCACATCAGTCCAGGAGAAGCAAGCTTGATGACCACAAATAGCAATTTCAGAAGCACCTATCTGGAGTGATTTTACAGTGCAAGTAACTCTTAAATAAAGATAATTGATTGTTTTAGGCAAAGTATTTAATGCTATGCAATTTTCAGTGATGTGTAGAAGGGTAGTCCTGGCTGCATGTTTAAAACATATTTTGTAATGGTTCCTTCAGATGAAACACAGAGAGGACAGAAAGACACCTAGATCCTGTAAAACTTATTAGTATTTTTGCAGGGCACAGAACAAAATATTCACATTATACATTTCAGAAATACAGCACTCTCCTAATGGGACTGTAAAAACATTAAGGTAAAATACATTTCAATCATTCTTAACAAAAATTCAAGAATAAATCATAAGCCTTAAATTTCATTTACTGCCATGAGCACTGAAAATACCCCATTTATTTTTTATACATAATTCAGAGCGACTTTCTCACTTGTCTGCTAGAACTCACAGAGATTTAATTTGCTGCAGGTTGAAGCAGGCTGATTAAGCAGGCCAGTTACCAAATGAATGTTAACCTGTCTGAACTAGCCTACTGTCACATTCTCACAGCAAGGTTAAACACAAGTTTAGCTGTGTAAAAAGCCCAGCAATCGCCTTAAAGGAAGTGAGTTTTAATACTCTGGAGTAAATGAAATATTAAAGATGACACCCAGCTCTAGACCAATTACCTATGAAACTCCTGTGACAAGAGCATAAGAACTGCATTCTCTGCCATAATCCACCATTTCAATTATTATTTTTATAAGCTTTTAATAATAAACAAAACCCAACTGTTATAAAACCTGAAACTTTGCCCTGTAGTTATCACACCATATGAAATGCTGGTAAAACACACAAACACCCACATGAACCACACACAGACCACAGTTCCCTCTCTCACAGCATCAAATCCCCTGACAGATGCCTGGAAAGGCTCCCAGTATCTTTTACATGCACATTAAAGAGAGAGTGGTAAGATCAAGCAGGCAGTTATTGTGCTGCTTCATCACTTGGCCCAATTGCAGGGTGTTGCAATTCCAATTTGCAACCCTATATTATAGTGTCAAAGCGTCTCTCAAACACCAGCTAACAGCAGAAGGGGTTCCACATCAGAGCCTGTTTCATCCCACTCTCCACACAGTTGCTGGAATGTTGGGGGTTTGTGCACACTGGTGTGAGAAATCACCCTTCCCTTTGCTTTTTTTGTTTCCCCCCTTTCTGAAAAGTTGTTGCTTTTTTTTTTGCAAAAGAAATAGCAGTTCTGCCTTCACTCCAAAATAAACACCAGGCATCAACATTCTTCTAGAATAAAGTTATCTTCATTCAAAGTTAGAGAGTTCTCTTGCAAAGAAAGACTCTTGCACCACAAAAGCTCAAGCTTTATTTTGGAAATCATAAAAGCACCTAGACTAAGCAAAATATTGTTTTCCAGGCAGCTCAACAAACCCTTTCCTAGTACTGTAAATGCAAGGTACTGATGGAAGCACCACTGAAATGTCTCAGTGGCAAGAACTGTAGATTTCACACTGCTCTAGGAGAGGTTTTTCTTTCTGAATACTGCACCTGCCCCCTCCCAAACAGAGATGCAGAAAATTATCATTGCAATAAATTATCATTGTTTCAGCCACTTTTCCATGGGAATGGACAAAATCTTTATACCAACCCCATAACTGAACCAACCCCAAAAGCTGGTTTGTAGCCAGAGTACCTGATTACCCATATTCTCTAGCTTATGAGCCCATCTGGATGTGAAAAAAACCTCCAAAGTCAGTCACTTTTCTGAATTTTTCTTTTTTTTTTGCATGAAAGTCACCACTATTTGGGTACCAGAGCTTGAACGGGATGCTTCCACATGCACAAGAAAAGACACTGAAAATGCATTTGCAGGACTCATGAATGAACAACAAGGTAGGTGTAGCTTATAAAAGAAAAAATACAAAAGCAGGAAAAAAAAAAGATTACTCTTTTTTTAGGCAGGGAACCTATGCTTGTGCAAATCAAACTGCCTTCAAACTGAAAGGTACATGAGGTAGAAAGTGAAACAAAATCAGAAATAAGGAAAATTGCTTGCAAAAAGTAACTCCAGACACAGATCTTTTGCCCAACACTGTGTAGGCATTGCTTGTGCTTATTTAAAGTTTAAATAATCTCCTATTTGGCTTCCTATAGCTTTTGAGGAGAAGGAAAATAAAATTCAAGATTTCAAACATTTCAGGGAGAGTGGCAGCAGGAGAGTCTCCTTTTAGGAAACAGCACAGATCCTACACAGATTCAGTAGCTCTAGCATTCAAAATGGTAAAGGTACAACCTGGACTAAAAGTGCACAAAAGGTTGCTTGAAATACATTTTAACTACCAAGAGAAAGATCACTACAAAACCTTACGGTTTAGAGAGGAAAGAAATAGTGTGGTGCTCACTTGTGCTTTCCAGCTCTAAGACACTAATACTATTTGTAAATGCTCAGTGTGAGATGATTTGTTTTTCAATTGCCAGCATTAGCAATCAAGGGATAAAGTTAAGCAACATCTTTTCTGATCCAAACATGCAGGATTCTTTGTCAACCTTCCAGATTAACCCAGAAATATTTGCCAAATCTGGAGTGAGACCAGATGCTTTAAACAATAAATTATTCTTCGTGTTATATTAGTTTTATGAAGACGCTTCTATAAATATAATTCAGAACAGTCTAAACCCACTATTTTTTCCCAAATATTTCATGATACAAATATACCTGAAGGAGAGAAAAATATTATTGAGAACATGAAATTCCAGAGTGCTGCCATCTCATGCTCAGAATAATATGAAAAATTACAAGCCCATAATCTCAAAACCTTGTATCTTCTAGAAAGAGTTTGTTGGCACAACTTAATTCCCACTCTTGCAGACTTCTGACATTATAAATGAAGGAACAAACTCAGTCTCTTGCACCAGTCCAGACATATTTAATCAAGATGCTGAAGGTGTGAGAAAGATAAACAGTAGAAGGAACATGAAGGAACAATACCAGCAGAGAACTCCAGCTGCAGAACTCACTCCACTGAGAAATGCTGATACAAAAATTATAAGCTCAGTGGACTGCATCAGGAAAGGAGTAATTGGATTTGACAAATTGGCCTTCCTCATGTTCAGCCACACACTGATGGAGAAAAACAGCATCTCAGAAGAGATTTGAATGGCAACCATACCTAATGAGGAAAGTGAAGGAAGCTGTAAGAGCTTTCTAAGGCCTTACAGAATATAGCTGGGACACCCAAAGTGTCCAGCTTAAGGCAATAACCAGTAAAGAACAGGACATTCTTCCTCATCCTCAATTATTGAGAGCTTGTGCTGCTCACAGGATACTTGCCAGCAAGGGATCCCATCTCTGCAAAGGGATAAAGCTTTTTGTAAACAAGAACTACTCAGAACAAGCAAGTATAATGTTCAAGGAAGGTAGGAATATTGGTTTATTTTGTGCTCTTTGTTCAGCTTTTGATTGTTACAAGAGCAATGAGGGTTTTGAGGTTTTTGAGTGTGTGGGCACTCTGATTTGCTTTAATGGACATTAATCCATCTATCAGGGCAAGTTATTAAATGGAGCCTTCAGCTATAATACCCAGTACCTGTCAATTTTAAAGAAAACAGCTTTTGGCTGTTTAAAAGACCACTGAAAAGGAGAAACCGTTTCAGTCACTGTAACAAGGTAATTTTATTTTCAAACTACTCAAATGACAAATTCTTTCCAACTCACTGGAGAGGTATTTTTCCATGACAAAATATTTTCTAATACCATTTTTTTGGGATAAAGTAGAGATTCTTGATAATTTGTTCTCAGAAATTCAAAGGTCAAACCGTAAATCTCACAAAGCATCAGACAGAAATTCAGAGACTACTTGATCCATACACAAAAGAGAAGATTCTATAAATGATGCCAGATTTCACTTGTACACACACAGCAAGTGAAGCAACAGGCATTATCTGACAGTGGCAAGCCAAAACCAAAACCTTGCAGTGGACAAACCTGGATTTTTAATATAAAAAGATCCTAAAAAGAAATGTAATTTATGTATAACTTCTTCTATGAATCAGCCTAATTATTCAAGTAGCTAAACTTCTAATAAAGAATCATGTTTGGCTGTATGCAATCTGCTTCAACAGGAAACTAAATAGGGGAACTCTCACAGCATGATTTTATATTGAGGTAAAGGAAAAAAAATCCATTTTCTGCTTTTAATACTGAGAGATAAAGTAAGCAAACAAGATTCTAGTGTGCAAAATAAAAAGCATGTTTTCCGATACTTGACTCTCCCCCATAAATCTCCCATAAAAAGGGCTCTTTCTAAAGGTTGCTTAGCAGGCTGCACTACACACATAGGAGTTTGTAATACACATATATCACACCAAAAAATCTCAATCAAAACCAAATGCAGTGTTACCTACTAATCCTGGTTCAAATACTCATGTGACAGCCCTTTCACTGTGCCCAAAATGTGAGTTGTTTACCTTTTCCATTACTAGTTTACTCACTGATACATGGCTTAAGAATAGAGAAATAAATATGACCAAGTACATTTCATAACACTCAATTATTACAAATAACTTCAGAGAGGTGCCCATAGCAAAATACGCAATGACTGGCAGGTGTCGCCTCTGTGAAAATTTCACTCCTATAATTTGATCCTTTTTCTCATTGGATTAATTACCATGATGGTTTTTTCCCCTCATCAGATAAGAGAAGGGATAAGGATAGAGGTTTGAGCAAGGAGCATTATCAAGAATTTCCATTTACTATTCTGTTATGTGACCTTTTATTATAGCACAAACTAATTTCCTGCGTATGAAAAATGCCAATTTATCAGATGGATGGATGGATGAATTGATTTTCTTGAAGATACAGGAAAAAAAAGTTGCCTTTTGAACACAATTATATGAAGTTTGAGAAGAAACGAAAACTTTGAGAAGGAAGAAAAACTCTAGAAGGAATATTTCTGTTCTTGTTTTTCTATCAAACATTCTGTGTACATGGTACTACTAGATGGACTTGGATACAAGGTATTTTAGGGATCAAACGCTTTCATTTCTTAAGTGCACTGACAGTAGGTAAGGTAGTAAGACAAAACTAATGATAAACCAATCTAGTTGGAACACCTAGAAAATAAATTTTTCTTCTTGCTGTTTACCATTGGAACTGGATTGGTCAGGCTGCTTCACAGCTGAGGCTCACTCACATTTCCATTTTCCTTTTGTAACCTATCTTTTCCAAGACTGAGGAAGCTAGGAAAAGCAAGGAATATTTGTATGGTTGACAGGATATAGCAATTAATGTGGCATACTGGAAAAATCCAAGTGTACAATGCAGGGATGAGAGGTAGAGCAAGTGACTGAAGCTTTGGTTTTGCACTTGAAATACAAGAGTAGGAAGTTTTTCATTAAACAAACAGTTGAACAAAATTGTACTTTCTAAGTGTATTTTGCACAGCCCTTTCATGTGAGTATTGAAGCAGGGAAAAGAAGAGTATGGGAACTCTGGCAATCTTCTGCAGTTCTCCAGAGATTATCAGATGGCTCCACACTCTTCCCTGGCTGGAGATCCAAACAGAGAAACCAATCCATGCAAGGAGGTGGTGGACTCGCAAGCAACTCATGCCATTTCTGAGGATACTCCAAGCCTCATCATTTCAAGAAAAATGTCTCTATGACATGAGAGAGTTTTCATATGAGCTTCTTCTTGCCATGGCTGCAGCTCCTGGTGTTTAACCAAGCATTATTAACAGTGCATGGGCAGCCTGTTATGCTCAGACAAACCCTCACTGAATTCCTTGGGAACAAACAAGTGGTCAAC
Organism: Agelaius phoeniceus; assembly: GCF_051311805.1. Taxonomy (NCBI): domain Eukaryota; kingdom Metazoa; phylum Chordata; class Aves; order Passeriformes; family Icteridae; genus Agelaius; species Agelaius phoeniceus. Next base: position 31,772,996 of record NC_135272.1, read on the forward strand.
ACTTCGAAATCCATCACCTGTCACTGTATATATTCAATAAATAACCTATCTTCTTTTCAATGTATAATCTCACAAAGGCAAAGTGATACATGATTTAAGAATTCCTGCATGTTCATGTTTAAAAGTTATGTTTAAAGCTCCAAAAGATTAAAGATTTTCTGTCAATTAATGTTTACCCTTTGGCTCATTTTTTCCAAAAGTTAGCAAGTATTTTTCCAGTAGTAACAGACTCTAAAACTACTTCTATCCATACCAAAATACATAGTATACATAAAACAAGTGTTATCACACAAACAAAGAACAAGTACCCCAATGTAAAATGAAGGTACATTGCAATTCCAAAAGCAAATCTATTAAATACATTCTTTTAGTTGACTGAAACAAGGGCTTTTTTGTACTATGCAATTAAATGACTCAGGAAGATTTACTACCCAGAGCTGAAGGGCTCTCTTCAGTCTGTACTGCTCAACTAGACATTGTTGTCCAAGTTCAGTACATAATACTAAAAAAAAGAAATCAAACACCCAAAGTTCATCTACTGCCATGTAAGCCCTTATCCCTCCCTGAATAACAATAAAAAGTGGATGTAATTCCACATTAGCCACTTTGTCTTTTGACATCAAATAGCATTAGCTGGGAAAAACAGTCAAGTATGCTTGAGGTTTGTTTATTTTATTAAACTATTGCACAAATACAAAAATGAACAGAAGAGTTAAAAAAATTTGACAGCCCTTGAAATTAACTTCCTCTGGAAAATAATTTCATTTTTATTATGCCTCTCCAATAAAAAGAAAAAAACCTTGACAGGTATTTAACGTTTCATTTTAAACACTAACTGGATGAAAAAAACATCTCTAGCGTGGAGTGTGTTCAGGTTATAAATCAGTAATGCTTATTTTAACTCCTCACAAAGTGTTGTTGAGATAATTACTGCTGACAGCTTTAGTCAAGGTTCATTTCACTTTTTCTACTATTTTTCCCCTGTTAGAAGTTCCGCAGGGCCCATGGGAAGATCCACCCCTCACACCTGTTGGGGTTCTTCATGTTACTGAGGCCAGTTTGGACACGTCACTTCACATTAGCATTGTGCCAGAGCGCTGTGACAATTACTTATCGCAGGTTTAACTCGGAAAAAAGTTTCTAATCCAGCCACAAGAACAGTGTCAGAGTACGTAATTTAAACCTGTCAACACAGGTTGGAGGAAATTCATTCCAAGGATTTCAGTCGTGTTCCCATGGTAGGTCTCTGAACTATAATGAAGCTTAAAATCACAAAGGAATGCTATAGAGTTAAAACACGGAAGCCAAAAGTTTAAACAGCTCTGAAGGGAAAAAAAAGTGTCTGAACTCATGTTTTAAAATTTGATAAATTCTTTAGATTAGGATTAAGAGACTGCTGTGTTAATTTGCCAAAATTCCAAAAGGCTGCTGCATTTGTATCTTATTTTGCTGCAGCGTAAAGGCCCAATGCTGGCAGATCTTTACACGTGCTGAAGGCAGAAGTATGGTGAGGCAGCCCTGGAATCATCCTGAGGATGGTGTGGGAGGCTGGAGGAAATCCAAGGCCCAGTGAGGAGGCCACTCGTGTCCTTCAGACACCAGGGGAGGGATGCTGGCACTGCAGCAACAACCACCCTAAAGGCAGCTCCACAAAACACAACGAGATTCTTGTGAGCTTGAGAAAAAGTGGTGCCTGGTGCTCTGGGAACACCCAGCCCTGGTGTGCTGATTGAACACACATGCCAATTTTTGCTACGGGCCCTGTTAATCAGCAGCCGTGTTACTGTGCATCTACCCCTGTCGTTTGCTGGCTGAATGAAAATTATCCCTGGTTTTGATTATTTCTCATTTGACTGAGCCTAGTTAGGCAAATTAGGAATTAAAGCAGAAGGACAGCTACTGTAGTACTTAATGTTGCTTCAAACCACAAATATATTTAAAGGAAACACAAAGAAAATAATATTTCCTCGTCCAACGGGTTCTGCTAAAAAAGAAATATATGTGAGAGACTGAAATAAATACCCATGATCACTTACAGAGCTCATTCTTCTTGTTAGACAAAAACTGTAAATATTAAAAAGGATGAAAAATCTGCCAAGCCATTTGCAGCTACTTGAAACACAGGGTAACAGAATTAAATAAACGCTGAAAGACCTGGAACACAGTTAAGTATAGACCATGAGGCTAATTGTGGATCTTGAGTTAATTACTTTCCACTGATACGTTTTCTCAATGGTCTTTTACATGAGTTTTTTCTTTCCTCAGTCTGAACCCCAAGGCAATTCAGCGTGCTAGCCTCCAAACTCTGGGTGATTCATTGTGTACTTCTGCCTTAGGATTTTTAGTTCATGCAGAGAAAGCCAGGCTTTCACATCAAGTTGATGTTAATGTGCACTGACAAAGCAACAGTAAAGGAGCTTCATGTTTGTCACAACGTGCACTCTTTAATTTAGTAATTGCTTTATACTGATATGCAAATAATGACACATTTCCCAAATTTCCAGTTCCTCAGCAATGCTTTTGCTAATTACTCAGTGGTTAAAACTTAGGCATGTAAATTGGTCCAGTGAGTTTATTAATCAGTACACCTGTGTGAACTGATCTATAAAACACACATGCCTGGGAACAGGTCATAACTCACTGTACATTCCTGAAGGGCTCTGGAACTGAGAAAAACAATTCTCTAACTAAACCAAGATAAATTACAACTAATAGAGTGTTATTCACAGATAAACTGGGATTCCCAACCGTTCCCAAGCTAAAGAGACACTGTCTTTGGGTGACAACAAATACCAGGAGTCAAAGCATCCATCGAGAGAGGGATCAAGGTAAAGAAAGAAAAGGTCAATTGAAAAAAGGACAAGAATCCCTCTAGGCCCTGAAAACATGGGAAAGGGCCAGTGTCCACTCAACCATCAGTTCTCTGTGGATGACCACATGCTTTGAAGTCTGGTTACAATGTTTTGTGGTACTGTGTACCCTTACTTTTGATACTCTAACATGAAAAATTCTGCTGCACTTAACATGGATTCAGACTCATAAATGCAAAAACACTCTAAAGAGCTTTAACTTGTCTTGCTGTATTTCCTTTCCTCAAAATTGTCCTGTTCTATTTGCTTGCTTTTATGTTCCAACAGAGCCTGTTAAATTTCTGGTATTTTCTTTATGTAATTGCCATAGAATATAGACAATGTAATAATTGTTTTTACTGAGTCTGATCTCTAATTACTTATTTTTCACTATTCAGAAGAGACACAAAACCACTAACAGGTTTTTTAAGCTTGGGAACAAATAAAATAATAAACAGTGTAAACTAACAACAATCTATCCATATCACATATTGCCCACAGATATTTACAGATACACCTTGGGAACTGCTTTGCATTCACAAAGAGTATCAGCCAAATACCTGGCACGTTTCTGGTCTATGGTGGGATGCCATTTACTTCACAACATTGTACAATGCTTTGGATGGCAGAGAAGTGCCTGGATTTGTTTCCAGCACTATATAATTCCTTGGCACAGTTCAAGCAGTTGTGCTAGCAGAACTGCTTCCAAAAAATGCTTCAAACACTGATGGGATTTTTATGCTGCCTTTTCTTCATGGATATCATTTTCTGAGGAATTGGATTTTTGCAATGCTAGCTCTTGAAAACACAGTGCTACTGACTTCTAAAAACGAGCTTCTAAAAAGGCTGATTGTTTCCTATTTTCTGTTTCTCTTACCTGGAATGTGTATCTTCTAGTGAAGTTCTGCTCTGCTTATAAGAGTGGAGCTTCATTACAAAGAAACAAGCACCACTGTGATAATCCTCCAGGAATAATGCAATTACCACTTATCAAACAGGTGTCTGCTGTATTCCAAGGAGATTATCACTTCCTATTCTGCTCTCAGAGAACACAGAATAAAAGAGAAGCTGCTACTATTAAATGACTAAGGGGAAAAGGAGTCTTTGATAACAGCTCCTGCCAGCATCTCTCAGCAGGGCATGAAGCAAATGTAGTCCTTCTATAACAACTTGGCACTGAAATGAGTATTTTGGTTTCTGTAAAATGAGTTAAAGCACCTAAATAAGACCACTCCATTTAACTCAATCTGAAGCATCTCTCTATGTTTCTTCATGGAATATTCCAAGAATCCCAGCACCTCTGGCTTTATGCCAAGCCATGCCCCTTGTGAGTAGTCCTGAGGAGGAACTCTGCCTGCTCCAGCAAAAATGGGCTGCAGAGCTGCTCCATGAAACACATCATCTTTCAGAGACACTTCTGTGACAATCCAAGGCTTGATGAAGATACAAAAGGATCTCCCAGAGAATTAAATCTTCTTACCAAAATACATTTGTGGGTCAAACCACAGCTGGGTGTAATTGGTCAGCAAAGGCAATTTTTAACATATATTCAAAGAAGCTTCTTGAGTAGGAATTATCTCAGGAGTGGATCTCTAAAACCAAAAGCAAAAGCACTCTCCTATGAAATCTGGGATACAGCTCAATGTACAGAAGGTG